>NC_137823.1:23977157-24479657 GCF_963921795.1 Nannobrachium achirus | reverse complement strand
GTTTAGTTTTAGTTGAGTTTAGTCGATTTTAGTCAACTAAATGTGCATTTAGAACTTTAATTAATCGATGGGTCTACCCTGCTCCTACATTGAGAAATGCACACCTTGAGGGTTGATAAGCATGTAGCTCAAAAGCGCAATATATCCTTTGCTCAAACAGGCTTTCTGCATTAGCTCAGCAGTGGAGATTTCCACACACGTGCAGGAGACCTGTGTTTGGATCCCGGCCGGCTAAAGCCCAAATCATACCAATGATTCGCCATGCAACTTCTTGCAACAAAACCGTTTTAAGGTCAACCGCACCAATGCAGCATGGCGAATCATTGTAGTTTCTCAGTGGTTTTGTCAACTATGAAAATTACCCTAGCTGTCAAACATTTTGCTCGCATTTTTGCGAGGGACATGGGAGCTCAATTTGTTATTTAACCTTCATAGTTGACAAAACCACTGAGAAACGGACCTTTGCTCTCGTGGTCACGAAGTATCGGATTCGCCCCAACCGTGTGGTTTTGGGTGTAAAAAATACGGATTGCAGCTTTTTTTTTTATATAATTATGGGCTTTTAAATGCTTGGTTGACCAAATTATTACAAATGTGATACTATTTTAGAAAGAGTCAATTAACTCATCCACTACATTGGACGAGTTTGACGAGCTATAGTTATGGGTCCACTCTGCTTATGACGAATATGACGAGCTATCAATTAGCTTTAATAACTATAAAACAAAAAAGTATGATCGCCGATTCGCCGTCCATAGCGCTCTGTGGACCCGCCCTATTCACAAAAAACGGATCTGGATGTTCCAGAACGGAAATGGGGGGGCGGGACAACGACGCCTGTATCCTGTCTGCCGAAATGTCATCCGGTTCAATGTTGTGCAACACCAGCGTGGCGCTCCGTCGGTTTCGCTTTGAGCGATGGAAGGCTGTAGTGCTTTGTTGCTTACCCTGCCTGGATCGTATTGTGAATGCAATCGGTGAACCATCGCGCAATGGATTCGCGCGCGCGCCCACGTTAAAGGTAGGCAAAATCCTGGCGGTGTGGACCCTCAGAAGGGTCTTAAAAATAGCGGTGGGTGAGTTAAGAGGGAGATATCAACCTCCCAACAGTCAGTTGCCTTTGTAAACTGGCCCGAGAACTCGAGAAGTAATTAAAATGATGACAGATGTGAACCCAATATGCCATGAAGTAATTATGTTATTAAGACGTGACCCGACCCGATTATGGCTTCATTATGGCAATAAAGAGAATAATCATGCCATTCATAACCGAATCGATTTGTTTATGCCGCCCCTGGAAGATGTTGTCTGACACCAACTTTAATTGTTTCTTCACATCTCGGAGCTGCACAGTGAAAACAGATGTATGAGCCTATTAGAGGCAGAAAGAAGTCTGTTGGCTCAAACCCCTCAGTGCGGGACTACTTCATTAGGAGCAGGGGCGTCACACAAGGAGGGGGACTGAGTTACTAGGGCCCAAGGTGGAGGGGCCCTAGTAACTTTAGCTATTGAAAAATAGCAGATATACAAGCTCACAGCGCGGCACCGAGTGCCGCGCTGCGAGCTTGTAGATCTGCTATTTTTGAAAAGTCGTGAAAATGTGTGCAAATCTTTGAATATATGTATTTTTTATGTGAACATTTGTAACTAAAATGTTGCTTCTGGGGGGGTCCCTGGAACTAAATATTTTTGAAATGGGGGTCCGTGGCCAAACACATATCATCTTGGGGGACCTTCAGAGCACCACTGACATAGATACAAGGATTTTAAATATTCAAAGACTTGCACAAATTTTCACGACCTTTCAAAAATAGCAGATCTACAAGCTCGCAGCGCTGTGAGCTTGTATATCTGCTATTTTTCAATAGTTAAAGCACAAAATAACTGAAGTGAATCCTTGTACCCAGGGCCCAGAATTTGGTGTGACACCCCTGGGGATGAGTATACGACAGCCACTTTAAATTGAGAGTGAATGACGCAAAGCCGAAAAAGAACGGGCTTCTGAATTCTGATGCCGACAATAAAGGGATGACTTGGCAGGAAAAAAAAGAGAGAGGAAATGGTTCTCGGAGGGAAGCTTTTCCTCCAGGAGCGGAGATAATGGGAGGGAGTGACTCAGCGTTCTCCTCCAGTGCCCCCCCTCCCCCCCGGCCCACCAGCACAGAATCCAAAGCAGACACACAGAGCGCAAGAATCGTTTCAAATGTGCTTGATGTGGAGCCGTTTGGAGGGGTCTCAGCGGTTAACCACATGAACCCTGGCTAGCGTCCCTGTTTTCGGCACGTCATGTCAAAAGTTTTTTTTCATCAAGGACCAGGGACCCCTTAGCTGAGAGAGAGATGAAGCAGGGACCCCCAGATTCCATACAGTTTCATCGTTTGACAGCACAATCATCATTGTATTTTGGATTCCTGTCAATTTGTGTTTTCAGATATGTAACCTCTTGAACCGTCAATACAACTCAATAAACTTGACCTTTCACTCTGCAGTCTGCTCTTTTTCCCCTCTTTTTCACCTCTTTGCCGAAAATAGCCGATCTACAAGCTCACAACGTCTCGCAGCGCGAGGCGTTGTGAGCTTGTAGATCTGCTATTTTAGGCTAAAGTTCTCAGAATATGGACGTTCAAGTGGTTAATATAAAAAAGGAGAAAAAAGGTTTCTATCACACAAAGATTTGAAGGACCCCCTGTTGAAGACCCCTGATTTAACCCATTAAAACTGGGAAAGCATCTACTTTTTTCAGAATAAAAAGCTTTAGAACAGTGGTTTTCAAAAATAGTAGATGTACAAGCTCGCAGCAACATTTTTGGAAAGTCTTGAATAATGTTTGATCAGATGGTGAGGGGTCCGTGGCCAAATACATAACATTTTCAGGGTCCTTGGCACACAAAAGCTTGAGAACTACATTTGTAGAATCGGCTTCAGTTAATGGGTTCAAATAAAAAAACGCACACGGTGGCATTCGGTTTATTCCAGTTCTCCATAAACCTCAGTCTGCCCCTGCAGCGCGCACTCGAAGAGGACCGTCTTCTAATTCATTGAAAAAACAATAGAGGGATACGCTGGCAGGCAGGGGCCAGCCTGAAAAGGTCAATAGTACCCGGTTTAATTGAGGAATCAGTGGCAAATGTCAAATCCATTATCTCTGTTTCATCCAATATTACGAGCTCCATTATTGTCCGCGTTGCTCTGGGCTCGTCCACAGACGTGGTTAACGCCTCCCCTCTAGCCTCTCCTCGTCTAATCGCTGTCATTTGACATAATCATGATTATTTGTCATAATCGTCATAATCGTTTCCATGTTTAAAAATGTTTCATATATATCTTTTAAAGTAAAAAATAGTGGAAATAGCAGACATACAAGCTCACAACGCGTCGCAATGCGACGCGTTATGACCTTGTAGATCGTCTATTTCCACTATCAATGTTCTTTTTTTTAAGTATAAAGTTGTCAAATATGTCAGTAATTTCTTTGTATATTTAGGGTATGTGTCATATCTACCATGTGCAACTTCAAAGCCTAAAAGCCAAATAGAAATGTAATTGTCAACAACAAAAACACGATTAAATCGTGAATCGCAATTATTTGAGTGACAATTAATCGTCATGTAAAATGTCATAATCGTGACAGCCCTATTCACCACTGCATGAATAAAATGGCAACGCCTCAAAAATAATGTTTACAAAATATGAGAGAGAGGTCAAGAGTAGAATGTTGGCTTCCTTTTAATGTGTATTTTCAGACCTTTAACCACCGTCAATACTTAGTAAACTCGACCTTTCACTCACTAATCTTTTTTCCCCCTCTACACCAAACCTCTTTGCAAAAGAAATAGCAGATAGCTGCGAGGC
The DNA here is from genome assembly GCF_963921795.1 of Nannobrachium achirus. Taxonomy (NCBI): domain Eukaryota; kingdom Metazoa; phylum Chordata; class Actinopteri; order Myctophiformes; family Myctophidae; genus Nannobrachium; species Nannobrachium achirus. Next base: position 24,475,805 of record NC_137823.1, on the reverse strand, counting down.
GCAGTGAGCTTGTGGATCTGCTATTTTTGGCTTAAGTTCCCCTCAGAATACGGATGCTAGGGGCGCCCGCTGGCCTACTGGTCCAGGCGCATACCACTTAGGCATTGCCACATAGGCATGGATGCCTGGCGGCCCAAAAAACAAATCTTTAGAATACGGATGCTAGGGTACAAGTGGTTAATGTAAAAAAAGGAAGAAAATAAAGTTCCTATCACACAGAGATTTGGAGGCCCCCCTGTAGTAACTCTGAGGACCCCCTAGGGGTCAGGGACCCCCTGTTGAAGACCGCTCGCTGTATTAAACAAATAGTGAGAACAAAAGCACCCGAAGGGGAGAAAAAAACCATAAAATCATGTTTAGTGGCAAAGAACATCCAAGCTCAACTGTGGCTCAGTGATGCCATCTGGTGGACAAGGCCTGAAGTGAACAAAATAGGATCTGTTACTTTGTTTGTATTTCCAACACGGTTGTAAAGGGCTGTAAAGTTTTAAACCGTTTTAGAGCTGGTCACCATTATTGTTGTTTACAACAGCCAAGTTTGAAATGACCACAACAAAGATAGAAGAACTAGTATAATATGCTCCCATATTATGGGGGTAACATTGGCCAGACTTTGGATGTTGACTGATTTCCTGAGCACTCCCCTGCGAGGCGTTGTGTGCTTGTAGATCGGCTATTTTCACTAGCTTAAATCATTTTTAAAAGGACTAGAGGTTCGCGGCCCTTCGGGCCGCTCACATCTAGAGTCCACGCCCGTTTTTTTTTTTTTTTAACTTAAAAAAAAAGTAAAAAAAAAATGTTTTGAATAAAAAAAAAAAATTTTTGAAAAAAAAAAAAGTTTGTTGAAAAAAAAAAACAAGTTTTGGCCTAATCGTGTTATTATTGTCTCCACCAGCCGAAGGCTTGGGGGAGAGTATGTTTTCCCCTTCGTCCGTCCGTGCGTCCGTCCGTCCGTGCGTGTGTCCTCGCAGTTTGTGTGCAGCTAATCTCAGTCGCCGTTGGCCCGGTCGCTGCCAAAGTGAGCACACACATTCCCTGGATGCCAATCTAGAACCTCTGCCCTAAATTTTTCAAATGGGCCTTTTCTAGCGCCACCTAGTGGCCGATGTTCGCAAAACACATTTCTGTGCACTGCTCTTACAGATTTTGTCCAAAAATCCTACAAATCGATAGGCAGTATCTCGACAGTCATGTGATCGACACAGATCTGTCCGATTTAGCATATTCCATCCTGATTGGCTAAGATTGGCTTCCAAAGTTTGTAGGATTGAGCCGTTTTGAACAAAATGCCTCAAATCCCAAACACAAAGTGCAATTATCATGAAATCGCGCACACACGTTCCCACTAGGCCGAGGAAGAAATGCCACTTAATTATTTTAAAATCAGCCTCATGGTGGCGCTATAACAGGCCGATTTGTGGTTTTACCTATAACTCCACCGATCAGGTTCAAACTTTGTAAGCGCACTCCCTAGAGGCTAAGGATAAACCTTTGCCCTGCATTTTTCACATCAGCCTTTTATAGCGCCACCTTTGGGCCGACTTATGTAAAACACATTTTTGGATATTACTCCTTCAGATTTTATCCAAAAATCACGCAAATCGGTACACAGTATCTCTATAGTCATGTGATCAAGTCCGATCCGTCTGATATTTCATATTCCATCCTGATTGGCTAATATTAGCTTCCAAAGTTTGCAGGATTGCTCCGTTTTTGAACAAAATGCTTCAAATCATCAATGCAGCTTGTGATTACCGTGAAATTTGCCACACATATTCCCACTAGGTCAAGGAACAAATGCTACCTTTTTTCACATTGGCCTGTTATAGCGCCACCAGCAGGTAGACTTTAACAAGACACATTTTTGGAACACAATGCTTCAAATCATGCATGCAGCGTCCGATTTCCATGAAAGATCTATGGTGAAGAACATATGCCACCCTTTTAACATTGGCCTTTTATACAGTAGCACCACCAGGACACACGGCCTGGTGGAGACCTGTGCTCGGAAGAGCACTGCTTCTAGTTGTTACTGTAATAGGCCTGCCAATGTTTTATTTTCATTATTTCAATGTTTTCATTTTAGCAACACACACACACACACACACACACACACACACACACACACACACACACACACACACACACACACACACACACACACACACACACACACACACACACACAGACAGACAGACAGACAGACAGTATCTTGCTGTGAACTCTAGATGTGAGTGGCCCGAAGGGCCGCAAACTGTGAACTCTAGATGTGAGTGGCCCGAAGGGCCGCAAACTTCTTGTAAGATACAGGCTCTCGGCTAGCGATTGAGTCTCTCTCTCTCTCTCTCTCTCTCTATCTCTCTCTCTCTCTCTCTCTCTCTCCTCTCTCTCTCTCTCTCTCTCTCTCTCTCTCTCTCTCTCTCTCTCTCTCTCTCTCTCTCTCTCTCTCTCTCTCTCTCTCTCTCTCTCTCTCTCCCCCCTGTGCAGCGGCCCCCCCCCTTCCCTCTTGTAACCTGAGACTCTCTCTCTCCTCTCTCTCTCTCTTGCTCTCTAGCGAATCAGCGGACGGCTGTGCCGTGCATTCTACCTACATCAGAGCTAGCTATGAGTTGGAGTGGATGTAAAGGGGGCGTGTCTGGGCTTGGAAGTGGGATGCGGCTCTAAGAAAAATGTAATATGCTTTTGGACATACAAGGTTTCCACACAACAGCGACGATATGTTTGTTTGTATATGTATGTTGCAGCGTACTGCTGGCTACACTACCAGCTAAGCTCCCCCAGGGCTGTTCTCAGGTGCTTGTTCTCTGCTAGAAATATATGTCTGGTGGACTGGGAATAAGGCCCGGGGGCCTCCATTCCGTACAACTCTTCTATCTGGATCAATTCCGTCAGGAGCAGGCACGGTCAACTCCAGGGGAGTTTTGGCGATATAACTGGGTGCAGATTCTTAAAGGTAAGACTTTCTCGAGTATAGTTTCTTGAACTGTTTCTTGTGAACTGCTCCCAGACTCTCATTACGTTCGGCGGATTTTGATTTTCTCACTAGTCGCTACACAGTCTGGAAAGACTCCTGTTTCTGTGCACAAACAGGAGGAAATGGAATCAAATGAACCCTGACGGGTTCATTTGATTCCATTTGTACACTGCCAGAGTTAAGGGGAGACCTTCACACATTTGAGAAACACTGGGTTAATCCATGAATCCTTACCCTGAATGTATCCGGGGAGCCCAGGTGGAACTTGTCCCTGATGTCCTCTGGGGCTCCGGCACACAGCCGGTAGAAGATGTGGTAGTTCCTCTCCTCAGGTCCCTGCCTGCAGATCCTGGACTTCTCCAGGAGGTAGTGGGACACGAAGCCTCCCACCACAGTGTTCTAGCGCGGCATGACAGCAGAGGGAGAAAGCAAGGAGAGTTTGAAAACATGACGAATGATGAAAAACTCCCATACAGTACCTGCTGGGTGAAGTAAAACAATGTGCAAACACAGTAGCAAGATTCGTGAGCTCCTGTGATAGGAGAAGGATGTCAAATGGAACCCAAACACCTTAAAGGGGAAGACCACCCATTTTCAATATTGAACTATGTAATTAACACTCACCCTGCCAAAAAAGACGTTTCTATAATAAAAACGTCTTTTTAACTATGGACCTCCCTGCCAGACGTCTTCTGGACGTCTTTTTTAAATAAATAATAAAAAAAAAAATGTTTTTGAAAAAAATTTATTTTGGACCTCCAACAATGTTCTAGGCATGATCGCGATCGCGAAATTGCATGTTTAACCCCCATACCAACCCCATCTTTCAAACATGGCAGCCATGTTTGTTTACATTTGAAGAAAACATAAGGGCTGTTTTCTCCTGAATGCCTGAACGGATTTCCAAGCGGATTTTTTTGTTTGAAAGCTGTGAAAAGCATGCACATGCATAGTGCATGATCTATGCACGAATGTGTGCACCAGCGTGCACACTATTTTTTTAACCCTTTGTTGGCGAACCGGCAATATAAGAGGTCCCACTTTAAATATGGCACAGAACGAGTTAACATACCTTAGAGGAGTTGTGTGGAAATTAAAAAAAAGTTCCCCCTCTTCTGTGTTGCCTAGAACTGGAGGATTGATTTTGGGGTTTGTATTGTAAAGTACAATGTGTGATGTCATCAAGTTGTAATTTGCAATACAAACCCCAAAATCAATCCTCCAGTTCTAGGCAACACAGAAGAGGGGGAACTTTTTTTTTATTTCCACACAACTCCTCTAAGGTATATTAATGACATAGTTCAATATTGAAAATGGGTGGTCTTCCCCTTTAAGGACCATTGTATATATCCCTGCTCTGCCTGCATGTAACCTTGATGCATGAAAACTGTTACACTCCTTTCACTTGTACATATTTTGTTCCTATTGTATTGTATTGTATTGTGTACACTTCTGCTTTGGCAATGTAAACATATGTTTTCTCATGCCAATAAAGCCCTTCGAATTGAAATTGAATTGAATTGAAAGCACAGCGGCACACGTGAGGAGGAGAAAGCATGGTAGAACAGTAAAGAGAACACAAAACATAAAAAGACAAGGAGGGAATTTCAAAGAGAATACTTTGAGAATTCTGGAGACCAATCTAACACAAAACCACCTTTAATGGCATTATAGAATAGCACAGAGAATAACACTATAATGTATGGTGAAAAAGCACCAGCTTCACCAGATTTGAGTACCTCAACTTCTAAAGTACTAGAACTGTCGTTCCTTTGAGGGCGAGTATACTGCTGTACTGTACCTTTTCGTTGAAGTGAATCTCCACGAATTTCCCAAAGCGGCTGCTGTTGTTATTGCGTACTGTTTTAGCGTTTCCAAAAGCCTCCAGCAATGGGTTGGCTGCATTGTTCAAAAACGTAAAACAATTGCATTAGAAGACAAACCCGTAGAATCAAAATAATGTCTTCCATAAGATAAAATAAACCTGACATTCTTACCTTCAACTATTCTCTCGTCTATGTCTTGACCCGTTCCGTAAGAAATTGTCAAGTACCTGTTGGGAATACAGTTGAAGCAGTTCGTTTATATACAGTAACTACACTGCACACACGTACCAGTGTTGCCATGTCTACTTATTATAAGAGACTTTGGGCTTGTTTTTATGTTAAGTTCCTTGTAAATATTGGAACTTTGCGGGTTGTTGTTTTTTGGCCTTGTTTCTAAAGTGTGGATTCTTATTTATTCGGGATTGTTTGTTTCCTAATGTTGTCTCCTTTCGGAACCTCTCCCTCCGCTATAGCTCCAAGATGAGGTTCCTCAACACCAGCTGGCCAAATGAGATTTCTCCGGCGAATGTTGGCCACGCTTACATGATTCTTACCTTTACCACACATCGTATCCAAAAAGAAAAGGTTGTTTTAGCGTCTCTCAAATGTATAATCTTTGAGCGGTGGAGAACATTTAAGTGATGGGTTGAAACAAGTGTCTAAAGGAACTACACCATGAATTTGAATGTTTCCTATTATTTATTTTTGTGTCCCACCAGCACCTTCTATCCACAAAGTCCTATTTCTGACCATTGTGTCTTTCTCAGTTTATGGGTGGATCTATGTAAGCAGGTCTCAGAACGGGCTGTGATTTTCTCCAATGCTCAAAGATTATACATCTGGGGGAAGCTAAAACGACCTTTACTTTTAGGATACGATGTGCAGTGAAGGTAAGAATTTCCATGTCAAGGACCCCCACATTAATATGTATTTGTCTGCAGACCCCCATCTGAAAAATGTTGTACCAGGGGCCCCCGTAGATTTGTGTAAAATGTTTCAAAAATATTCAAAATATTCAACCTTTTTTCTTCAATATCTTTTATTATTATATATTTTTTTTAATAGCAGATCTCAAGCTCACAACGTGTTGCATCGCGACACATTGTGAGCTTGTAGGAAGTCTATTTTCAAATGTAAGGCTAGGCCTTAAGTGGAAAACTCTGCAAAGGTGACAATGTGATCCTGACCTCAGAACAAACTTGGTGTTTTCAGTCTTTCCAGCTCCGGACTCTCCTGAAACGATGATGGACTGACTCATCTTCAACACCTTCATGTCCCTGTACGCCTTGTCAGCTGAAACACACACACACACACACACACACACACACACACACACACATGCACACGCACACACACAGTGAGACTTGTAAAAGAAATAGTAGCTTCAGGTTCTGCAAACCACAACCATCCTTCTGATGACCTGATCTGCTACTGTAGACAACAACACACACACACACACGCGAGAGCACATACACGCAAGCTCAAAGCACGGTCACATCGCATGTAGCTTGTAGATCTAATATCTTCAACGCGGGACATCGTCATACAACAAAGTGTAAAGTGTAAATCAGAAGAGAGAGACAGACAGACAGACAGACAGACAGACAGACAGACAGACAGACAGACAGACAGACAGGCAGGCAGACCGACATCATATGGAGACAGGTTCACACTCCCCATATTCAACCCCCGAGGGTGATATTCAGCTTCATAAAAGAACACCCGAGTCCCTCCAAACAAAATGTGAGGTGTCAAGTTTGCAACTTTGGGAATTATGGACCCTGACTCATCACTATTGGACAGTAAACATGTAGTCTACCCCGCCTGCTGTTCCAGCTTTGGCCAGTAGGGGCCGTGGTTCTGGGGGCTTGGCCTTTACTCACCAATGGCGTAGACGTGGGGGGGCAGCGTGCCGAGGGAGCGCCCCCGGTACTCCTTGATGGTCTCTGAAGAGTAGAGCTTAGGGAGGTCATAGTAGGGGTTCACTGCTATCAGGATGTTGGCTACAAACGTCTAGTTGGTGGAGAGAACAATAGAAAGAATAATCGAAGTTAAAATAAACCCCAACAACCCAAATACACACACACACACACACACACACACACACACACACACACACACACACACACACACACACACACACACACACACACACACACACACACACACACACTAGAGGATGACATTTGACAGGAATTCCTGTGGGATTCCCGCAGGACAGGAGTCAAATTTGTATTAATGCCGTGATCGGGACGGGACAGGAATGAAAATCACCGGGAGTGGGCAGGAGCGGGAATTCCAGACCAGTTCATCAAACCGCAGAAATAAACAGTGCTACTTTATTAGCAGTTTGGGAGGAAAAAACACAGGAAAGTGAGGTCTTCGGACTGCGAACATTATACAATTATACATTATATAATAATAAACAAGATATCAAATATAATATGGATCAAAATGGAAAAACATTTTTTTTTTTGGGAGCGGGAGGTGAACGTGAGTGATTTTGACCAGGAGCGGGATGGGACCAGGAGTCATTGTACAGGAGTGGGACAGGAAGGGATTTATTTTTTTACTCTGGCCCAGGATTGGGATGGGACAGGATTTTTCTGCCCCCAGCTAGTAATGTTTTATCATTAGCTTTCAAGGTTCAAGGTTGTCTTTTGTACAGGTACATAAGAGTAAAACTTATTTTAGTTTGGCTTCCTTCAGACAATGCAGTGGTATATATAAAATAACAGCAAAACAGCAAAAACAACACATCTAAAGAAAGGAAAAAAAGAGGGTTCAAAAGGCAAAAGAGCAAAGAGAATGAAAAAAGCATCCTCAGCTGTACATGTGCATAAAGTTTGTTATACACCAATGGCATTATTTTCCCGTAGTAGCTACTGTACTTTAACTTTTTGTAAACAACTTCCCTCTCAAGGACCCCTGGGGGTCCCCGAACCCCACTGTGAGAACCACTAAGCTAGGCTGTTATGCATTCAACTAGCCTCTGGTAAAATACCAAATCCCCTTCCACTGCATCTTTCAGCTTCAACTTTTCATGTGCAGTTCCTTCTTCCACCACTAGATGGCCACATAGGCATTGTGTTTGTCCTCTGACTCTAAGCTGGGCAGAGCATTTAACTTTTCAAGATAAATGTAGTCTCCCTGGGACCTAAACTTAAAAAATAAATGTATTTTCGCTATCCGTTTTGATTTTGAAATAATGAACATTTTCGGATCTGTTTTATTCTTTTGAAAACATCTGAAATTACTTTTAAAAAAATTTAGATTTTCTTTTGAATTTTTTGAAATAATAATTTAAAGAAAAAATGGGGGGATTTACTCGCAAACCCATACAAATGACCCAAACATGAACCCATTGTTTTGGAACCACAGCTGGCCTTCCCCTCTGTCTGCCCCTCCTCCCCCTCCCCCTGCCCTTCACTTCAGAGGGCCGCTCATGAGGTTCAGTGAGCAACAGGATAGCTCCGTCTGAGGCTTTACCCAGGACCACGTCACCTGAGCCCCTCTGTGTGTGTGTGTGTGTGTGTGTGTGTGTGTGTGTGTGTGTGTGTGTGTGTGTGTGTGTGTGTGTGTGTGTGTGTGTGTGTGTGTGTGTGTGAGAGAGAGAGTGTGCGACCGTGCGCGCGATGCAGAAATGAATTCTGCCCTTTTGTGTGCATGAACGAGCATGCGTTCACTTGTCATGAAGACATGACAGCTCCGTGTGCATGCATAATGTATGTGTTCATGTGTCCGTGTGGCCCGCCTCCAGCCAGTCACCTGACCAGCAGCCAGTTAATAAACCATTCTCTGCTCATCTACAATCCAAAATGACAATAACAAAATGACTTTCAAAAGATTACAGTATTTACTGTATTTATTTCATTTGACTGGACTGTTGGATTTGATTTTATATTGTTAATTTGTCTTTTTGTATAAATAAAAAAATCTTTTATTTAATCTGTATTTGCACACGTATGTTATCTTCATTATTTATCTATCAGTCAAGTTCTCCTCGACAGTACAAAGGCAGGGCCCTTAGCCAATGAGGTGCAGTCAAAGGGTAGATCTTTATGCCCATACATGGTGTTACATGCGAGCCCACACTGTTTCGTAGGAACAGTATTTCGTATAGAGTATTTTGTATAGAGGGTATGCACGTGACATCATCATGCCCGGGAGTTATGCAGGAACGCCTACGAGTGGCAAAAAACTACTATCTGGCCTTGACAGCCCCTCATCCAAACAGAAAAGTCCCATCTGATGGATTTAAACGACTTTAAACAAAGTTAAACTCACTTTGCCACTCGATTTGCCATTCACTTTATGCATGTGCATACCCTCTATTGTATTTACTTTGTTCAGGACCACAGGAAGACTAGAGGCTCATTCATAACACTCCTCAAAGTGCAGACACTCAGACATGCATCCCATGGGAAATTTGTATCCTTTCACCCATATCATACTTACATAAATTTTGTCTTTGCTATATCTCACACGGACGTTGTTTAGTAGAGTGGCTTCATTCAAGTACATCAAAGAACCTGGAAGAGAAAGACATGGCACAGGGAGTTACTGTAGCACTGTTGTCTAAAAAGGCTCAACAGTGTACAGCTGGAACAGTGATGTTGCCGCCTGAATCTCCAATCTATGTTTTTATCACAAGCGCCTTGAATGTCTGTCTGACCAATCACACACGCTGTTCGCATCAGTGTGTTCAATGGTGGTGATGTTTGGCTCGTTAGAACAGTGTTTCTCAACCTTTTTTCTGCATGGGCACACTTTTCATGTCCCAAGAATCCATGGGCACACCAACATACTACGGGGGTGTACCGGTAAATATCGTCACTGTCGGGAAGAAACCTTGTATCTCCAAGTTTCAAATGTGTACGTTTCTTCCCTAAGTAACACCCTGCTTCATCATACAAGGCTGTCACACAACAGTAGTGAAAACAGCAGATCTACAAGCACACAACGCAGCTCAGCTGTTTTCACTAGTTTAAATCATTTTTAAAATGATAAATACAATACTGGCTTTCAAGCAGTTTCAAGGGGCACACTTGACCCTTCTCAGGGGCACACCAAAGGTCCCCTGGCACAGTGGTTGCGAAACACTGGGTTAGAAGATCTTGGATGTGCAACTGCCGAAAAGAAGCTCGGTGATGCAGTGTGTTTGTTTTCTCTGCAAAGATTTATCATGAACTTTGTTTCCACAAGTTAAGTAAGTACGCTGCAGCCTTTCCAGACCATCTCAGTTCCAACTGCAGACTGGACAACATCAGAGGCATTCTGGCCTGCTACTCCATGACATACTCACAGTTGTCCTCCACATGCTTGTTGACATCATCCTCTGCAGGGAACACTTGGTTGATGGCAGCCAAAAATGTCTGTGGAGGAAACAGAAACACAGAAAAACAAACCCTTTTAATCACAGCTACCAAGGCTTTTACAGAGCAGCTACAATCACATTTAGAATCAGCTTTTTTTGTCTCATCACACGGTTGAAGTGGGTGCAATTATTTTTGTGCGAGCTCCCAACATTTGAAGCTACAGGAGAAGTTAGATCAGGGAAAGTGCGAATTGAGAAGAAACAGTAACACAGAACAAGCAAAATAACCCAGCAAGCACGGTCAGGACCTGGACCAATCAGTGACGTCTCGATTGGGGCCAGATAAAGTCAAACCATGACTAGTCAGATCTGGCCTAGAATATCACCTGATTTCAACCAACATAAATCCTGCCCACGAAAACGGACGTCCTGGATTAATCAGAGAGGGTCTGATCGAGGCCAGATGAATACCATAACTAGTCAGATATGTCTCAGAATATAACCTTACATGCTCATATTTCAACTAACATTACAAACAATAACAATCATCCTGTCAAACAAAAAAGTCCATATGACGTCAAGATCATCCCCATATGGGCTGTGATCTGGCCTAGTTCTGAACGTCACCGGAGTCACCGGAGGACGTTATCATAACGTCATCATGACGTCATTTGGCTTGCAGGGAACAGGAAGGCACAGACAGTCAAATCAAATATACAATTAGTCCTGGCAAAATGGGGGTCAACCTCACATTTATTGCAACAACAACAAACTCAATTGATTTTCTGGCCTAAATATGTCCTGGAAGAGTGGAAAAAAGTTGTAAGGAATTGCATGAAGGGAAAATCCTGAAATTCACAATGGCCATCATCACACACACTATCTTTTAATATACAATTATCCATCTCAAAAACCGAACACTGTATGAAGTCGACATCTGGCATATGTACAGTATGTATTAACTCATATGCTGCCATTTAACAATACCTTCGTACTCTTTAACTGCCATTCGTCTCCATAGACTTCCATGTAATTCATAGTGCACGGATCATGCACACCCATGCCTAGATAATGCACCACGTGTGTCCACATTGCTCACAGCTTTCAAACAAAAAAATCCGAATGGAAATCCGTTCAGGCATTCATGAGATAGCAGCCATTATGTTTTACACTGTTGTGAGCTTGGAGGTCTGCTACCTGAGTTGTATGGGGGTTGTATGGGGGTTAAACAAGCAATTTCGCGATCGCTATCATGCCTACTAACGTTTTTGGGGTCCCAAAACATTTTTTGAAAAAAATTTTTTTTTGAAAAAAAACATTTTTTTTTTTCAAAATGGCGGAAATTCTCGGGTTCCTCGGGCGTGGCAGGGAGGGACATCGCGAAATTCTCGGGTTCCTCGGGTTTGGCAGGGTATGAGTTAATGTATGAACTTGTTTGGATGAACGGTTCTTGAGAAAACTGCAATTAAGTGGCCCATATTCTGAATATGTCCAACCGAGCACCAGCACAGACTGAGAGCAACAGCAAAGAGTTACTGAGGCAAACATCAAACTGTGGACACCTGATGGCCTCATCAGAGCAGCTGGAGTTAACTACTGTATGCCCCAAATTCAGTAATCCACATGATGTGTGGCAAAGCTGTTTGCACGAGCATTTCGTGCACGCTCAATTGTTGACGCAGCCCTCAATGAACTGTTGAAAGCAAACGTGTGTAAATGTCCATCTACTACAATACACACAACAGTAGGCCTGGAGAGGCAGTGTCAGCTGAAGCAGGTGCACGGCAACCAAGTGATCAGAAGACAGATATGAGCAGAGATGTCTTCAACCTTTGTCCTCTCATACATGTGGAACGCCCTTCCACAAGCCTTAAAGGAGAGCAAATCCCTAGCCTCCTTCAAAATTGGTATGAAAAGTCACCTTCAGACAGCTGCTACCCGTGACTTGTAAATAGACTAAGCCCACATGTCCCCCCCCCCCCTTTCTTTTCCTTTTTTTCTGCCTTTGTATTTGATATTATGCTTATGAAACTGATATTATCATAGATAAAGTACTATGTTCTATCCGTCTGTCTTTCAATGTTATATGAGATACTTAAAGTGTGGTTCCTGTGGAAATAAGCCTCGGCTTTCTAGGATCTCCTTTTAGTTGACCTTGTACCAGTGATTTGTACTGTCATGAAACTGCTTTTTCTATTGCAAACTTCTAATAAATTCTTCAATCAATCAATTCAGGACATATTTAGGACAAAATCAGTTGAGTTTGTTTGAGGTTGACCCTCATTTCTTTTTGTGAGGTCAAGCAGGCACGTGCACACATCAAAGGGGGCTTGAGCCCCTGCCCTTTTATCCGTCTGTAAAAAGTGCCCTCTCCAGACACAGTTTTTACTATGGTGAAAGAAATGCAAATGCCCTCTTTCCATGCCATACCTGAAGGCAGCATTCAAGAGAATTGCCTTGTCCAAACTCTCCTGAACTTGAATGCAGCATGTGTAGAAATCCATGCCGTACACCACATCTCCAGTATTGACTTGATTATGCTTAGTTCAGTGTGGTATCAAGCACAGAAAATAGCCTACCTCCAACCTCATAACGCGTTGCTGTGCAACTCGTTGTGAGCTTGGAGGTCTGCTATTTTCAATATTTTTACCAAAAAGCCCTTTTAGAAATGTCAGCCCCTGCCTCTCTTAACACATTGACCGCCATTTTAACATACCTCCGTACTCCCACCTGCCATTCGTCTCCATAGACTTCCATGTAATTGGGTGTGCACGGATCATGCACACCCATGCCTAGATAATGCACCACGTGTGTCCACATTGCTCACAGCTTTCAAACAAAAAAATCCGAATGGAAATCCGTTCAGGCATTCATGAGATAACAGCCACTATGTTTAACAAAGATGGCTGCCAAAATGGCTGCCATGCTTGAAAGATGGGGTTGCTATGGGGGTTAAACATGCAATTTCGCGATTGCTATCATGCCTACTCCATTTTTGGGGGTCAAAAAAAAATTTGGAAAAAAAATTTTTTTGATTTTTTTTTTTTTTTTTTTTAATTCTCGGGACTATCGGGCCTGGCGGGGAAAGACATTGGAATAATCTCGGGACTATCGGGCCTGGCAGGGAATGAGTTAACATTCTCTGCACGTCCCTGAGGTCAAGTGACATTATTGCTTGACTAAATGTCCAATATGCTGTACCTAAGACACATGATAAAATAAATACTTAGCTATGGATAATTAGCACCAGGTAAAGCAAACATTCTTCTTGTGCAGGTATTAAACAAATCCAGCAGATTAAAATAGCAGTAAGTCACAGTATCATGTGCATGGTTCCGTCACTCCCTGCCTATAGCAATAGTTCAGAACTGCACATGTATCACAGCTAAAGCCATGCCCCTTCTCAGGGGCATGATCTCTATTGTAAGCCTATACGTATATGCTATTTGACCTAAATGACCGTAGCTTATATCTTGACAGTACTAATATTATGTTTTTCCCTGTCACAGTACGGAGCACATAGCCTGTAGTTAAACAAAGCAATCTCTCTCAACAAATACAAATACGAAATATTTGCAACTTTATATGTTTATTATATATGATATGAGTATTTCCAGCTTGTCAGAAATATAATACCTACGTGTGCAGTTTCAGATTGATTGGCCCAATGGCAACAAAAATGAACACAGACAGACAGAAAATAGAGTTTTCTTTATTGTATCGTAGTCCATACACTACAATACAAGTTCAGTAATAAAGAGAGGAGATCCTCCTTCTCCTGTTTACCGTCATGTCTTTTGCTTTCACTGCCTTGAGCTGCTTCACGTCTATTTGGGAAGTATCTGGCAAATAGCCTAGTAAACTAGACTCCTCCTGCCTTCTGATTGAGTCTGGTTTACGAGGCTATCTTGCGAAATCCTTTTTATCCTTTATTTATTTATTTGTCTGTCTTTAAACCAACTCCCAGAGGGATCAATACGCCAAAAGTTCATTCCAAACGCACAACTACTCTGTCTGGAGTCTGCAGCCTCCAGCAACAAACACAACACACACTGACTGTACTTGCAAGGGCCAAATGTCTACACATACAAGAATAGTATCCTTTGATTCAGGTTGGAGGGTTAAAAACACTGTTCTAAAAGGTTGATGTCCTCAAAAGTATAGTAATGGAAACGTGTTGCAATGGACGCTGAGGGAGTGAGTGAGTAAGCCTGTCACGATTATTGCATAATCGCCTAATCGCAATTATTTGAGATTTAGGTCATTTGTCATAATCTGCCCTGTGCAACTTCAAAGGCTAAAAGCCAAATAGAAATTGATTTTTTTCCCAGTGTTCAAAGACAAAAACATAATTAAATCACTAATCGCAATTATTTAAGTGACAATTAATGAATTGCCAAGTAAAATGTCATAATCATGAAAGCCCCCTTGAGTGACTGACTGACTGACTGACTGACTGACTGACTGACTGAGGTCAGTGAGTCTGTCCCTCCTCTCCCCTCCTGTCCCTGAGATGCCAGTCAGCACCTCCACAGCATCACAGCACAGTCACCTTGCATTATTCACCACATACCTGTCACCAAGCAACACTCATCATGAGTGGCAAACACACCAGGGCAAAAGGCCTCATTTATTTTATACAAATAGACAATTTCTCCTCTGAGCAAGCAAAAAAGAAAATGTCCTTGCACTTGCACCGAAGACGCAGGTTCAAATCCAGGGTAGAACATCAAAGTTACAGAGTGCAGCTTTAACATAAGTTTAAGGCATTTAAATGGTGCTTAAAAATAAGTGTGTGCACTCCTCCATTCTCAGTTTTAACAGTTTGGCTCAGTAACGCCATGATAGTCTAGTAGCCAGAAAGTGAACCCGGACATTTTGAGTACCCTAAAGTTTTATGTTAGAAATGTTGAGTATGGGTCCCCAGCAGTTAAAAACTGCCGGATGCTAACTTGCATATGTTGGGCAATTTTCATAATTAGCATAATCAGATTAAATTAGCATAATCACCTATAATAATGAAAAATATGTCAAAAACTGATTGACCGATTTGAACAATATTGGAGTGGTTTTGGGGGTTATTGAGGATGCTGAATCCATTTCTGACATTTTCTAAATTCAAAATGGCCGTTTTAAACCGGAAATGGCCATATACCAACTTAAATTGGGATGATTTTGATACTTTTTTGTTGATTTTCCAAATGATGACGTGACTATTTTTGATAGGCTATTGTGGCAGTCATTGTTCTAATAATTTGTGTGGATTGTCTATATTTTGCTTTTGAAATGCAGATAATCTATAAGCATATAAATAACCACATTTATAATTTAATTCATAATCAAAATCAACAAAAAAGTATCAAAATCATCCCAATTTAAGTTGGTATATGGCCATTACCGGTTTAAAACGGCCGTTTTGAATTTAGACAATGTCAGAAATGGATTCAGCATCCTCAATAACCGCCAAAACCACTCCAATATTGTTCAAATCGTCCAATCAGTTTTTGACATATTTTCCATTATTATAGGTGATTATGCTAATGTAATCTAATTATGCTAATTGTGAAAATTGCCCAACATATGCAAGTTAGCATCCGGCAGTTTCTACATGCTGGGGACCCTTACTCAACATTTCTAACATAAAACTTTAGGGTACTCAAAATGTCCGGGTTCACAATGGGGCTCTATGGGCTGGCTACTGGACTATGACGGTGACTGACATGTTGGTACTTCGAACCTGTGGCCATGCCCAAGTCTAGCCAACTGCCTCAGTACTGGTGAAAGATAATCTGTCTCTCTCCCTCCCCCAACCCCCTTCTTTAACTGTCTCTGCTCCTATTATCTCCCTGTCTTTCACTTCCCTGCCCGTGGCTCAGTGCTATGGAGGGCTGAGAATGTGGAAAGAATGAATCGGGTGTACGTCACCTTGGCCATCCAACCTTGGCACATTAAACCCATTCAAAACGGGTACACATTTTGTGTATTATTATTTTATGCTTCAACTACTGAAAAATAGCAGATATACAAGCTCACAGCGCGGCACCGAGTGCCGCGCTGCGAGCTTGTAGATCTGCTATTTTAGAAAAATCGTGGAAATTTGAATTTTGACCCGAAGTGTCTTTTGAATCCTTCAAAGGTTTTTTGAAAAAACCTATGTTTCTATGTCAGCAATCTGGCCAGCCATCGTCAAAGAAAAGATCCTTTTTTACTTAACTGGAGCTCAGTTAGTCTGTTCTTGAGAGACTACTGTGTCAGTGGTTCTCAAACCTTTTCATGTGAAGGACCCCCAAAATGATGTGTATTTGTCCACGGACCCCCATCTCAAAATATGTAGTTCCAGGGACCACCCAGAAGCAAAATTTGAGTTACAAACGTTCGCTTTGAAAATTCAAAGATTTGCACACATTTTCACGACTTTTTCAAAAATAGCAGAACTACAAACTCGCAGCGCGGGGCACTCGGTGCTGCACTGTGAGCTTGTATATCTGCTATTTTTTAATAGTTAAAGCATCCAATAATTTTAGGCTTAAATGGGTTAAAGCCCTCGGGCTAGCATTAGGGTGGTGGGGGGTACAGATGTAGCCGTTGGAGAGGAGCAGAGAAGTCCCACGCTTGTGTGCAACTACAGTATAACTACTACATGCTTTGGCTCCGTCCCCGGCTCCCCAGTGAGTTCTATCTCATACTGTGTGAGTGACTCCAGGGCCAGGGTCGAATGTGTTCACACAAACCTCTGCGTATTAGCTCACCAGCGTGGTGAGTTGCCAAATGCCAAGCATGTGGGTGATTAAGAGTTGGAGCCTGTTCACTCAGGAGTAAGGCAGCGTGGTGGAATATAGTGTAGGGTAGGGCTGTCACAATGTGACATTTTACATGACGATTAATTGTCACTCAAATAATTGGCGATTAACGATTTAATTGTGTTTTTGACGTTGATAATTACATTTCTGTTTGCCTTTTAGGCTTTGAAGTTTGCACATGGCAATCATGACACATAACCTAAATATACAAAAAAATTACAGACATATTTGACAACTTTATACTTAAAAAATAACATTGATAGTGGAAATAGCCGATCTACAAGCTCACAACGTGTCGCGATGCGACGCGTTGTGAGCTTGTAGATCTGCTATTTCCACTATTTTTTACTTTAAAAAGAATATATATGAAACATTTTCAACATTCACGATTATGAAGATTGTGAAAAATAATCGCGATTAGACGATTATGTAGTAATTGTGACAGCCTTAGTGTAGGGAACAAAAACACTCTTTCTTAACCCATTAAAGCGCCATTCCCAACTATGTTGTAACTGACAAAATACTTTAAAAACGTTAAGGATGTTCACCATTACAACACCAGAGGCAGTGCCACAGATCACGTTCAACCCAGAGTCAACGAAAAAAAGGGTAAAACTCGTTCTCCTGCTATACCACCAAAATGTGGAACGCCTTACCGAAGGCCTTAAAGGAGTGTAAATCCCTAAAATCCCTTAAAATCGCCCTGACAGGCAGCAGCCGCTCGTAACTGGTAAAAATAAACCTAGGCTAGCCTTACCCTCCCCCTGACCCTTCTATTGTAAATATCTATATATTTTCTTGCACGGATAGAACACTGCAAAGTACTGTGTTCTATCCGTCTGTCATTCAATGTTATATGAGATATATAAAGGTTTCCTGTGTAAATAAGCCGAAAGGCTTACTAGGATCTTCTTTTGGTTGACCAGGTTGTACCAGTGAACTGTACTGTCATGAAACTGTAACTTTTCCTATGCAAACTTCTAATAAAGTCTTCAATCAATCAATTAATCAATTGTTCACCATTGTATTTTTTATTGTCCGTTTTAACACTGCAATTCCCTTGACATAGAACAATTTTTAAAACTATACTTTTATAGTTATAGTACTAAGACCTGAGCCAATTCTACAAATGCCTTCTGAATCAGTAGTTTTAGTGTCAAGGACCCCCAAATTGATACATACTGTACTGTATATATATGGCCGCGTTTGGATTTTTATATAGCCAAAATCCAAAATGACACAGGTGCTGAAACGCATAATAAGCATAAGCGTATTGTATATAGCCAATATACAAGCTGGCAACGCACGGCGAACTTGTAGATCTGGTATTTTTTTTAACATTTTGGAACATTTTCAACAATAATGACCAAAATAGGGACGGCTTGGGGCATTAAGGCTCAGCCGTTCTACCGCTGACCCAGGTTCGAATCCGACCCGAGGCTCTTTTCTGCACGTCCTTCCCCAATTCTCTCTCAACTGCCATTTCCGGTCTGGCGGTCTCACTCCACTATCACTATCCTAATTAAAGGTTTAAAAATGCAAAAATAACTAAAACAAAATCAAAATAGGTACACCAGGTTGAAAGGGATTAAGCTGCAAAAAGGGCCAAAACCCAAGGCTTAATTCAATGCAACGTCAGTAACACTACTGGAGTGACGTTTTGACCACGTGTGATTACGATAGCAAGCTCTAAATAACAACAAATGACTCTTTGAGCAACACCAAAGCATAGGCAGAGTGATGGAGAACATCTGGGATGAATTACACTATAGCGCACACACACACAACTGGTCATTGTAGTACTGAAGTGTGTGACACCAGTGACATGCACTGAAAGATCACCCCCCCCCCCCCCCCCCCCCACCCCTCTCTCTCTGTCACCAATTTTATCCCAACTTTTCTTTTCATGTGCCTTTAATCTAGCATCTCTCCCTCGCTAGCTCCCTTCCTTTTCTTCTCTCCTCCCTTCCTCTGTCCCTTGCCCTTTCAAACAGCGTTGCCAGATTTTGCGAGAGAAATAAGCAACTGGGTCTATGAAAACAAGCCCAAACTATATAGGCCACATATTCACGTTAAACATAATGTGCACTGGCTATTTGAAAGATCTGCTATTTTCAAAACAATCTTGGGAAAAAAAGTGAAGAACTTGAAATTATTACAGTAACTATCGGCTAAATGATAGTTAAGAACCAAATGGACCCGTATGGGTACGTAACTCAAAGAGTGTACAAATGGAACCAAATGGTCTCTAACAGGTCCATTTGGTTCCATTTGTACACTCTCAGAGTTAAAATAACACTGATTTTACAATATAAATTGCGGTATCAGAGATAGAAATGCCATTTAATGGGGGTCTGTACTCCGTAGCCTAATGCATGCCAAACTGGGGTCCTTGAAATTAAAATGGCTGTGAATCACTGCTATAGAGCCATAACAATATTTTCTTATAGGGGGTCACTGGTATACTGTATCTTGTCAAATGGGGGTCCACGGGCTGATAAGTGTCCATTTTTTCCTTGATATGAAAAAGTTTGAGAACCACTGCACTAGGCAACACTGCTTTCAACATCTTTCCTAGGGTGGTTCGTGGGCCAGCAAGCTAGCAGCTAAGCCACAGAGCTGGACTGGTAGCCTGTCAGACACTGGCACAGACTGGCAAGAGCAAAACACAAACAGAACATTGTTACTATGTCCCATCGTTTTAGGCCACAGGAAATGCTACTCAGAGAAAATGAGGTCAAATCCATTCAAAAAAGGGACGGAACGGAAACGCACTGAATAAGGAGTTTAAATATGGCGAAATATACGGTATACAGTAAACGAGGGGTCTTCAACAGGGGGTCCGGGGGCCCTAGGGGGTCCTCAAGAGATACACCTAGCATCACTACTTTGCGGGGAACATTAGCCGGTCGCAACCATTACCATACTAAATATCAAGGAAATATTCAAAAAAATCACACCCGTGTGAACTGAGCGGTGGTTTACCCACCAACCCTCCCCCCCTGTACTGTACTGTACATATTCTGTGTTCTATATCTATGAATTCGATGTGTTCTAGATCTATGAATTCTGTCACCTCCCCCCCCCCCCCCCCAGGCTAGTCTCAACAGCACCCTCTTACCCACCAACCCCTCCCCCCTTCCCCCCTGTGTGCGTGCGTGTGTGTGTGTGTGTGTGTGCCTGGCCTGGCCTGGCCTGAAAACAGCGCCCCTCCCTTAACATGTGTGGTCATAAAAGGTACTACACCACATTCTTCAGGCTACATACAGACCCACCCACCCACCCACATACAAACATACCTACACACACGGCCACGCTATGGAGACGGTGTGACCACCGCTCAAAAATGTAAGTCTTGGACAGCTCCCAAGTAGGCCTTTTTGACATATTATTTCCATCATACATGAGGAGGAAGTACCTTTTTCCATCAAGCACTGAAGAATTATCATAAACATCCTGGTATCAGACTTGGTGAAAAAATACTCAGAATGAATAAAAACCAATAAAGCCACATTGCATTGTAAAATAAATGCCATATTTACTCACTCCTAAGGATCTACAGTATTTGGTTCCATTTGTGCACTCTCAGAGTTAACACACACACAACATCTTACAGTGTAAGAACCAAGCACTAAAGAAGTCATACTGTCCTATTGTGTCAGTCAACAGAATGATCATGATACTTTGAATGATGGGTAAAGTAAAAGATACAGGAAGACAGGTCATTTTTGGATGTAGGCCTATGCATTCTATCTCTCTGTCATTTGGGTTAGGTCATATCTCTCTCCACTCCCCCAGGTAGATAGATACCTTTATTATCCCAAGGGGGAAATTTAGTTAGGTACGGGGCCGAGGGACTATAAAACATTCTCACTGTTTCCATATTTCAACTCTTGTTTTTCTTGTAAATTAATGCCTTACAAGAGTATCACGCAAAAGCAGCGAAAGTACTGTATATGGAATGTTATAGACTGAACCAATACAACTGTGTAACTAAATAATTGGATCCATTGTTTTTCCTTTTCTTTTTTTTCCTGAACAACTTTTGGTCATAGGTTTCCACGGGACAATGATGATACAGTATACGAAACATATTATAAATATGACTCTCAGAACAAGCACACAGTCCTTAATTAAAATGGTCAATGGTAAACAAATCAGACCCAGGGAGGTAATAAGGCCAGCAGTTATGCTTAGCCTCAAAGTACAAATATAGGATACGAGAGAGAGAGAGAGAGAGAGAGAGAGAGAGAGAGAGAGAGAGAGAGAGAGAGAGAGAGAGAGAGAGAGAGAGACTATTTCGCCTACGCAATAACCCGGCTAGAGGCACAAGAAATCAGCACAAGAAAGAAGGAGAGAGGGGGAGAGGGGGAGGGGGATGGAGGGACGAAGAGGGAGAGAGAGCTTTTTTCACCCACGCAATAACCCAGCTTTGGCTGGGTGGAACAGAACAAAACAAATGACTAGAAATTGGACCCATGCAGATTTAGACCAAGTTAATGGTAAGATTAAAGTACAAATTGGATATATATCATTCTCACTAGCGTGCGCGCACACACACAGATCACCATGAGAGCTTTTTCCCTTGTTCCTGTAAACAGCATTAGAGGGCAGACTGTTTGAGGGGAGATACTCAGTTCAACAGACCTTCCGGGGGAAAGCTTAGTGGGCCGGACACCGAGCTTAGGGGTTACTATGGAGAAAGGCTCTCTGAAATGTTAAGGGCTTTGCTTTGCACCGTGTGGATAATAATGTTCAGTACTTGAACTTTAAGGTGGAAAAAGTTGGTGAAAAATTAAAGGGCAGCAAGTTGGAAAACCTATTTGTCGACAGGTTAAGAGCCACTTGACTTTAGACTTTGGACCACTTCACTTTCCTCCTTTCCAACTGGCTTTTCCAACTGGCACTGCAAATTATGCCGGAGCTTCTCATGACGAAAGAATTTCACCCACTTTGGTATCGGTATTGGTACCCGATATCCTACTCATCCGTAGATGTGACATTAAGTCCATACAGAGGATAAATAGTGTTGCCTTACACAGTGCCAGTTATAGTAGAAGGCTAACATCCAGCACTGATCTCTCACATACTCTGTGCTGTTCAGAAATGGCAAAAAATAACAGATCTACAATGCATTGCATCGTGACGGGTTTCGTACTTGTAGAGTAGGTCGTACAACGAAGTATATAGGGCTTAAGTGGTTATGGCAGTGCAGACCAGATTCTTCCTTAAAGGTTATCCAAGAGAATCTATGTAATTCTGATTTGATTAATTTATTAGTCCCGTGGGGGAAAGTGAGGTTTCAGCTCTACAGGGTAGCAGTACAGGGACATTTGACACTTAGGCCTGGAGGTGAAGAACCGGTGACCTTCTGATCACCAGACAGCCTCTCTAGCCACTAAACTACAGCACGGTTGCCCCACTATAATCTAGTACTATATATAGTATTGAGATAAAAAGACGCAGGCTAAGATGGCTTGGTCAATGAACGGTTATCCAAAGTTGCCTTGAGATGGACCCCAATTGGGAAAAGAAAGAAGGGGCAGACCAAAGAACACCTGGCGAAGGACGGTGATGACAGAGCTGAAGGAGATGGGTCTCTCATGGGACGAAGCACAGTCCAAAGCACGAGACAGGGCTCAGTGGCAGAGTATGATTGCGGCCTTATTTCCCATCCGGGACGAAGAGGAGAAGTAAGTAAGTGATATATAGGATTAAGTTAGTTAACAGTTAGGGATGGTCCGATCAGGTTTTTTGGAAACCGATCACCGAGCAAAACCGATCACAAAAGTTTGATCACCCGATACCGATCAATCACCGATCCGATCAAGTTATTATTTATATATTATTTATATTTTCTAAATGTTAATGTTTTAACTTTAATTAATTAATTCACTTATGAATTCATTTATATATTTGCCTTATAGTTATTTACCAGCATTACTATGTATTTATTATCATGGCAGTAACTAATTATTCCTTCAGCACTGTGGAAATCAATACCCCAAAATGGCCTCAAGTGGGCATACTGAACGGCTGGTTGATCGGACGCACCGATCGGATCGGATCGGTGAATTTACCTTTTGATCTAAACCACCGATTATCGCCGATCACGCTTTGATCGGCCCGATCCGATCCATTGCCGATTGATCGGTAACATCTCTATTAACAGTGTACAGTGTCACCTACTAATGCAATCAGTATAGCGTAGCATAAAACTCATGACCCTGATATTGATTTAGCCTGGCTTGCACCTTGTGCCCTGTAATTGTAAACGTAAATTGAAAAGTAAACTGAGTGATGATGAATAGGTTCAATAGGTTTGGTCCCAGATATCAACCACATGAAACACCTCAACACCAGCTCACCTAGTTTCACCCACGTTATAAGAATTATAGGTATTGTTTTAATACTCCCCCCTTTGTCTATGATGGTCATTCAAAAGCCTTTTCTCCAAACCTTGCCAAAACACATTTTGAACACATTTCGGCCTAAAATCACGCACATTGGATGGCAAATCACAACCTCCGCTGCTGCTTTCTCACATGACCCTCTTCTAGCGCCACCATCAGGCCGTTTTTTGCAAAACACATTGTTGAACACTTCTCCTACAGATTTTGCCCTAAAATCACACAAAGCGGGACACAGAGTATCTCTAAAGTCATGTCACCAACATGGATTTCCCATATTCCCTCCTGATTGGCCTTCTAAAGTTTGTGTATGCGACGTGACGGTCACTTATCTCCCGATTAGGGAGTCTTACTGGTTTAAGAATTAGAACCTGCTATAAGTTAGAACTTAACTATATGAACCCTAGCGTCTATATTCTGGGCATGGCAATAATTGGCAAACACTGTGTGAAAATGGATGAACGTTGGCGACAATAGACAAACACCTTAGTAAGACTCCCTAATCGGGAGATAAGCGACCGTCAGGTCTGTAGGAACAGTGTCCAAAAATGTGTTTTAAAAAATCGGCCTGAAGGTGGCGCTAAATGGAACGGATCCATGATGATGACATGAGTGTAGAGCAAGTGTGTACCGATTTGCGTGATTTTAGGGGCAAATTTGTAGGAGCAGTGTCCAAAAATGTGTTAGAAAAAATCGGCCTGAAGGTGGCGCTACATGGGACAGATCCATGTTGAAGAGATGAGTGTAGACATACTGTGTACCGATTTGCGTGATTTTAGTGCAAAAATTGTAGGAGCAGTGTCCAAAAATGTGTTTTGCAAGAATCGGCCTCATGGTGGCGCTAGAAGAGGGGCATGTGACAATTGAAGGTTGTAGTTTGGCAGGCAAGGAGTAAGTGTGCAAAATCTGGCATGGATTGGGGCAACGGTTGCGGAGATATGAGCAGGGCAAAAGTGTGACGTGTGACGTGTGACAGACTCACAGACTGACTCACAGACTGACTCACAGA
The DNA here is from genome assembly GCF_963921795.1 of Nannobrachium achirus. NCBI lineage: Eukaryota > Metazoa > Chordata > Actinopteri > Myctophiformes > Myctophidae > Nannobrachium > Nannobrachium achirus. The sequence continues at coordinate 24,451,469 of NC_137823.1, read as the reverse complement.
CTGACGGACAGCTGGTCGAGGTTTTGACAGTAACTGCGACCTGATGGTCGCAACAAGCTACATAAGCTTAGCTATCTTTGACTGAGAGATTTGGTGTAGTGGGGAGAAAGAAGGGGAAACAGACCCCTGGGACACCCCAGGAAACGGAGTATATAGGGTAACATGACCAACCTTTCCCTTCTGTTTGAGCGGTTCTATGGTGAGGCTGTCTGATCCGATGTCCACTATGGTTCCCAGCTGGAACCCGTCCGTTGGGTGGGGCGCCCACACCGGCTTCCCATCCTCCATCTCTCCACTCGGAGGACTCTGGAAAATACACACACACAAAAACAAATGTCAATAAAATACCATCAGGGTATATCACCATGCTGGCTTGTGGTGTAGTGCAGGGCCACAAAATGTCCACAAAACTGTGAAAAGTGATGACTCATCACTAAACCATCGTTTTGTGAGGCTATTTTTAGCCCAAGGAAAGTTTTTTGCGCAAAACAAATGCTTGCAATGGATTCAGAATCATGACAAACCCCTAGTTAGACCCCTCACATCCTACTTAAAGCAGTTTTTTTCTGGGTATTTCCCTCCTGTATAGAAAGTCGATGGGAGCCCAACTTGATTTGGCTGCTGTGGTGACCCAGAAGGTCGCGAACTCGGGCGCCCTAGCTTAATCATTAGAGCATGCCCTGGGCTACATCTGTGCAAAATTTGGCACTTTTAGACTGATATCCCCCTAATGCCCCGCACTAGTGGACATTTTTGTCAAAATGTAATATTTACCACAGACATACAAAATGTGTGGACAGACAATAATATTACCAGAAACACATAAAGAGCTATCCCTGAATGACCATAACAGGTCTGTAACTTTGAGTGTTCACTCTCAGAGTTATCCTTGCAAATAAAATGTTTGAGAACCACTAGTACAGTGCTCTCATATAATGTGTCATACATAGTGTCATAGTAAACCAGTGTGATACACATCTGAAGAAAACCTGGAGACTGACATTCAGTAATTGGGTCTTATGATCAAAATAAGATAATTATAATGGTGTGTAGGGTGTATAAAAAAGTAAATCTAAAATGACGCACAAACAAGGCCAAGCCTTGACCCCTGCCAACTGGATAAGATCATAGGCATTATGGGTGTTCACTTGTGGAGTTATGGCAAAGAGTACACTCTGAAACACATTGCAGTTCCTCCTCGGAACATTGTAAAACTGCTATGGAAAACACAACACACCAACCTTCCTACAGTATATGGAAGGAATTACACTGCTTGTGAAAAAGTGTCATCGATAGATTAACCATACAGAGCAACCATTAGCAATTATGTGAGCTTCATTGTATAGAAGTGTACCTACCATTGCATTTAGGACAATTATTATTACAAGCCAGGCATTACTATTACTAAACAGTTGTTTATGACACTGGAATACTGATGCAACCTGTCCTTTTAAGGAAATTCTAAATGTATGAGGAAACCTGCTAATAAACATACACATGCATTCATGCACACAGGCGCACGCACACACGCGCACACACACACACACACACACACAGTCTTATCAAAACACATAATTGCCTTGTCGAAAACATCTGAATAATAATTCGTATTTTTTGCATAATCGTTTCCATGTGGCTATGTCCATCTTCAAGCTTACAATGTTTAGAGTAAAAAAAATATGAATCTTTGTATACTTTTGTCATATCTGCACTGTGCAACTTTTGATTAAAAGGCAAACAAAACACACACACACACACACACACACACACACACACACACACACACACACACACACACACACACACACACACACACACACACACACACACACACACACACACACACACACACACACACACACACACACACACACACACACAGAGAGAGAGTGCTCTCCTGGGCCTTGTGGTGTTGCATTGTGGTGTAGTGTTGTTGTTATCCAGTCAGACTAACAGCTGATCCTGTTACAGCTCATGCTGTGCCAGAATGAGGCCCTTTCACCTCGGGGACAAGTTTCTTACCCCGGGCCGCGGTGTTGTTTTACCCAAAACGGGTTAACCGCAATGACGCCTACCTTCCCTTTTCTAGGTTGAACCTTCGCAGAGAATAACCCATCCACAAGCTCAGAGTGCGTTGCAACGTGATGCATTGTGAGCTTAATGTATATGAGCTATTTCCAGCAAAACAGTTTGGTATTAGTAGGATTACTATTACTGCAACAATCATTCACAACCACTGGTCTAGCGGTCCAGGGCACTTAGGCTCCAATGTCAGCTCATCACAGGCTCGAGTCCCGTTCCCGACGACCTTTGCTGCATGTCTCTCCCCATCTCTCTCTACCAGTTCATTGCCCAATTCCCACTAAAGTATACACAGAAAAGTGTCTAGAATATTTTGTTATATCTGTTACCCGTGTTACAAACATTGTTAAAGGTAAAGTTAAAAGTAAGAGGATAGCTCACCGGAAACACGTAACGTATATATTTCATTACAGTTGAGTGAAAGACCTGGTGTTGTGATTTCATTTACGACCACTCTGGTTTCTAGGTTAGTCTGTGAAAAGCTGTAGCCCACAAGGTCAGGCCACAAACGAACACCATGTGTAAGTAAAACAGGAAATACAACTTCTGAAAGAGCCCTTGGAACAGAGTGTTTACATGAATACAGTGTCCTGGATAGTAAAGCTGTGTAATTATATCAAAAAACTATATTTTAGAGCCAATAACTGACTAAATCTTGCTCATGTATGTAGGTTAATCGAATAATGAAGCAGTTTTTTCGAGAGCCAGCGAGATCCACTACTGACGCTGACGGGTCAGTGACAGGTCGGTGGCGCGTCGGTGACGGCCGTTTTAATTTACCGACCGTCTTAAAAAAAACGACCGTCACCGACCGACATTATTTTTACTGGCAGTCGGAAAATTAAACGGCGCCGTTGGAAAATTAAACCGACCGGCGTCAGTTTTTACTGCCTGCCAGTCGGTGAATTGACCAACTGACTATATAAATACCGTCAGTAATAGTTCTGACCGTCGGTTTTTCTCTGAATATACACTGAATGAATACAGACACTTACTCACCCCTGCTGTTTTTTTCTCCTTAATTTTTTTTTCTATTTCTGTATTTCAACAAATCAAAATGAATATAAGACCTGTATTAAACTTGAATAAAATGTGAAGAGTATCCGATCTAAAAGTGTGTAATTGTGATATCACCTATAGCAGCATGCTGGATAACAACTCAAGTCTCAGTATCATGGTGTAATTCTGGATACACCGTTTCTAATGTCCTGAATCCTGCGTGAGTCCTGCGTGTTCTGTGTGAATGTGTGACTACTGTTTTGAAACTGTTGCACATCCAAAGGCAATCTGGGAAAAAACACTCTTCTGTACTTCTACCATACTTTATAATCAACAAAGTGATTCTCAATCCTTTTAAGTTCAAGGATCCCCAGTTTGATATGCCTTAGGCCACCACAGACACCGGTCCATATGAAGAGAATCTTTGTATTAACAGAATGATCATATGGTCGACTGCAATTCTTACATTGGAATATAAATGCATTACGTAAACAAACAGTCGATCATTTTCTTTAGCTATGTGTGCACGCCGTGCAGCATAGGAACAACCTGACGGTGACATACAGAAAGATGAGAAGCAAATAACCTAGCATGCTGTATGCCACATTGCCTTTTTTTTCTGTAGCTCAGATAAAGACCCAAGGGGGGCTTAGGAAAATATATAAAGGCAAGCAAAATTAAGGATAAATAAATTGCAACGTGGCGAATCGTAATTGCTTCATTGTCTTTTCTTACAGTTCTGTTCAGCTACAGTAGCTCTGAGTTGATTAGCTGCACCTGAACAGTTTAGAGATAGAGCCACTGCTGAATTGCACTTTTTTATGCCTGCTGCTAAACTCTGGATTCACCTATTAAGAACCCTTAATAAAGGGTTAAAGCTACAATTCAGAACTTATAAATGAACAAAACGTTCATTTGAAAAGTTTTCTGAAAAAAAAAAGTGTGTGTCAGTGGCGGTCAAGGACCCGCAAAACTATATGTACAGTATTTGGCCACGGACCCCCATCTGAAAATATTTTGTTCCAGGGATCACCAGATACAAAGATTTGAGTTAAAAATGTTTGCTTTAAAAATATACTGTACATACAGCACGAAGTGATGTGCTATGAGCTTGTATATCTGCTATTTTTGAATAGCCAAAGTATGATATTTTTAAAGTACTTAAAATCTAAAATGACACAGATGCTGTACAGAGCTGTACGGTTTAAATGTGTTAATGCAATATTTAACTTGCACATCTGAAGTGGTTGGAGCTGGGGGTGGTCTCCCCTCCAAAAACCTTGTGTCAGGTAGGACAACCAATGTTTGACAGGTAAAGCGGATGGAACCTTGGAGGAGCGGTAGAAATTTGGTCTCCCACGTGGGAGATCTGAATTTGAACCCAGGTAGGAAAGGAAACACATGGATTGCAGCTTTAAAACCCATTTAGACCTGTTGCCACCTATGCGTTGTTATACCTTTCAAACCGGGAGCCACCTCTGTGTCTCATGACTGATACTAAACAGTGTTGCCACTTGCCACCATGGTAACAATGCCCAACTGAAATTAACAAAGCCCAACTGACATCACTGACTGACATCATCAATACATTGCCCAAATTTGGAAATGACATCACAGACTGGCCTGGAAATGGAACACCATAATATGGGTATAAAAGAGTGCCAGCACGAAAGAAGAAGAAGCCAGAGAGACGTATACAACGGGTATTGCACAACTGGACATGGACGGTGACTATTCTGCCCAACGGGCACCGGTCTGGGTTCTCCAACATTACTTCTGAGACTCCTACATTCAACCCCTCATCGCACACCCCCGGGCACAGGACTAGTTAGTATAATTTGCTATACATATAGCAACAGGATTTATTTTACGTTTTTGGAATTTGAAGGTTTTCAGAAAAAAGGTTAGGTTTTAGAAGGAATTTTTGGAATCGGCCTCAGGTCTAAATGGGTTCAAAATTGTTACTATGTAACAGTGGTAAAACAGCGCTGTGCCACGCCATCCCAAGTCTTTTTGAGCAGGATCACAGGCACGCACATCCATCGATGAAAAACAACCCTTAAGTTCACAATTCTTCTCTGCTTTGTGCTGATTTGGGGGTGAAAACAAGCCACAGTCAACTGGCTATATGTCTGCAGTCTTTTAACCCCACCCGTGGATGGGTCATGGCAAGGCATACAGTAATATTCTATGATTTTTCAAAGGTACATGAAAACACTTTCTGGCAAGGGCAGAGCAGACGATGTTTTAGCTTAGCCTCCATCAAAGAGTTAACATTAGGAACGAGCCTGAATGCATGTCAATGGTCTGCTAACTCCAGTAGTGTAGGTGTTAGGCGGCGTCCGTGTAAATGATGTCACGCGTCCAAAGATAAATTCGCCACAGCAACAATGGATGCAAGGTAGCCTCAATAATGATGGGGGGCAGTGGCGTCAGTTCAGCAAAAGCTAGGGTATGGCAAAGATGGGAGTTATCATGCGCACAAAAAATCTGTTTTTTTACCTGGGTTTCTACGGTTTCTTGGGCTGGATATGGCAGCCTGGAACGGTTGTTCAAGTGCAACTAAACTTGGCATGTTAGTAAACGTGCCACAATTAACAATAATGCATTGTACCTGTGCAGCTGACCTGCAGAACCTGGGAATACCGGTATACCACATAATAACCAGCACAGATAGACAAAGACATTCGTGGATTTATATTTAAAACTAACTTTTGTTTTCACCCCTGGACCCAAGGTATCGCAGCTGCATACCCCTGCCATACCCAAATGACACCCTTGGGGGGGGGGGGGGGGACTTTTACTGCAGACAGAGAGCCCTAGAAGGCTCAGGTTTTTGTGTCAGTCTCAATCCTCAATGCCTGATAATCAATTATTCAGACAATGCTTTGTGAATCACTTAAGACAGCACCGCAGGCCTTGAGTAAAAAATATCGCATCAGTGTGTCCTTACCGGGAAGAACTATCAACAGGCTTTAAATGGACCCTTACAGGTCTGTAACTCTGAAAATGTACAAATATGTTTGTTTTATAAGCAGCCAGGTGAGACTTATTAGCTACTGTGATTGACAGAGTATCAAGGATAGAGTCCGTGGCAGTCTGTCATTCATGGTAATCGGCTCACTTTGTTGCCAACAAACTATGCCAAGTTCTGCCTCAAGTCTTTCCAGCACACAGCTGTGGCTAACTTGAAGCTCGTCTGTAGCAGTCAAGGGCTCTCTCTATGACAGACGGCGATCTTGGCCTGATGTCAAACTGCAAACTCCATGATGCGGGAGAAGTTTGAATGGAGGCTTTCATTCACGGGCCAAACACAGGCCAAACAATTGAGAACTATCCACAGAAAATCCAATTATTAGCACATAGAATTGGACAATAATTGTGTATAAGACAAGTGCAGTTGATTTGTTTATCTCGTGATAGACTGTGTCATGTAACCTAAAGGACATTGTTTTTATATTCACGGCGGTTAATAGATATATACCTTTATTATTATCCCGAGGGGGGAATTCAGTCGCCCAGAGGCGGCAAAGCAGTTAAGGTTACAGTGTAACAAGTAAAAGAGTAAGGAAAAGGTACTGTTATGTAGCCTAGTAAACTGACTCCTCCCATCTTCAGTTCGAATCTGCAGAGGAGTCTAGCCTCCAAGCAACACAAGCCATTCGGGCGGAAGCAAGCGCTCTTCCTCGCCAATCAGCATTCGAGCTCAGGAGCTCTGTGATTGACAGTGCGCTTTGGCCAATCAGGGAATTCTATGACGTCGCTTCGGTGCGGAAGCGATCTGTTTGTTTTTCTCTGCAGTCTGCAGTCACCGTTAACACAGTAGCTTTTTTGATACACTCGGACTGAACGACCTGCAAAAAACACTCTCCCGTTTTTCTCTATGGATGTTTTTCTTCAGATGAAAGGCAACTGCAACAACGTTTAATTTCGAAAGGTACAGTAGACTAATAATATGTATGGCTTTGCAATCTCGGTTCTCTTGCTAATGTTTTCGGTCTGAAAATGATTTAATGGGACAGACTGTGCTAACATAGGTAGCCTAGCTATTCTCCTGTGTACTCGTATTTTTGTGGAAGGAACTAATCATATCATTTTTTGCACTCACCATAGCTTTGGCTTAATCTAAACCATTTCCATATAGAGACAGTCATTCTGGCAGGAATATCGCCTGTGACTTGTGCTGTTTGTCCTTAAATATATCTGTAACATAGACTACATCTAGCCCTGAAGCATGGTCACTCATGACCGTCATGTTTCAGGGCTACTTTATATCAAACCTAGTTTTTAAGCCACTATACTGTTTGCATAATGGTGGATGTTCAGTTTCTGTTGTTGAATACTAATTGATTGGGCAATAGGTGCTGACACATCTGTGATCTAAATGCACGTATTCACAACTTAAATCACACCAAGAACTAGGCTACAAGTTAAATTTAAAAGACCATTGTCTGTTATTTTTGTTGTGATTGGGCCGTTCTTTGTAGATGAAAATACATGAATTGACCCATACAACTAATTAAATGTATCCTTTAGCAATGTAAAACATTTGTGATAGAATCATTACCAAAAACGTATGACAATCAATCTTGTCTCTTTCTCCTCTAGGAAATGGAAGCTGGCGGATGACTGCATCAATGGACAGAGTTTGATCCACACATGCATTGGCTGTCATCAACAAGTTTATTGACAATATTTGTATGGTCTCAATAACATAATAAATACAATTACAGAAATCAATTATAGGAATCATTCGTTCCTCTTAGGAATACACAGAGATGATGTCTACTTTCTAATTTCATAAGAAGTTGACTGTATCTTTGCTTTAGTGTCATTTATTAAACACTTTTTTATAATATCACAGTATTAGAGGAAAAGAACATCAACACAGTAGTCAGTCTTCTAAAGAAATTATTCTGTTTTGTTTAATTAATTTTCTCAGTTATATCTAAAGTATTCATCACTTTTCTGCTACTTCTCTTCAGCATGTACATGTACAAACCAGTATACATTGTATACACTTATTATCTGAATACCCACTGATGGACTGTAAACATGTGTAAATATGCTGCTAACCTTATATCATGGTTGACAAGGTTTAAATGATTATTTTGATCAGCTGAAAATTAAATGTATATGTAATGATCCTGTAGTGTTTACTACACAATTACTTTGTCCTTGGGTGTGAAACATTTACATTAGAGGAACCATAACTATTTAAAAGAAATGCAATAAGGGAGATGTTGCACGGAGGTCTGGAGTCTTCAAGTACAGCAAGAGGATGAGCCATTAAGATGGACGACAGACAGCAAGGAGATGTGTGCTCTCTCCAGTTCCATGTATTGGTGTTGACCTGTTAGAAAAAGAAAAATAAATAACAATGGGTGTTGTTACTCTTAAGGCAAAACCATTTTCTTAGATCGGTCATGTTGGCAGGCATTTCGCCTGTTGCTTAGGCTTTGTTATTCGTGTCCTTTATATCAATCTATAACAAACCATTATATAATTATAACCATTATAGATTTTTAAACCACTGCTGTGTTTATATTGGTGGACAATGGACATACAGTAAGTAGCCTCGTAAACCTAGACATACAGTTTCTGTTGAGCAGTAAAGGAGTTGCATAAAACACAGTGGTTGATATAATGACTAGTTAGTTATTTTACATTGATAAAAATAGAAAAGGAAACCCGCACACTCTGCTCCAAATGACGAGCGTTTATTGACGACATTTCGAGCTACAAGCTCTTCATCTGGTCTGGATGAAGAGCTTGTAGCTCGAAACGTTGTCAATAAATATTCAGTCATTTGGAGCAGAGTGTGCGGGTTTCCTTTTCTATTGTGATATTTCTCACCCAGCACCTCATTAAGAGATGTGCGTAATATTTTCTACTTTTGATCACATTGATACAAATGACATGGTTAACAAAGCGAAGTATACACAGGGAAGTTAGCAATATTAGCATTGCTAGATTCCATTAGCCACATCTTGTTGTAAAATGCAAAAGACATAACCTCAGCAAGGCAAAAGATCGCAAAGTTACTGTCTCTTGACTATACCTTTTGAAATGATGTTGCCTTGGTTTCATCTGGAGAAGTCCATGGGTCCATGCCGGTCAAACAATATAAACATTAAAACGAAATACTGGCGCAGGAGGGAGAAAGCAGTGCTTCAGCGTCTTCTTGCAAATATATCCGGCTAAACTAAGCAGACAAACACCAGGCGTCCCTGATTGGCTGAAGGGGTTGTCTGTCAACGCTCTACTCCCGCCCATGCTCCCGCCCAGCCCAATCGCTCTGACACTGCTGGAGGCCAGTCTCTCCTGCTCGCATTCGAATGAAGGCAGGAAGGGAGACTGGTTTACGAGGCTAACTGTTATGTACAGCAATACAAGGCAACAAAAGCATCAACAATACCGTGCAACGGCATACGGAAGTCAACGTTAATGTGCCCCTAAGCAGAGAACTGAACCCCTACTCAGTAGGCTACACAGTGCTGTCACATGGCATGCCTCCCAAAGGGACAGGCAGACAAGTTGTTAAGTGTTCTCTGGTTTTTGAGTCACACTGATGATATAGAACAAAGGTCATTGGTAACTTATTGTCCCCGTTGTAAAAAAGGCCCAGGTCAGAAGGTCAGAAGGGCTGACCATTACTTATGAGTTTACGGATCTCCATTGCCAATTACAAAGCATTAGATGTATATTGAGCTATTCAATGGTTGTACTGTACAGTGACTGAATACAACGAAAAACACTGAATTCAACGAAAAACATAATAAAGTAAAAAAAGAAAAAAAGTAAGAAGTCCCTTAAGCGAGTCAGAACTAAATGACATCTGTGTTTGTAATAATAAGATGATTTAAAACAGTGATCCGTCGTCAGGATATGAACCTAAAATATTAAATCTGTTTAAACTTCCTTGTACTACTACTGTGACTCCACCCAATGAGAACTGAGATTACTTTAACCCAGTAAGATTGAAGGCCTGTAGACTAGAGCATATAAGCAAGAAAGTAAATGGAATGATAATGAAACGTTTTGTAAAAGGAAAGTATCTTCAGTTGCCCAATTTCAGTGGCTGTGAAATGGCCTAATAAAATGCCACTATGATGTCTTGAAAGCCAGAAATGTTCTAAATCTTCAAGAAGCGTAAATCAATACAACACAAAGCACAAGAAGATGAACCTCAATGAGGAACAGGGCTGGCTTTGATGCTTCTACTTGCCTGAGGCATCAGCAGTGTTGAAAACACAACAAGACCTAGCCTGATCCAACCGTAGCCTGTACAACACACACAGTCACACACCAATATAAAAAATACATTTATCCATTTGTAACTCTGACAGTGTACAAATGAAACCAAATGGACCCTAATTATTGTTTTAAATTAACAACTTGAACCCTCACATCCCTATTCTGAGGAGAACTTTAGCCAAAAATAGAGTGAAAGGTCAAGTTTACTCAGTATCGACAATTTAAGTAGTTAAATGTCTGAAAAAACACATTAACACGAATCCAACATAGACTGATGACTGCTGTCAAACAAGTCTATGAATGTACCGTATCTATGAAATCGATGAGAATCTGCAACACAATTTTATACAAAATGTAGTGGGGGTCCCTGCTGTATCTCCCTCTCAAGGGGTCCTTGGCCTGAAAACGTTCAAGACCCCTGATCTAGAGTTTATATTCTAGACAAATCACTGGTACTACTCAGCAGGGCAGGTAGCACATCACAGAGACCTGTCAATGTTAAAATTTACTGTGATTCAGGCAAACTGATTTTCACATTCTTTGAGGAGTGGTACCAATTTACCGTACACATATAATCCTCACTCAATAATGATCTTAACAACAATAAGGCAAAGTTACAGCTTGAAAAAGTCAAGTCAGAGAACTGGCAACAAACTCACAGGCCAACAGGTCTGCCAACAAGGCAACATACTCTGTCTGCAGGCCCTATATCTACATTTAACATCACATTAATGCAAATGACCAGAGTTGTTCCAAAGTAGCCTAAATGGGCACAAATAGCCTAGTAGACAATAGGCATACAGTGTCTACTGTCTATGCAAAGACATGTGTCTATTGGCTACAGAGTACACTAGTCTAACCACAGTACCATCGATTCCTTTAACAGTAGGGAGAGCTATAATACTGAGAAATATGGGAGAGAGCCCTTTAGGTCCCCTGGGATATGAATACTAATTACTGTAGCATTTTAGTAGAGTGTAAAATTAAATGTTGTCAACTAAACCACAGCTCAAACATCTGGTAATAATGATAACCATCAGCATCTAAACCAGAGGGTTTTATTGGTCAGGGACTGCAGTGCAAGGCATTAAGTTAATGGCGAGTTCACACAAATGAATCCAAATTATTCCGCTGGGAATCAGTGAGCAATGAAGCAGTGAGCAATGATTAGAGAGAACACAGTCATATAAAGAGCCTCTGTAATGCCCTTCCGATAGACGGAAGGGTCAAATACAGGCCAATACTCACGCAGGTAGTGCACGCACACACACACACACACACACACACACACACACACACACACACACACACACACACACACACACACACACACACACACACACACACACACACACACACACACACACACACACACACACACACACACACACACACACACACACCCCTTGCTTTGAGAGCCTTGCTCAAGGGAACACTGAAGGGTGAAAACATGAGTCAAGGTTCTCCCTGTTGTTGACCAATGACCTTCCAGTCACAGTGTTTCTCTGACCTTCAGTCAACCAACATTCCAGGTTAATAATGAGACACTGCTTGGTTCAGCCTGTAGAGTGTAGAGTAGACCTTCACAAAGTAAACTTGTATCATTTCAATCAGACCATGCTGTATGCCTATAAATGTATATATTCTTCTGACATGTTTCTTTCCCGTTTTTCTCCTTGCTCACCCCCACTCTGCCCCCCTTTTCCCCCTGAAATCTACAAATGCTGAAGCTTTACACCTGTACACCTGTGACATGACAATGTATTCTGATTCTGTATGGCATATTTAGACAACAGATTATCTATTAAAACTACTTTAGAAACTTGAATAACAAACAATACCCCAGGGATCCTAGAATGATCGTGTGTAGGCTAAATGAGAAATGCTCGTAAGTCGACAACAGGCAATCATCACAGCAGGCCTCATCACAGCATCAAGGATTATTTTGAGAAATTGGAAGAGCTCTGTAACGCCAGGGCTCACAGACTGGACTAAACTAATGACCGAGACTGCATCGTATGAGTATATGATCGCCAGAAGGAACGATGTTAAAGGCAAATTCCATTTAATGTGGGACTATTTCTTTCTGTATATCAAGGGTTTGCCGGGAGGGACATTGTTTAGGGGAGGGTCCATTTAGTATAGAATCATTACGTATGCATTACGATTTAAACGATCACTACTAATGTATATCTAAGAATTGAAGGGGTGTTGTCCGATTAGCTTAGCTCGACTGCCGTTTTCTTTTGTTTTTGTTTGTCTTATGTATATTTGTATTGGTATTTTATTTATACTTATATATATTTGTTGATGTTGATTACATACTGTTTAAAATAAAAATAAAAATATTTGAATGACAAAAAAAAAAAAAAGAAATGCTCGTAAGTCGTAAGAAAGAATCAAGGAGAGGTTTTGGCATATTAGAGGTTAATTATGTGTACTGTGCATAGAAACCCACAGCAAGACCCCAAGTACAACACAGCAATCCATGTTATTAGAACAAAACAACATTAACCCCTGCCAAATTTCAAACATGTTGAAAGTGTAACTATACTTCTCAAAGGCAAGCGAAAATACAGGCTTAGATCATCTATTTTCGCTATTAGTCATGACATGAGGCTAAGTAAGTATACAGGGCTTCAGTGGTTCATGTAGACAGACACACCTGACCCGTCATGTGCAGATGGCAACACCCACAACGCAGCCAGGTATGAGCAATCCTGGGAATCGTCTTTTCCCTTTTTTTCTCTTTTAACAAAGCAGAGCAGAACGCACCTGGCTCTCACAAAGCACTGACATGTTCACCAGAGACGAATTTGGTTGCAAGCCTGTGTCTCAGAGTTTACATATTCAAAAGATATTGATCTAAAAATACCATTCCAGAGTATATGTTCTCACATGCAGAACCAGAGCGCTATGATAGGCTGCAGAGTTCAAAGACGTGTGGTATAACAGTAGGCTAGTATGAGACAGTGTAATCTGCCGTAAACAAAACAGAATATAGGACATGAAGGGTGCATTGACAATAAGGCTCATTGTTATTTCTGTAATATGGAGTTCAATAGCACCAGTATATAGAACATCAGATAGAATTCCATACATTGCATGTACAGTATTCCATAACACCTATAATACAACACTAGGGTGGATTTTTGACAAAGGGATTCATCTCAGTGGCATTCTAATTTGCACCGTGTCTACTCACCCAATAATTAATTCCTGCGACTTGGGGTCAGCTCTTGTCATCTAGTTTCATACCAATTTGAAATTTGTGTCAGAAAATATGTATAGTATGTATAGTAATAATATGTATAGTAACATATCTCCACTTTTCCATGAGATTAACACAGACCACATTCTCTGTACTCGACGGAAATGCTTGACACAACAGCACTGAACACATGTAAACTTCTTCAAAGAGCACATACTGTACTGTATGTATGTATGTATGTATGTATGTATGTATGTATGTATGTATGTATGTATGTATGTACTATGTATATATGGAACACACAAATTAACAGGTGCAGTTGGTGTGGCGTAATTATAGTCACACCTTTGCGTCCCATTCATAATGCATTCATTGAAGGAAGTTGTGTTTGGGTGCTCCGGTGAATGCTGTCCCATACATAAGTCCTTCCTTAAAGTGGGCCTGTCACGAAAAAACAAGTTAAATCTTTGTCAATTTTTTGCCAAAAAGTTGATGATGTCATGGCGCGCCCGTACTGTACCATAGAGTTATAATGTACTGTACCTATAATAATGTAGGCCTACATTCTCAGGGTCGCACTCGCAGCCCACAGAAAGCAACTTCCTCTGCTCGCACAGGGCTACTGGGCTAGCACTAAAGCTAAAGACACGAAAATGTATATAAATCTGTGCATATAAAAATTATATTTCCACACAAATCTGGTTGTTACATTCCCATTGTTCATGAGAATATGTTTGTTTGTGTTTATTTGTTGAAATGGCGGAATCGCTCAAATTCATAGAGAGGGGATGCTGCCTCTCGCGGGCAGCGGGGCTCTAAAAGCGGGGGGCTTTTCCGCCCGCTCCCCGTAGCGGGGCATGTCAGCAGCACTTTAAACAAAATGTGTTCAGTTTAAATGCCCATGTTGCTACTTGCTAGCAGCAGCAGGCTCATCTGTGTGTTTGAGAGTCACAAGAGGATATCGTCACAGTCAGGAAGAAACCTTGTATCTCCATGTTTTAGCTTTTAGTGTGTTTTCATAAATTAACGCCCTACTTGATCATAGCACAGCATCACACAAAAGCATCAATGGTGGCAGATCTACTCGGAAGCTTTGAACTTCGAGCCTGCGGATCTGGTACTTTTGCTATTTTTGAATTTGAATCCAGAAACCGTTTTGGACATAATGAGGTTTCCACCCGACAGAGACGATTATGTAGAGCATTACAGATGGTGACTCTGGCTCTCTGTCCCAGACGAAAAGTCTCAGCACTTTAAAAAGCAAAGGACACATGCGATAGCAGTCTGTTTCTGGGGGGCAATGATATGCTGGAATACAGAGCTGCTGTGTCACTGTAGCGCAAAATGGTTCCCAAACTGGGGGTCGGGACCCAAATGATTTTTGGGTGATCCCCGGATGATTAGCCTAAAGTGCAACATTGTTTTCTCACTCAAGTCAACAGTAAATATAGAGGGTATCTGACAATTTAAGGACTTTCAAGACCTTTTTAATACCTACAAAATAAAATAGAAATACTAATAAGACCATTACTACGTAAAAAGCATCCAACATCCAAGTATCCATAACATACAGTAGTGTACAGAGGGCGAGGATGCGGAGACACATAACATACTTAGGAAAATGGGTTGAAACATAACATACTTAGGACAATGGGGAGACACATAACATACTTAGGCTTAACACATTCTAGCAAGAGAAACTCTTGCCTAAAGGCTTTAAACGAAAGCACAGGATGTGGTTGAGAATAGCATCGTTTAAAATAGGCAATACAGATGGTGTGAATTGGCTCATTGTTAATTGTGTAGCCTAGGATAGGGAGCAATCCACAGTGTCAGGCAAAGTTATCCGTTTGCACCTCTGAGAGGGTAAAAATATAGTATTTTTTTATCAATATTGAGAGAGACCGCGATTATTCGCAGGCATGGGCTTATCATATGGCCAAGAGCCAAGACATAAGGGGAAAAATGCAAAATAGAGAGGAGCTTATCTACAGTATAAAGAAAGCTTAGATGCTTTCAACAGTTTAAAGTTTAACCACATGAGCCCTAGCGTCACTATTCTGGTCATATTAAGCCAAGATAATTACATTCTGCGAAAACAGGAGAATATTCTACAAAAACAGCGGCGAAGAGATTTGGGAATTCTGTACGGGGGCAAAAAGGAAGTACAGACCCCTGGGGGATGCCAGTGAATGAAGTATAAACAGGGTTCAAGTCAGGGGTCTTCAACAGGGGGTCCGGGACCCCTAAGGGGTACTCAGAGTTACTACAGGGGGTTCTTCAAATCTTTGTGTGATATCAAAGATTTATATCAACCACTTGAACTAGTGTCCATATTCTGAGAACTTAGCCAACTTAGCCAACAATAGCAGATCAATAAGCTCACAACGCCTCGCAGTGCGAGGCGTTGTAGATCGGCTATTTTAGGCAAAGAGCTTTGGTGTAGAGGGGAAAAAAGAGCACACCAAGTACAGAGTGAAAGGTCAAGTTTATATTGACGGTTCAAGTGGTTCCATATCTGATAACAGTAACACAAATTGACATAAATCCAAAATACACTGATGATTGTGTTATGGAATCTGACTGGGGTCCCTGCTTCATCTCTCTCTCAGCTAAGGGGTCCTTGGCCTGAAAACGTTGAACACCCCTGGTTTAAGTGGTTAAAAGCATATGGGATTTGCCTTGGTTTGAATGGCGCTAATGCTGAATAAACTGTGTTTGACCTCAACACTGATGATGAGGGATGATCTAGCACATTGTTTAGACAGATTATTGACTGATCAGATCTAAACACAGACTGTCAAGCTAAGCAACATTTGATTCGTAGTAAAAAAATTCAAGAAAAGGCACAGCAGTAAAGCAGAGGAAGTGGTCGTGAGCAGTTTGATTTGGCCTGGCAGTTATGCATAATGGCCCACTCATTGTCTCCCGCCGGGCGAAAAGACAAACAGGGGATTGTTGTTGGACTCCTGTCCCAACACTGACTGAGAGCGTACTGTGGTGCTGGTGAAACATGTCACGTGACCAACAGAAACCCAGTGATGTGTGTGTGTGTGTGTGTGTGTGTGTGTGTGTGTGTGTGTGTGTGTGTGTGTGTACGTGTGTGTGTGGAGACAATGGCCCTGCAGGCAGCACTGACGAGACCAAAGTCAAAGTCCACAGAGAATATATATAGAATACAGAGAATACAGTGTGTAGGCCTGCCTAGTGCCTACAGCACTTAACGTCAAACTCCATAGGGAATGCAGAAGAGTAGGCCTGCCTACAGGCCTTAAAGTCAAACTCCATAGAGAATACAGAAGAGTAGGCCTGCCTACAGGCCTTAAAGTCAAACTCCATAGAGAATAATTTTTGGGTTTCCTACATTTTGTTTTGAACTATTATTAATTAAAAGATTTTCAAATACATTCCCAAAAGATGTCATGAATTAAAAAACCTTTTTCCCCCAGTAATTTCATGACGTAATCCAAGAAAAATCTAAGAAATTCCATAAATTAGAAAACAACTGTTTATTAAGAAGCAGTGAAAATAGCTGATCTACAAGCTTGTATATCTGCTGTTTTCACTGTTTGCGTCCCAGGCAAATGTCTACTTTCTCTTTTGGGTCACAGGCTAAAATGTTTGGAAACCACTGCAGCAGAGTATGCCAGTCTAGTACAGCCATTAAAGTCAAACTCCAAAGAGAAGACAGTAGGCCAAAGTCGCCTGTAGGCTAGCCTCACAGCCCTCAAAGCCTTAGTGAACTGAATGCCACGACTTCTCCTATCAGCCACCTTTCATAATGAACTCAATGACATCATTTCCTATCACTGACTGAGCCATGATTATTCATCACAATCACTGTATGTGATCAGACTTCTGGCATGTGGTGAAAGAAGGAGCCAAAATGTTGTTCATCATTTGTTCATATCGTAAACAACGTTTTTACTTGACAACTGCTTATGTCGTCTCTGTCGGGTGTAAACCTCATTATATCCGAAGTGCATTCCAGTATTCAAATATGGCAAAAGTTGCAGATCTATACAAGCTCAAAACTTGGCATGAAGCTTGCAGATCTGCTACTTTTAACACGGGTGTTAATTTACCAAAGAATACAAAATGTTAAATGTGGAGAGGTTTCTGCCCGACAGCAACTATATCGTCGTTGTCGGGTGAAAACCTTGTATGTCCAAAACCGTTCGGTTTGCAAACTAGTGAAAACAGCCGATCTACAAGCACACAACGCCTCGCACCTAGATCTGCTGTTTTCACTACTTTTGTGCAAAGCCTTGTATGATGAAGCAGGGCTTTACTTTGCCAAAGAACATACAAATTTGAAACTTGGAGATACGAGTTTTCCGCCCGACAACGACGATGTATATATACGTACACACACACAGTGGAGGGCCTGTATGAGGCCATCATCATGCAAGTTCCAGTGTCTGCTAACAAGCGTTATGCTCCCTTCCTTCCCTCCCACAAAGCTGAATGCCAAACCTCACTGGCTGCTGCTTCTCTAATAGCAGCAGAGTGGGCCCACACTGACTGCCGCAGAGTGGGCCCACACTGACTGCTACAGAGTGGGCCCACACACTTGTCTAAACCAGGGGTCCTCAGAGTTACTACAGGGGGTCCTCCAAATCTTCCAATCCTTTGTATATTAACAATTTGAACCCTAGTGTCCATATTCTGAGAACTGTATCCAAAAATAGCAGATCTACAAGCTCACAACTGAGCTTGTAGATCGGCTATTTTCGGCAAGGAGGTTTGGAGGAGAAAAAGAGCAGACTAAGTACAGAGTAAAAGGTCAAGTTTATTCGGTAATGAAGGCTCAAGTGGTTAAATAACTGAAAACACAAATTTACATGAATCCAAAATACACTAATGATTGTGCTGTCAAACAATGAAGCTATATGGAATCTATGAAAAGGTTGAGGGGGTCCCTGCTTCATCTTTTTCTCTCTCAACTAAGGGGTCCTTTGCCTAAAAACGTTGAAGACCCCTGGTCTGTGTAGTCCTATACTTCATTCTCCCCAGGGCATTAACTTAGACCAAACCTAACTACTCCCCCACCTAGGAGGAACCAGTTTTGTCAGATCAGGTGTATTCTGGTCGCTGTCAATGAAAGTTCTTCTGAATGGGATGCGGGCTGTGTGAATACAGTCATGATTATATGACTACAACAACATTAACACTAACAGGATTATGCTGTGCTGTTCACACTACTGGCGACATAAAGCCACAAAAACACTCAAGGGTGGTCATTCAACTACATTGCAGTGTTGCTCAAGCCATAATGTGAAAATGAAAGGGAAAGCAACGCAAGAATACGTTTTTCTCCCTTTCACGGAACGGAGCAGTAATTGTGGGGAGAGAGAAGGCAAGTGGAAAATAAATGGTGAAACATAAACATATGACTGACTGACGACGTCATTGACACACAGAAAAAAAAGGCGATGCCAGCCAGCTCAAGTTTTGTTTTGTAGTGCGTCACGCATCACATCATGCGGTGACAAGTGTCGCCTGTCAGTTTGCATCTTTATGTCTCTGGCTTCCATTGGCAGTGTTTCCCCTATAGCATTGGTTCTCAAAGTGGGGTTTGGGAACTCCCAGGGGTCCTTGAGGGAGTTCCAGGGTGTCCCCAGCTAAATGATAGTTAGGAACCAAATGGACCCTTATGGGTGTGTAAATCAAGGAGTTATGGAACAATTTGTACACTCTCCGTAGCCTAAAATGCATGTCAAACTGGGGGTCTTTGAAATGAAAATGTTTGAGAATCACTGCTAGAGTCGTAAAAATCTTCTCTTATGGGGGTCCCTGGTATCTTTTCAAATAGGGGTCCGCGGGCTGATAAGTGTCAATTTGGGGGTCGTTGACATGAAAAGGTTTGAGAACCACTGCCATATAGGCTATGCATTCAGCAGCAGTGCCCCTGCCGCTCTGCAGTTGAACTTTTAGAACAGAGCAGAGAGGACCGGAGACGAGAGGTGACAGCTCCATCCTGTCCCACTGAAAAAGTTGACGACACTCTTTGATCTTGCCGCTACTGTACGCGATGTCACTTATTCACTCTTCTTGTTCTTGTTATGTCTGAGTCTGAGCACACAGAAACAAATTCCCAAAGCAACTGTAAGTTGGTTTTGGCAATGAATGTTCTGACTTTGAATATTATGTTAATGATCTCAGTTTACAACGGAAGTCTACAGTGCGTGCCGGGAAAGTCACAGGCTACTGTCTTGTCTCTGATCAGGAATGTCATTTGCCGAAAGACGAGACCTCTGGGGACTCCCTGTTGAGGACCCATGTCCTAGGGGGAGGGACGCTGATTGGAAATTATTATTTTGCAGCCTTGTAGTCGCTAGTGAGACCGCAGCGTTTGATGGCGGTCTGTTTAACCTCACGTACCCGTCACACACAGCCAACAGGCAAACGTTAGGCCAAAAGCAGGCAAACATTTGGATCCACCGTGAGCTTGTAGATCTGCAATATTTTGCTATTTATAGTACGTACGTATATATAGTGTTTAACACATTGGCCGCCATTTTAACATTGACTGTATGGCTCTCCTGCCATTTTGTTTAATAAAAAAATGTATATATTTTTTTTATATTGACATTTTTCCTAAATTCTGTGTTTTTTCGACAATGTCATACAGTACCTGAAATGAAATAGGACAACCTCTAGTCTCACCAAAAAATAAAAAAATAAAATAAAAAGCTTTTTTTTCTATAGTTGCAGCCATCTCAAAATAGCCATTTTTGACCAAAATCCAGCTATAATTGAAAAAACTGGAGATATTGACCTTTTTGTGATCGATCGCTTTTCAAGTGGATAATTCAGTTGATATTTGTATTTATGGCGTCAGGCACTTATCAGATAAGTGTACTAGTGTAATAAGTGTAATTGTGTAATAGGGCAATAACTGGAATAGTGTAATAGGGCTGTAATAGGTCACCTCTTGCCCTTAGGGCGTCATACTGACTTCACACAAATAGAAATAAGCTTTTTACCTTTTATTCAACATTCAAGTGTTTTATTTTGCACAGATCACATTTTGACACTTGCTTTGGTGATGTAAACGTAGCCTATGTTTTCTCATGCCAATAACGTTCCTTTGAATTGAATCGCTCTCATGCTCTGACAGAGCATGAGAGCAGCTCTGTTGATGTGCGCAAACTACTGGCTTGCCTCAGTGGCTTGGTAGAGAACTGATAGCAATCAAGTTACTCTGCTTGTTGGTGATCCGGCCTGGGTCTATACCGGATGCGGAAACGTGTCTTGCATGCATGTGAGTGTTACATAACCGGATACAGTAGGCGGGCTTTAGAACGGAACAGACTGCAGCGATCACACACGCCCAGTGGTGATATTGCTCCAGGCGCGAGCTCGTTTCCTTCCTTCACGGCTTCAGGCTGCAAGCACTTGTTGCGCGGCGCGCCTCAAACACGCGCACATGCGCGATTGCGCGTGCACGCCATAGGGTGGACGCACGCAGCAGCATCAGCCAAGTGAGGAGGAAGAGTCTTCTAGGTAAACTAACTGTTACAGTTAGTTTAGGTTAGGAGGATGGAAACAACAACAGTAAACTTACTGACAATGACGATCGCCGTGTTTGCGTTTCTTCCTGTTGGATTCCACTCGTCGCGACGCGTTGTAGATCTGCTGTTTTCACTCCTTTTTTTTGTTACACCGCTGGGAGTTTGGACGCGACCCTTTCGTGATAACTGGAATATAATACACCTAGAACAACTCCTCCATCAGGCTCCATGGTCGCGCTTGGATGCGAGGCGTTGTGTGCTTGCAGATCTGCTATTTTCACCAGTTTTGTTACATACCGATGGAAGTTATATGGACGCGACGCGTTGCTTTTCTTCAGACCGAGAACAATGGTCGCCTGATTGAGAACTCCGCCGGGGGGGATATTTTCTCCTCTCCACTCCCGTAGCAGGGCTTGAAGATCGTTTGTTGGTCGAGTGGACCGGCCGACGGCGCTGCATCTTGTCCAGTAGGTGATGTCTGTGTTGTTTGTAACCGCCTCACCAGGCTTTCTATGTGTTTTGTAGTGGTGTTGTTTGGTTCAGTGGCGTCAGTTCAGAAAAAGGTAACGTATGGCAACATGACTGGTGTCTTGCACGCGCGCGACACCAGTCATTTTGCCATACCTTAGCAACAGGCACAATGAAAAGTACATTTCATTATTTCCCCCTGTAGCCAAGGTATGGCAGCTGCATACCCCTGCCATACCCAATTGACGCCCCTGGTTTGGTTCAGAGAGGCTGAGGATCTGTTCGGTGTCGGACCAAATGCTGGGCCCTGGGTACAAGGATTCACTGCGGCCCCCCCATGAATTTTCTTCATAGGGGGATTTCAAAAATAGATATATACAAGCTCACAGCATGGCACCGAGTGTCGCGCTGCAAGCTTGTAGATCTGCTATTTTTCAATAGCAAAAGTATAAAATAATGAAGCCCCTTCCACCTTGGGCCCTAGTAACTCAGACTCAGTCCCACTTTGTGACGCTCCTGCTCTGATCTTGTTGTCTGGCTGGGACATAATATTTTGTCGTGGAGACTTTGGGGGTTATGAAGCTGTGAGTTCTGTTGGCCCATGTGGCAGGTTATGGATTTCCAAGTGAACATTTTACTGGATTTTGTTTGATTTGTGCAAAATGGTCTCAGATCCAGCTGCTCCGTCGCTTCTGCTAGCCCCTGCACCAGGGACCAGGCATGTACACACATAGACATCAAAGGGGGCTTGAGCCCCTGCCCCATACCATAACTAAAAGAATGGTCCACCAAAAGGCCCCTTTAGAAATGTCAGCCCCTGCCTCTCTAAATATTCTCTGCACATCCCTGCCCCACATCCCTCTACATGCGTGTGCCCAGTGTGCCACTGATTGCACTCTGCGGGCTGCCACGCTAAATGCATTCACTGTGGTTTATTGAGAGTTTTATTCATTTTTATTGAGATTTATACATTATTACACTCTTGTTTTCACTTTGATGAGTGATATTGTTGGTTCCCTTTATGACAGAAGGCTAAAACTTTGTCACGGGCTGGGGAAGAGTGTAATTAAACATTACATTATATAAAAGCAAATTCTCGGGACTATCGGGCCTGGCAGAGAACGACATTTAAAATTTCTCGGGACTATCGGGGGAGACAGGGAATGAGTTAAGAGGTTAACAACATACTGTAACTCCAGTGAAGAGGAAATAAACAAAGAGCGCTGCGTGTGTGTGTTTCACTGACTGTAATACTGTAAGTGTGAATGCGTTCACTGTTTAGAGGCTATGCACCATGCTGACAGGCTGACATGACCTGTGGTGACCCCTTGCACCAAGCAACCTGCCTCCATCACAGCACGGCAGAGCCTGCATCAGCAGGCCTGTCAAGTGTCACCACTGTTACATAATGTTGGCAATTGTTTTGAAATGATAGCATTTATGTTTGCATAGTCGCAGAGGTGTAAAATACTGTACTAAGTACATTTTCTTAAGTACTGTACTTAAGTACAGGTCTGAGGCTCTTTTACTTTACCATTCCCATTGTTTTATGCTTTTACTTCTACTCCCCTACATCTCAGTCAGACTCAAATGTTGTACTTTTTACTCCACTACAATTAATTGTAAAACTTTAGTTACTAGTTACTTTGTGGATTTTGATAGGGCTGAAGTGTGTAATGTATAATCTATTATTACTAAACATACATTACACACTTCAGCCCTATACTGTATACATTTTGGCCATCTGAAAATAGACGATCTACAAGCTTACAATGAGTCGCGATGTGACGCATTGTGAGCTTGTAGATCTGCATTTCTTTTAATAGCAATTTTTTATACATGTTATACATTTGGAAACTTGTGAAAACGGACATTCTGCATAATGAGTACTTCCTGCTTTTGGTACTTTAGATACATTTTGATACCATTACTTTTACTCAAGTCAATTTTGAAATCCGGACTTGTACATGTAACAGAGTTTTTCTACTGTACATTGCAATATTGATACTTTTACTTAAGTAAGAAATATGAGTAGTTTTGCCACCACTGCATAGTAGCCTCGAGCGTCTCGAGTGTGCAAATCGGCTATGTTTGCAGCGCAACACCGCCGTACGATAAAGTATTTAATACAAAAAAAGGGCTTAAGTGGTTAAGAGCAGTGCGGCATCCTTTATTCTAAAAGCATTTAGTGTGACAAACTGTCCTGCCGTGCAGCCATTTGCCTTTAAGAGGATCACCGTGTCATTAGAGCCGGTTTCGCTGAAGCCACAGGTCACATGAGTCCACGACCGCACATCAATCGCAATTAGCACGTGACGCTACCACCACCACAACCCATTAATGGTTAATGGCAGGTTTGTTCACTCCACCAAACTCTGGTACGCAGCCAGCCAGCCACACCTTCTCTTTTCTGTACTAAAAGCACTTTGGATGATCAAATATTCAAAGTGGCTGCTGAATTTCCACAACCTCCACAATCAATCCTGTCCTGCCCACTAATATTTACAACCGGAATACTTTATTTCAGAATATGTCCGTTTTATTGTTATAGAATACCATACTTTCCTGTACTGTGCTCAATGGCCTGGAAATCTGAAAACCATAAGACTATTATGTCGTCCATGTCGGGGTGCCCAAAACTGTCACTTTTCAGGATTCAAATATATGGCACGTCTATCCAAAAGCACCTTACAGATTTTTCACTTTTGTGACATTTTTGCAGCAGTTTACATTGCTTTTGTGACGCCCCATCCATATATACATCTTTGCCCCCATTAATGTTGCATTGTTCATGTCCCCCCAGTCTGCCCACAAGCTATATATAAATATATACTCTATTCATTTATTTATTCATGCTTCTATCCAAAGCACAAGAGCTCTGCCGTGAGTGCATTATCAGCTACACTGTACATCAGTGGCAGTGGTGGTCCAGAGAGCATCACAATCATTAAAACCACTTTATCCATTTCTACATTGGCCATTTAAAAATAGCAGATCTACAAGCTCACAGCGCGTCACGTCATGCCACGCAGCGAGGTTGTACATCTGCTTTTTCTTTTTTTAAATGTATGGAAAATATCTAAAATGTTTGGAAAATGTTGAATATAGCCTATATTTTTTTAATGGGACAGTCTGCTCAATGAGTACCTTTATGCCAATACTTTTTGTACTTTTACTCAAATACATGCCAGACCTTTACTTTTATTTCTGCATTGTGGTGAAACATTAGTCATGTTTCCATAAACGTATTCGAATATAGGAGGCGAATTATCAGAAATGCGCATTAAGACAAAGCGAATTTAGCCTGTTTCCATTAAACTGATGAAATGTGATTCTTGGGAGCTCCTGCCTGGGTCTGTCTGACCGACCTGCTGTAAATACTTCCCGCGGGCTTGCACACAGTGCTGCACAGAGCTGGGATGGGGCTGATTTTTTCAGACCGAATCCGAGACGTGAGCACTGCTGTGACTCGCTGCACACTCATCCTGCAGCGTCGCGGATGCGAGCTGCTTTGAGCTTGTAGATCGGCCACTTTTGGCACGCAACACGGTGTGATGACGAAGGGTTAGCCAGGATTTACTTGGATGATGTGACGGACGAGGCTTGAACACAACGGAGCCGTAAAATAAACATCCAATGCAAGGTACAGTAGTAGGGAACACAGCGCTAACAAGTTGGTAGCTCCCTTCAGCCAAATCGATATCATGCAAGTTCAATGCATTTTCATTCAAAACTTATTCACTTCGTGTTTCCATTACACTAATGCAAATTACGTTTTTTCGATAAAGCCTCAAAATCCACCTCCTCCAAAAGCATAAAGGTTTTTGCGGATAATGAAAGTCTATTCGAATTTTGAAGTGTTTCCATAAAAAGATTTAAGTGTAAAAGCCTTAATGCACATTAAGAGGCTTTATGGAAACGCCACTATTTACTTAAAGGAGTAGTTCACCACTTTTCAACCTGTCTTCATATAATAGGTCCTCACTAATGTTCATGATAAAATATCACCATTTTTTTCTACTCAGTCCAAGTCTCCTAGGAGAGCTGTGGGAAGTTCAGAATCCATCGTCTTGTGACATCATCATTTTCCAAAAAAAACAATTAATCAAAAAACATATTTAGATTTTTATTATCGCGAGAACAATGGCTTCCACTTTAAAATTGCAACTTTTCAGGAATAGAAAGCCTGCAGTTTCTATAAGCTGGATTGGCAATCAATGATGTCACAAGACGATGGGTTTCTGACCTGCCCACAGCCCTCCTCTGAAAAAAAAAGAAGAAAAAAAAGCTATTTTTGAGTGAGGACCAATTATATGAACATAGGTTGAAAAGTGGTGTAGTGCCCCTTTTTTTATAATTTCTTTTTTTTTTGGCTTTTATTGATAGTATACAGTAGACTGACAGGAAACAGGGAGAGAGAGAGAGATGGGGAGTGACATGCGGCAAAGGTCGTCCGGATCAGGAATTGAACCGGCGACGCCGCGGCAACCATGCCTATGTGGCGGTGCCCATGTGGTATGCGCCTTGACCAGTAGGCCCCTTTAAGTCAAAATTGCGATACTTCTTCCATCACTTGTAATGACTGTCACTTAGCATTCTTTGAACTCAACTGTTCACCCAGACGGTGCTACATAGGGTGGGAGTGTGTGTGTGTGCGTGCGTATGTGCGCGTGCGGGGAGGATCAGCCCATAAACAGGTGACTCCTTTCAAACATAATCAACACACCCAGTACGGGTGTAGTTGGAAGAAGTACACTGAGACTGAGTAGTAAGTAAGAGTATTGTATTCAAACTATTCAAACAGTATTGAGTAAAAAATACAAAAGTATATTTGCATGAAAATATAATTCCAGTAGAACCAAAGTAAAGTACTCACATTATTTCCAAATGTATCAAGAACAGTTCTGTTCTACGATCGATCTAACAATGCAGTGCAATGTGAAAAACTGTGCTCAATCGGTTAAAGTATGTCTTGTGATAATAATCTACAGTAAATCAGAAAGGTAGCCTAATAAATCAGTCAAATAATTGTTGTTGAGTAAAAAGCACAATAAAGATGCAGTGGAGTATTTCCATTGAAAAGTGGAAATAATAAAGTAAAAGTGCTTGAGTAAACGTAGCTACTTTCCACCACTGCACAGTGCACACACCCATGAGTGGACATGGACACACGCACGCACGCACGCATGCACGCACGCACGCAGAGGGCCTTCCCTTCCCAATCCCAACACACCCACACGTTTATGTCATATGCTTGTTTGTACTGAGTCATTGACTCCACTAATATAAGGCCTTTAACCATTTTCAACCTGGCATCCCTATTTTGAGCATGTCTTTATATGTGACCAAAAGTAGCAGATCTACCGTTGTTTCCAGTTGAGATTGGCACATTTAACCCAGGTTTTTTAATCTCACTCACGTCACTTTGTCTGCTGAGTGCTGACCTCACTCAGCAACGAAATAAACAAAAATAAAAATAAAACAATTCACAGGAGGCAAGCAGTGATCAGCCCATGATGTGCACTGCAATGTAGTTTCAAACGCAAAAAATAAGAAGACGCATGTGACATGTGTGATCTGGGCTGCTTGCCCCAGGAAATGTGCCAAGCTCAATAGGGAATAACGGTACAAGGTAAGTTGTTCAAAGCATAGTATGTAACTTAGCCCTGTGCTGTTTACATAACAAAACAAATTTAAAATAATTGTACCAATCATTTAATCAAGAATTATACCAATCATTTAATCCATTCATTCATACATTGGGAAGTGAAGCGGCGAACCGTCGACGCCAGCGTCCTCACTTCCCACATTCACACACCAATGGTGGCAACTGGCAAGCTAACACCATTGGAGGCAATGCGGGGTTCAGTGTCTTGCCCAAGGACAATTCCACACGTGGACAGGGCTCTCAACGCTCTCAACGCCTCGCGCTGCGAGACGTTGTGTGCTTATAGATCTTCTAGTATTTTCACAAGTTTTGTCAGTCTTGTATGTTGAAGCAGGGCTTTACTTTACAAAAAAAAACTTTGTGTGTATAATATATCCTACATGCACACACACATTTTATGTCAGATAGATTCAAAGTCTATAAATGACCGAGTGACACGTTTAAACTCCTCCCCACAAACACACCTGACTCACCCACACCCTTGTAAATGACTGAAAGGTATTTTTGATGATTTCAGCACAGAAGCCTTTCATTTCCTGGTCTTAAAGTGCTGAGCTTGTACAAGCCCTGTGACACAGCTTAAAGATTGACCAGAACCGTCTTGCCGAGTCGAAGTCTAACGCCAATAAAATGTATCCATCCCATAAGCAGCTGAAAAGTTGTACATTACACAGACAAGACGAGAGGAAGGGCTTACGGTAAGTCAAGCAATCGAAATCAGCCCCAGAATCCATTTAGGTTTCCTGCAGGGACCTTCTTTGAAAAGAGGAAAGCGGAAAAATAACTATTTTTGGACCTAAAGAAAGCTCTTTGAAGAGACACTAAGGAAGACTGTCAATTCTACAGCTTGCTCTCAGCCCAACTCTGTCGAACACAACACACAACACAAAGTCACTTCAGAGCAGGGGTCTTCAATGTTCTTTCAGGTCAAGGACCAGAGAGAGAGATGAGGCAGGGAGGCCACCACTACATCTTATACAAATGTTTCTCAAACTTTTCAATTTCAACAAATGTCTCCCTTTAACTCTGACAGTATACATTTGTACACTGTCAGAGTTACAGACTTGTATGGGTACATTTAGACCCCCCTAAAGGAACCCACAGAGTCCCTGGAATCCACTTTGAGAACCACTGTCTTATACAATTATGTTGCAGATTAAACCTTTTCATCAATTTCATAGATGGCTTCGTTGACTATCAGCATTAACTTGTGTAATCAATGCTTTTGGACATTTAACCACTTAACCTATTTAGGACTGAGGCTGATTCTAAAAATGCCTTCTAAATCCTAACCTAAGTTTTCTGAAAAACTTCAAATATTGAATTAAAAAATAACAAAAAATGAATGCTGCTATATACTGTAGTGTACAACAACAACAACCCTAAAAGGGGTTCTCTTCTCGTCTTAAATGAGTTAAACCCTCAACACGTAAGTAAACTTGACCTTTGGCTCTGAACTTGATCTGCTCCTTTTTTCTTCTACATCAAATCTCTTTGCTGAAAATAGCTTATACAGTAGGTCTGCTATTTTTGGCCAATGTTCCTCTCAGAATAGGGATGCTATAGGGTTGAAATGAAACTAAAAAGGTTACTATCACACAAAGCCAAAGAGCAAGCATAGACGTGTCTAAATAACATGGAATTGATCTTGATTGGCTGTAGAGCAGGGGTCTTCAACAGGAGGTCCAAATCTTCCAATCCTTTTTATATAAACAACTTGAATCCTAGTGTCCATATTCTGCGATCTGTAGTCACAAATAGCACATCTACAAGCTCACAACGCCCATTGTGAGCTTGTAGACCAGCTATTTTTGGCAAAGAGGTTTGGTGTAGAAGGGAAAAAGAGCAGACTAAGTACAGAGTGAAAGGTCAAGTTTATTAGGTAATGACGACGGCTCAAGTGGTTAAATATCTGAAAACACAAATCGACATGAATCCAACATACACTGATGATTGTGCTGTCAAACGATGAAACTATATGGAATCTATGAAAAGGTTGTGGGGGTCCCTGCTTCATCTCTCTCTCAACTAAGGAGTCCCTGGCCTGAACACGTTGAAGACCCCTGTTGTAATGGGTTTAAGGGTGCTGCCCTGGCAGAAATCTCTTCTTCTCTCAAGCATGTAGTCGGTCAGTATAATCTGCGTCTCCTATGAGAGTTCACTTCCTCAGAGCAGCCTATCCAACAGGATGGACCCACAGAGACACTGTGCAGACAGACAGCAGACATGAGGAGGAATAAGGCAGGAAGTCTCTGTGGCGTCAGAGTGCAAGAGACACTGAGATAAGACACTGAGCAGGAGACAATGAGGAACAAAAGAATGGAGCCCCTATTCCCTGTATTCCCCAAGACGAGAAGCATGCAGCCTTGGATCACTGTGCTTCTCAAACTGTTTTATGTCAAGGAAGAACCCCCAATTCCCAAAACGATACGCATTTGGCCACAGACCGCCATCTGAAAACGTTTCATGCCGGGGAGCCCCAGAAGAGAAAGATGTACATATACTGTATGTACAAACTCACAGCACGGCACGAAGTGACACACTGTGAGCTTGTGTATCCGCAGGGCCGCCACTACTATGACGTACACAACGCGCTGTGAGTCACACTGACAAAGGGAACCAAAAGACGACAGCCAGTTGTGGGTCAGGCACCAAAATGGTTTGCAGAGGCCCTGTATATCCGACATTTTTAACTGCCAGATTTTGCTGGGGACCCCCTGGAACATCCCCAAGGACCCCCAGGGCTCCACAAACCCCACTTTGAGAACCACTGGCCAAGGCTCTCACACAGCGCATCAACACATACTGTAGAGTGTACACACGCTAACTGCTAGCTCAATTTGTCACACAAGGATAACAATCAAAGTGCAAATTGGCCAAAACATCGGAGTAGTTAACCAGGAAATGAGCAGCAATAGACGTCAACTACTACACTGTCAATGGGGCATGAAACCACATTGGTCTCACAAGGAGAAGGTTGTTAGGAATAGGATATGAAGAAGTCCCCATAGAAGACAAGCTCAAACACCTCTTTCTCTCTTTCTACGCGACTAGAAAATGCAGTAAATAAATGAGTCAGTGAGGCATCCCTATATTAGGGCATGTCATTAAACTAAGGTGGTAAAAATATTAACAATTTAGAAAATATTTCAAAAATAGCAGAAAAATAGCAGTTCACAACTTCATGAAGGAGTAGATCAGTTATTTTCAAAAGTGGCCATAGCACTTGGTTGTCCCAGGTACGATTCCAGGCTAGCCTAAATTATAACCCTCGTAGAGAACTTTTATTTTGAAGACGTTTCTCTCTACAAGAGTTATAAGGTGGAGAGGGGAATCACTGCTGGTTGAGCCCGGTTTTCCGCCTAGCTGCTCCAAACATGCACAAATGCAATATATAAGGTGCTCACCGCATTGACCAAACTGTTCTCTAGTGAGCAGGCAACACTGCGACATGTGTCAGTCCATATGTTCCCAATAAAGAAGTGTTTACTCAAGCTTGTCAACAGTTTTTACTAGTAAGACGCCTCAGGGCGACAAGCAACTTAATTAAGGGCAAAGTCGCGCCATGTCTTGGATTGAATTGAACCGAGTGAGCTTGAGCTAGAGGGCTGCTAGATTCAAACATCTGTCAAAGTTTCCCTTGCATAAAGCTGCAGCATGAGCTACGAGATGGGCGTAACCACTTAAATTGGCCTATATAGTCCCCCAAGGCTCTAAACTAGGCCCTGTCCTTTTTTCTCCTTTACGCTAAATATCAACCTCAACTTTATTGTCAGCCTGTAAAGTGAAATGCTTTGTAATTGGTCCGTCATTTGCAATGTTTCGAATAGGGGAAGAAGGATTAGAAAGAACGATCTGATATTTCTCTTAAAATGTCCTTTTCAAAAAGACAGAATGCAGCGAGTGGTGATTGTCTGTCAGCTTGTAGATCGTTTTTCTTTTTTGCTGAATGTTCGCACCCAGAATAGGGACGCTAGGGTTCGTTCATATGGTTGTAGAAGCCAACATCAAAGCAACGGAAGTCAACACAGACATGAGGATTTAAACAAACATAGCCCAGAAGTGCATCACGCTAGAGTCAACAGGGATGTCTCACTGCACTAACAGCTGGAGGCACAGCACAGTGACACAAAATAAACTGACTTGCCTGTTCGTTCTGGCTGACAAGCGTCAGTTAAATGCCTCAAATGTGCATGTAGGCCTGTCACAATTATTACATAATCGCCTAATCAAAATTAATTTGAGATCATCACAAATATTTTTGGGGATACAAACAAAATTTCAAACATTTTAATAGTGGAAATAGCCGGTCAACACGCGCAAAGATGATTTTTCTTTTTAAAGTATAAACTTCATGAATTATGCAAGTTAGTTGTCATATACTGTATGTCCTGTGCAACTTTAGTTTACAAACCCTAAAAGCCAAACAAAGATTATTTTTTTATTCATAATGTTCCAAAATTCAACGACAGAAACGCAATTATTTGAGCGACAGTTAATCATCAAGCAAAATGTTATAATCAAGAGTGACAATCCTAAATATGATGGCTAAGAACAGTCTTGCTTTTGCAAGGAAGTGGCACCTGCTTCCAAAGCATGAACTGTTACTGTGTCACCTTTCACAGTCCCAATACTACTCCTACCTTTATTGCCATTTTTCTTTGATCTAATATTCATACTGATCAAGAGAGAAAGTTAAAATGACACGAATATTCATAACCCCACACAAAATCATTGACGTCGAAACAGCAGGCTGTTTCAGCAACAAGCACAGGTAGGCTTACTAGGCTACTGCTTTAACCCTAATGATAGTCTTCAAGAGATAAAGTGGCTGCCAGTGGTGGTTTCAAGTAAAAGAATGGAATTCTACATTTACTTGAGTTAATGTAGGTTTTATAATAATAATCCAAATCTATAAAGTTTTCAAATAATTGTAGTGGAGTAAAAGTACAATATTTGCCTCTGTACAGAAAATGTGAAATACTTCAATAAAGTAAAAGAAATACCTAAACATTTTACAAAAGTACAGTACTTGAGTACTTAGTCACTTTTTACACACACAGAATATTTTAAAAAAATGCACCATTTACACCACTGGTGGCTGCACAATGCACACTGATATTCTATTCTGGACGCAGAGTAATGAAAACCAAGGTTTTCGGCAGCTAACGGCCTTCTTCAGGGTAGTACTTTAAAACACCTTCCAAGCCCCGGCAGAACCCCCTGAACCCCGGTACTGCCGTGCAATCAGCGTTTTATTTATAAACATATTTTAAAAAACAAACACACCAAATGATAAACAACGCGCGCGGGTCGTTCAGTGCAAGCCAGCAGGACGTGCACACACTACGTGTTTGGGCGGCCACTTACTTGGAAGCTGCTGCTGGCTGTATTTCTGCCGTTCATTTGCATGGAGCGAGATGGGGTAATCCGCGAGAAAAAACAGCGTTCGAAAGTACATTACGTCCTCGTCGCACGCACATCGATCTAATTCCATGTATTCCACTCATTCCGAAGCCTTGATTTCGCCTGTCGTCTGGTCGAAAAAGACGAGGGGATGGGCTAAACCAGGCTGCAGCACACACAGTGAAGGGGAACGTAATGGCCGCTCGTGGAGCCAGTGGCAGAGCCAGCCGATGACGTCATCACGTTTCTGACGTGATCCGATTGCACAACGTCTCTTAAAGAGACAGAGCACGACCTGCGACTGTATTTTTCAAAAAATTATGATTAATTTCATAAATTACGGGGAAGTACGGGAATAGACGATTGGCTGATGGGACCCAGTAGGAAGTCCGAGGGAGTGCGGCCAGGCTTAGAAGGTGTTAAAGTTATACCATGTAACTTTTTTTATAAAATAAATCTTAAAATGGTCCTAGCTGTTAAATCGCTAAAGTTTTAGAACCCCCACTCCGTTATTTTCAGCTTCTAAAGCCTTCTCTTTATATGTTTTCTATGATCCCTGCCTGGGACCGGTTTTCGCGGAAAAATTGCGTCATCACACTACCGGCCAATTACAGCGAGGGTTATACACTGCCGGCCAATCACAGCGCAGAACATACACTGCCGGGCTCTCTGGTGGGTTTAGGAAACACGCCTTCAGGAACACTGGAGGAGTCTAGCATGTAACTCCCCAACCGCTGCTCGTAGAAGGACACGGGAGACCTCATTGAAAGCGTCTCGGCGAGGCGAGGCGGACGCGGTGGTCTGACGGCCCGGTCCGCGAGCGAAAAGCGGACGAAAAAAGCAAACGCGACCGCGGTTTGCTATACTGCTACAGACCACCAGTTGAGCAACTTACACAGTATAGCTTTAAGCCTAACCCAGCTAACAACAGCTAGAACGCCTTGGCGTGTCCACACACAGTGCAGTAGCACGTGCGCGCAGACCAACCGGTGTGAGGTAATTACTGTAGCTGAGGCACTGTCTGCCTGGTACAGTGAGTGAGTGAGCCTATAAACTCCATACCAGCAGGCCTTCTGGGGGCCCAAAGGTCACACCACAACACGTGACCCTGCACACAGCAGCAGGGACAGGCTTCTATGTACTCTTTACATCAAGGATCTTCAACAGGGGGTCCTCAGAGTCACTACAGGGGGTCCTCCAAGTATTTGTGTGAAAGAAACGTTTTTCTCCTTTTTAATATTAACCACGTGAACACTAGTGTCCTACTGTCCTTATTCTGAACTTTACCAAAAAAATAGCAGATCTACAAGCTCACAACGCCTCGCAGTGCGAGGCGTTGTGAGCTAGTAGATCGGATATTTTTTGGCAAAGAGGTTTAGTGTAGAGGGGAAAAAGAGCAGGCTAAATACATAGTGAAAGGTCAACTTTATTAAGTATTAATGATTCAAGTGGTTAAATATATGAAAACACAAATTGACATGAATCCAAAATACACTGATGATCGTGCTGTCAAACAATGAATTATATGTATTATGTATGGAATCTATGAACAGGTTGTGGGGGTCCCTGCTTCATCTCTCTCGCAACTAAGGGGTCCTTGGCCTGAAAATGTTGAAGACCCCTACTTTACATGACCATTATTATTGTCACACAAATAATTTGCGATTAACGGTTTAATTGTATTTTATTTGTATTTCTATTCTTTTGTTGAACACATATATGGAATATATGAATAGAAAGGTGCATTTCTGTTTGGATTTTAGGATTTGAAGTTGCACGGGGTTACAAATGACCTAAATATGACCTAAAGAAACGACTGACATATTTAATAACTTTCAGACAGTCTACAAGCTACGACTACAAGGTAGTAGATCTGCTGTTTCCACCCTTTTTGAATTTTGAATGTTTTCAAAATGAAAATATATGAAAATGTATAGAAAAGAATATGACGATTATGCAAAATAATTGGGGCCATCTCAAATAATTGCGATTATGTAATAACTGTGACAGGCCTTTGACTGTGTGTGCGTAGTCATGGTTACAGGTGGCTTACAAACCAGAACTATGGGTGTGGTACCTTTGCATGTTTAGCTAGGCTGAATCACCTGAAAACCACTGGTTCTCAACGTCTGGTCCATGGACCACCAGAGGGTCCAAATGGACTCTTAAGCCCCTATCAGAGTCAGTACCGCGGTGAAGAGCTATCCACCGCGGTGTAGTCTTTTTGAGTCATAAAACTACAACGTTACGTCATTCCTCGCGGTGAAGAGCTTTCCACCGCGAGTCCCGACACATCTCTCTGTTTTTACTTTCAGACAGATAGGCTCTTCACCCCGTTCACTGATTGGTCGATCTAGACCAGTCAGTCACAGTGAATAGGACTTCACCGTGACTGACTATGATGGCCTTCACTTATTTTCTGACTTGAGGTGGAAAGCTTTCCACCTAAAATTTGCGGTGGATAGCTCTTCACCTTGGACTCTGATAGGGGCTTTACGGGTCTGTATAACTCGTCTTGAGTGTTTACAAATGGAACCCCTGGAGAAACTTGAGAAACAAGGACCTACAGTATAAACTCGCAGTCTTGCATCATCCTCTCAGTTCACGTTGAACTCTCATTTCTCACAAGGACCTCTTCTAGCGCCACCATCAGGCCGATTTTTGCAAAACACATTTTTCAACACTGCTCCAACAGATTTTGGCCTAAAATCACGCAAAGCGGTACACAGTATCTCTAAAGTCATGTCATCAACATGGATCTGTCCCCTTTCCCATATTCCCTCCTGATTTGCTACAACTGCCTTCTAAAGTTTGTATATGCGACCTGAGGGTCGCTTATCTCCCGATTAGGGAGTCTTACTGGTTTATATATCAATTACAAATCCAAATAAGCCTAGAATTCAAGGAGATTTGTTTGTATTTGTCACATTCCTGAGCCAATAATATTTGGGCACACCACTCCTTTAAATAGGAAAATCATTAAATAGATGTAATCTGCAGGACAGGTGC
Organism: Nannobrachium achirus; assembly: GCF_963921795.1. Taxonomy (NCBI): domain Eukaryota; kingdom Metazoa; phylum Chordata; class Actinopteri; order Myctophiformes; family Myctophidae; genus Nannobrachium; species Nannobrachium achirus. Next base: position 24,415,852 of record NC_137823.1, on the reverse strand, counting down.
CTAGTCCTTGTGATAAATGTCACTACATTATGTATTCAACAATGTTTACCAAAGAATAAAAAGTGCATAACTTTCCAATTGTTTGACTGATCCTTTGCAAATGTTCCAAACTTGTTTCACTTATAATTGTTTGACCTCTGTGTGTGCGTGCGTGTGTGTATTGTCTCTGTCGGGTGGAAACCTCATAGGCCCAAAAACTGTTACTTTTCAAGATTCAAAAAGCAAAAGTAGCACAACACCGCATTTCGAGCCTGCAGATCAGCTACTCTTGATGCTTTAAGAGTGGGACACTGTATGTATGATCAATCGACAAAAAGTTCAAATATGGACATATAGGAAGTTTCTGCCCTGACAGCAATGGTATAGAACAGGGGTCTTCAACAGGGGGTCTGGGACCACTAGGGGGTCCTCAAGAGTTACTACAGGGGGTCCTCCAAATCTTTGTGCGGTAGAAACTTTTTTTTTCGTCCTTTTTTATATTAACCACTTGAACCCTAGCGTCCATATTCGGAGAAATTTAGCCAAAAATAGACGATCTACAAGCTCACAACGCCTCACGCTGCGAGGCGTTGTGAGCTTGTAGATCGGCTATTTTCAGCAAAGAGGTTTGGGGGAAATAGAGCAGACTAAGTACAAAGGGAAAGGTCAAGTTTATTAAGTATTGACTGTTCAAGTGGTTAAATATCTGAAAACAGCACACATTGACATGAATCACTGATGATTGTGCTATGGAATCTATGAACAGGTTGTGGGGGTCCCTGCTTCATCTCTCTCTCAACTAAGGGGTCCTTGGCCTGAAAACGTCGAAGACCCCTGATTAGGAAAGCATCTGGTGTGAAGGCTCTTGACACACAGACGGTGTGTGTAAGGTGAAACTCTTCATCACAGGCACCGCGAGACCGCGGTCTGCCCTGCCAGGCATGACTAATACAGCTCATATTCCACTAATTACAAAGGCACATGGGGGGTGGGGGGGGGACTCAATGGAGGTCCCGGACTCTCCCTGTCTTTACAGTATCTCTCACCCCCAGTAACAGGACACTAGGTGCACGCCCTGCCCCTTCCACTGGTGTGGTGATGATCCGTCTCTGCTAAAGTGAAAGTTCTTCAAAACAATATTCTGGCGAGGTGTAATCGGCATTTGGGCCTGTCACAGTTATTACATAACCGCCTAATCGCAATTAATTGAGATAATCGCAATAGCTTATTTTTAGCACAAGAGATGAACACGTTTCTTTCAAGCTTGTAGATCTTCTACTTTTGATACTTTTGAATGTGAATCCTAAAATGTAACAGTTTGGTACATATGAGGTTTCCACTCAACAGAGACACTTATTCAGATATTTCTGATATTTTTATTTAGTGTTGGTGTACTCAAATAACTTATAAAAAACAAGAGCCATGGTATGGATGGACATGGACTTTTTTTATCAGGAGCGTGGACTCATTTCCATAATGTTGCATACAGGTAAACACACTCGCTGACACCTGCATTCAAACAAAGTGGTATTATAATCGTATAATAACCACGGAAAGATACAAGGAGTGGCCATGGCCATGTCTTTTAGTATTCAACGCTGACAGCAATAACTACTGGTACTGGTGTTAAATACTTTTTCCTGGAAGGACTTTGCTCTCTCTCACTCACTCTCTCACTGAAACTTTTACTGCAGGATGTCAGTAAAGAACAGGACTGCACTTTAGGACAATGAATGCGTGTATCTATCTATGATATGTGGCATAACTTCTTTAACTATGTCAACTCACTCATAAAAACGCTGCTATGTAAAAGAGAGCCCAAAGGTGACATTCTTTTCATAAATGGAGACATACTGTAATGTTGTAGTTTTTTTGTTCTTAGTATTATTATTATTTTCAATTTATGACTCAAAGACGATCCTAAATCCTGTGGCTTTTTAGCCTGACAACTCTTCCAGCAGTAGAACAAAAAAGCTTCAGAGTGATTATATAATCATCCAACCAACTTCAAATGACAGTGTTCACTTGGCCATAAGCTCTCAAAATACATAGTTGGGATTGCATTATGACACATACACTGCTATATAGGGGGCTATTGTAGGGGTTAAGTGCTAGTGTGCCAAATGTAACCGGCTGATATAGGGTCTATTATTTGGTTACATTTTGTAAACTCTCATCATAGGCAGAAATGGACACAACTTGTAACTCTGAGCATGTTCTGTGTGGTAGGGCCTCTCCGAAGAGGCCAATCCCACCACTTAATGGTGTCTCTTTTTAAAACACACTGCCACTGGATTCATCACAAGCACCACAGGCATTATGATGTTTGCATCCCCGATTCAAGGCCTATACAGTATGTAACATGAACAAACAATGGCATATTGACTTTCCTATTGAAAACAGTGCAGCAAGATGCGTACAGTATGTAGCCCATGCATGCGTGCATGGATGGGGGGGGGGTCAACTAATACACGCACGAGTGCATTCTCTGACTGTGCAGCCCGGTGGGTGATGTCTTTCTGTGTTAACTGGACTGGACTGTACATATCGGTGTGTGTGTGTGTATTGTGTAATGAACCTTAGTTGTAGTGATAATGCCAGCAGCAGCATTCTGCTGCTAGAGCTGGCATGATCACTACAACAAGGTTCATTACATAATTGACATGCACCGACCCCGCTGGGGTGGGTGGGTGCTGCTGCCTGTCCCTATTATAGCCTGTTGTTGTCAAAATGAACGCATTATTGTTTTACAAAAAAACCCGGCTTACGTGGTTCTGTGTTGTTCTGCACAGCTTGCATGGATAAAATACAACAATAAATAAATCTCGCTCGTGGAAATCAAACTATAACAAACAGCAAACAACAGCAGAGTGGCTGCTGCTATTGTTTACGACTCTCTTTTCCTCCCGAGTCCCGACCCGAACAATCAATCGCCTCCTCGCTCTCCCTCTCTCTGTCTGTCCCCGGTGAATGTGTGACAAGGCAGGCAGGCAGCCTCCCTGTGTGTGTGAGTCTGCTAAAGCTCCAGCACTACCACAACCACCACCATACCAGGCTAACTAACATCATCACAGTGTGTGTGTGTGTGTCCTTGCTTGGAGAGCCAGGCATTCGTTCCATAATAATGTGTGCGTGAAATCAGGATTTTCGTAAAAATAAAGCCTAGGTAATTGTTGTTACCTTACCTCAATCAGCGATCAACTCGCCCGACGATGGGTCTCCACCCGTCCCCGGCCCGGATCAGATCTAATACAGAATAAGGAGCGAGTTGTGCACTAAGGCTGCTGCTGCTAGCTTATTGCACCGGGGTTGGTTGGTGGAGATCGGATGAGACGGAGCTCTCCTAGCAGTACAGCAAGCAGCAGGCTGGGCCAACCTCCTCCCTCCCTCCCTCCTCCTCCACCTCCTCCCAGTGGCGTCAGTTCAGCAAAAGCTAAAGTATGGCAACATGACTGGTGTCTTGCAAAGACACCAGTCATGCTGCCAAGCCTGCCATACCTTAGCAACAGGCACGATGAAAAGTACATTTTATTATTTCCCCCCCTGTAGCCAAGGTATGGCAGCTGCCATAGCTTGCCATACCCAATTGACGCCTCTGCCTCCTCCCATACTCTCCTCCTCGGTGCGACTCCCTCGCAAGTCTATGGGAATTGCAATCGTGACGTCACGCGCACCGTGTAAAACCCAAAACAATAGCGTGTGTTTCCCACTTGGAGGCGCTGTTGCGCAGGTTGGGCGATTTGTCCAGCGATTGGTGGTGGTGCACTCTTTATCCATGGGCATTTCAGCCATCAGGGCCAGTGGCCAGTGGGGTGGTATTCATGGAACTGAACTGACCAGGTCAGGTGACCTTTCATACTAGTCACACATAACACTGATAGTTTTACTTTTGTTTTGTTTTTGTAATTATAATGAATGTATTATTTATGTGTCTGTGTGAATCTGTGCATTTTCAGAAAACTGTTAGGATTTAGAACATGGGGGGGACCCACTGCTCACTTCAAACTGTGTTAGATTTTTTTCTTTAAACCAGGGGTCTTCAACGTTTTCAGGCCAAGGACCCCTTTAGTTGAGAGAGACATGAAGCAGGGTCCCCCACAACCTGTTAATAACCTGTTAAAAAAAACCTGGTGTACAAGATATTAGTATTACACTACACCACTAAGATACCCATGTACCTGGCAAAATACTTTATAAAGGTTAAGGATGTCTATAATTACAACACCAGAGGCAGCCCCACAGATCACGTTCAACCCAGAGTCACCAAAGGGTCAAACTCATTCTTCTGCTATACCACAAAAATGTGGAACGCCTTACCGAAGGCCTTAAAGGAGTGTGGATCACTAGCATCCTTTAAAATCGCCCTGAAAAACCACTTACAGGCAGCAGCAGTTTGCAACTGGTAAAAACAAACATAGCCCAGCCCTACCCTCCCCTGACCCCTCTTTGTATTTATCTATACTGTATGTTTTTATTTTTTTATTTTTAAATTGTTTCCCCCTTTTTTTTCCTGACTATACTGTGTTCTAGCCGTCTGTCATTCAATGTTATATGAGATACTTCAATGGTTTCCTATGGAAATAAGCTTAGTCTTTTCTAGGATCTCCTTTTAGTAGACCTTGTACCAGTGAACTGTACCGTCATGAAACTGTACTTTTTCCTATGCAAACTTCTAACAATCAATCAATATAGATTCCATATCACAATGACGGCACAATCATCAATGTATTTTGGATTCTTTAACCGTCAATACTTAATAAACTTGACCTTTCATTCTGTACTTAGTCTGCTCTTGTTCCCCTCTACACCAAAGCTATTTGCCGAAAATAGACAATCTACAAGCTTGATCTGAGCTTGTAGATCTGCTTGTAGATCTGCTATTTTTGGCTAAAGTTCTCCGAATATGGACGCTAGGGTTCAAGTGGTTAATATAAAAAAGGAGGAAAAAAGTTTCTATCGCACAAAGATTTGGAGGACCCCCTGTAGTAACTCTGAGGACCCCCTAGGGGTCCCGGGCCCCCTGTTTAAGACCCCTGCTTTAAATCCTTGAAAAATGAGTTATCATTGTGATAACGGAACGTGATGTATACCACATTAGTTCCATTGATCTGAGCTGGAACACAATTGATCGACAGATCCTTTAAATGAACATGCTCTGAAAAAGCACACGGCCCACCCAATGTCCACTTAACACGGCAGCCACATTAAGTGGTCAGATGGGTGGGAACTGGGAACTTACTGTAAGTGAACACTTTCTAGACGTTTCAAGTGGGCCCTGATCCAGTCATTCTGCCGTGCAGCCAGGGGCGTCACAACGGGGGGGAAAAGTGGGACTGAGTTACTAGGGCCCAAGGTGGAGGGGCCTGGAATTATTTTGTACTTTAGCTATTGATGAAAAATAGCAGATATACAAACATTTGTAACTCAAATTTTGCTTCTGGGGGGTCCCTGGAAATCAACATTTTGAGATGGGGGTCCATGGCCAAATACATATCATTTTGGGGGTCCTTCACATGATACATTTTGATCACCACTGACAGAAACATACCGGTAGGTTTTTCAAAAAACCTTAGAAGGATTTGAAATATTCAAAGACTTGCACAAGTTTTCACGATTTTTCAAAAATGGCAGATCTACAAGCTTGCAGCGTGGCACTCGGTGCCGCGCTGTGAGCTTGTATATCTGCTATTCTTCAATAAAGTACCCAGGGCCCACAATTTGGTGCGACACCCCTGCATGCAGGGTTCGGATTGGTTCCTAAACGATTACCTCTGAAAGGAGTAGTTCACCCCCAACATTTTGTTCCTATCGATTACTCACCCCATGCAGACTTGAATTCATGGATATGTCTTTGTTTTTGTTGCATTCTTAATAAGCCAATAATTTGAGGAGACTCAATTTGTGTCTTCATTACAGGGAACAAAGCAGGCTCTTTGTGTCTCCATAGGGAACCACTGCTGGTCATCAAATTATTGGCTTAGGAAGTCTGAAGTCTAGGGTGAGTAATCGATAGGAAAAAAGTATCTTTGGGGGGTGAACTATCCCTTTAACGGTCCGATTCCTTAACGGTTCCCTTTAGCGATTCCTATAGGGAGTTCTAGATCCTAAGGGGTCTGCAAGAGAGCGTACAAATGGAACCAAATGTTGCACAGAATGCACACTCTCAGAGTTATGGTGGTCCATGAAATGTAAAAGTTTGGGAACCACCGGTATTGCATGGCAGAAGTCCACAACCAGCTCTGATGTGTGATCAAAAAAGGGTTCCAGTAACAGTAGCAAATGTGATGGAACCGATCCCGGTTCCTCAATTTTGGATCCGATTTTTCCCATCGAGGTTTCCAAAAATATTTACATCAATTATTTTAAGCCTAGAACCAAGCCATCCAGAATCCTGTTGATTCATGACCATAAAACATTTGATTCTGTGAAAAACGTAAAACAAAGTGTATTTATTAAATATAGAATATGATAAAAGTATTAATATTATTATCTGTCTTCATAGAATCAAATGTTTTATGATGATGAATCAGTAGGATCCTGGATGGCTTGATTCTAGGCTTAAATCTCTATGGCAGGGTTCTTCAATGTTTTCAGGCCAAGGACCCCTTAGTTGAGAGAGCGATGAAGCAGGGACCCCCACAACCTTTTCATAGATTCCAGTTTCATCGTTTGACAGCACAATCATCCTGTATTTTGGATTCATGTCAATTTGTGTTTTCTTATATTTAACTTGAACCGTCAATATTTATAAACTAGACCTTTCACTCTGTACTTGGTCTGCTCTTTTCTCTGCCGAAAATGGCCGATCTACAAGCTCACAATGCCTCGCAGATGTGCTATTTTTGGCAAAAGTTCACAGAATATGGACACTAGGGTTCAAGTGGTTAATACAACAAACGTTTCTATCGATTTGGAGGACCTGCTGTAGTAACTCTGAGGACTCCCTGTTGAAGACCCCTGCTCTATGGGAAAAACTAATGGGTTCTGGATGGATGGAACGAGAAAATGGCCGCTGCTGCTTTATGCCCTATAGCAGGGTTTCTCAAAGTTTCTCAAAGTTACTTTGATAATATTTGGAATGTATCAATATCACTTCAGTTTAACCACTTAGACCCTCAAGACTTCATGCATTCTTTTTTCAATCTACACCAAATGCCTTTGCCAAAAATTGCTGATATACTGATCACAAGATCAGCTATTTTGAGTCGAATGTTCCCCCCTGAATAGGGATACTGGGGTTCAAGTGGTTAAACGTCAAGTATAAAGTTATTCAATCTGTCATGATGGAAACAGAATAGTCTCTCACGGTTTCCTCATGACATTCTGTATATTCACAAAGTGTAAAACTAAGACGCCTCAGAGCGACATGCCAATTCTTGGCCATCTGGCCAGTGATGTAAATCGGACCAGTTACCCATATATGGAGACCCCTGGAACCCATATATGGAGATCCATGTTCTGTATTTTGAGATATGCTGTGAGAGCCCAAACATTCTTACTCATTTATTCGTTATGTGAAGTCCTATGACATCTATGACATCTGACATCATACCCTTTTATGCCCATAGCCATACATGGAGATCCCAGCCACACAGATATGGGCTGTCTTGGCCATCTGTCTTAGCCATATATGGATTCAGTTAGTGTGGTATGTGGCCGATGTGGCCTCCATATATGGGCATTCCCATATTAAGTCCTGTTAGATATGGTCTTAATATTGATGACATCAGGGAACTCCATATATGGGCATAAAAGGGATTCTGTTAGTGTGACATCAAAGTGAAGCCAGAGCGTGATGTCAGAGCGGCAAACCCATTCTGTTCAGAGTGGTTCCCCTGACATCACAGTGACATCAGACTCGCATGATGTCAGAGCGACAAACCCATAGAACCACAGTGTCAGGCAGACAGAGATACATAAAAGTAAGGTACTGTAAAGTAATAATAACAGTTTAATTCAGGGGTGTCATGGATGAAAACATTATTTACAGGGGTGACCTGAGCCAAAATGCCAATGTTTGAGAACCTCTGCCCTATAGTGCCGTGCAGCCTAGATACTGTCTCCCATACAGCTTGAGGCATGTGAGACAAACTGGGGAGTCAGGATCACAGTTCAGGGTTTCTCCAATGTGTGGTTCGGGGACACCCCAGGGGTCCCGGGAGGGGCTCCATGTGGCTCTCCAGCCAAATGAATAATAATTCAACTAGCTTGTAATAATAACGATACAAAGTGCTTCAAAATCACCACCTATATTGGTAGGACTCTCATGTATACTTTCTATTCTATACATGAATCAAAATCATCGTTTCAAATCAGGGTCCCAAAGAAAGAATAATTAGTCATGGGGATCCATGACCTTTTTTTGAAAAGCACTGACCTAGTATTTAGAGGAGATAGAAAGAACAAGAAAGGTTGAGTGCATGGTAAAAAGGCCTCCATTCAGTCCAAACATTGCAGAATACAAATGCAAAAGAACCATCTTATAATTGCCCACAATCTTTTGCCTCAATTGTAGGCTACTATTTGATTTGATTGATGACTTTGTTTCATTTCATATTAAAATACAATAAACTTCTTTATATTTAATGTGGTGAAAGTTGCACACATTCTTGCTGACCAAACCACCAAACCAAAACTTCAACATAAAACGTGAAGAATTCGCAACGGTCTGTGTAGTAAGAGATATTTGCAATGCTATACCGCTCTAGATGCCAGTACATGCTTTCACCTTGGGAATGTGGCGTGAGACAAAACAAAGTTTAAGAATTCATGAGTCTTCCCAAATCACAAACCGCTCATCTCCTTGGCCTAACTTTCCACACCAAAACATAATTCAAGAATCCATTAATGTTTCATTGGGCAGTAATATAAAACTGAAGTCCCCTCCCAACAGTCTATACCAGGTCGTAAGTGGATAGCAGTAGGATGAGTGTGTTTCATTATTGAATCACCTGAAAGACCTTGTGCCATACTGCCCACTTCTATGGAACCTAAACTACAACACAAAGTGAGGCATAACATGAATGTCTGCCATACTAATTAAAGTCCCAGCAGCTAGGTACACCCAGGATTAAAGCTGTAGTTGGTTAGTAAATAGACATAATTGGAAATGTTAAAGGTGTTATATCTCAAGAGACATTTTAAAATATGGGGGAAGATTGTGACACATACAATCTGTAATTGCTTACTTAGAGATGTTATTACCTGCACCAACAGAGTGCACAAGTACTGCGTTCGGTGTATCTGTCCATTCTGTTTGTTTACACCTAGCCAATCAGGGACCAGCATTCCTGGTGAAGCCACCAACAGTCAATGAGGTACCAGCATTCTTGGTGACGTCACCATCAACAAGTGCGACCTGATACAAATAACAAGGGGCGCTCTGCTGAGCACCATGAGTGCACGAGACGCAAGTTGCCACCTCGACAGAGTGCAGTCTAGTTTCATACTGTGTTGATGAACTTTACTTGATCTTGAGGCCTGTCCTACCCTTGGTCCTCTTTGGCTTCTTCTCCGGGGGGCCCTTGAATTTGTCTTTCTCCTGTTTCCGTTTCATCCTCTTTGGCTCCTTCGTACCTCCTTTGTGCCTTGCTTCCTTCCGCAACCCCTGTGTGTGCTCGTCGGAGACGGCCATCCTGGTGTAGGCGTCGATGACCGCTGCCTTGTGCACCGTCTCACAGCGCACGTCCTCCTTGCCATCCTCATCCCTGAAGGTGCGATAAATCTTCAACTGGCGCCCAGCGGCAGAGGAGTTCAGGCTGGTCACCGAGGAGGCATCGTCCTTAGAGGAGAATCCTTTGGAGCGTTCCTTGCGCCCCGGGCTATCGTGGTCGCTATCCTCACGCATCATCATCCTCTGCAGTTCCTTCCTCTCCTGCTCCTCCTTCTCGTGGGACAGCTGGGAGCTGGTCTTCTTGTTCTGCAGCAGGCTCTCAATGTTCTTTCCCATCTCCTCCAAGGAACTGTCCTCGGCCGAACTGCTGTCTGTGTCTGTGGAGAGCACCTCAGCGGACTCCAACACTTTGTTCTGCAGGTCAAAGATCCCCTGGCACTCTTCCTTGTATTTCTCCTGGTGTTCAGCCACAGTGCAACGGGCTCCTCTGGCGAACCTGCTCAAAGGTTCCTCGCCCGTAATTGCTTTATTCGTTGACATGGCTCTTACCACGGAAATCACCTCCCAGCGGGAGAGCTTCTTAATCTCTTCTTCTGGAACATCGAATTTGCGCAACAGTTGCTTAGCACTCTTGAGTGGCAGTCTCCGCAGATCGGCGTCTGTACCCGTCACAGTCTTCTTGGCTGGCTGAGGCTCTCTGTCATCCTTCTGTTGAGTGGGCTTGTTGGGCACTTTGACATAAGAGAAGCCCTCTCCGCAGCCCGTGGGATCCGCCACACCAGTGACCTCTAACAGACACCTCCCCTTTATGGCAGCAATGAAGGCTCTCGTTGTGTTCCACGGGGCTGTTCGGACCTCATCGTCAATCTTCATCTGGAAATCCTCTTCGTTCTCCTCCTCTGGAGCTAAGAAAGATTTCTCACCATATCCAGCATCCTTGAGCCTTTGTTCGCCAACCAGCATACTGTAGTAAGCACAGCACTGCTCGGGAGACACCATGGCTCTGAGCTCCTCTTCTGTGGGCAGCCTAAAGCCAGTCTTCAGCACCCACCAGTTAGAGTCCTTCCTTCTCGCCCTGTCTGTTCGCTTGAAATCGGCACAGAGTTTTAGGCGTTTCCGGATGCTGCTCTCTGAGTGTGACGGAAAGGCCTTCTTTATGTCTTCCATACGAATCCGCCGATCCTTGCTTTTCGAAAACAGACGATAGATGAACACCTGGAGGAGGTTTCTGATGTGGGTGTTTGCTCGTTTGGAGTTAGGCCCTGGAACCTCAAACAGGGGACATTCTTGACCAACCACAAAGATGTTTGTGACCTCTCTTATGTAGTAGCCCTGACGTGTTCGCAGAACCAGGAAGTCTGTGTCCGGCATCTTGTGATGGTAGATGGGAGCACGGAAAAGATTGTTCTCAAACGCTTGCAGCATTTGTCCCTGGTGCAGAGAACCCAGGAAGGGAGACGTATGGCAGTACACCGTCTCACCATACTTGCAGTCCAGTGCACCAGGATCCTTCCCGGCGTTCCTTTTGTAGTGGTTTTGGATCTTGGTGGCCATGCCAACTTGCATGACGAGCGGAGGGTATTCCTCCATGTACTCTGCCAGGATGAGGTCACCATCTTTGCCTGTCAAGTCCTGGGCTGTTCGCATAAAGAACATGTCTCCGCCACCTGATGCCTGGCGCTCCTGCTCCCTCATCTGGGCCTTTTTCGTTATGTGTTTGAGCAGAGGCTGGGCAGAGTGGGGACCAGGCTGAGCCAACGGTCCAAAAGAATACTTCTTCATGGAGGGTCGGTGGAACATCCGGAGTTTGGCGGGGGTCATGTGGGTCGGGAAGAATGGCTGTTGGAGCTCTGCAGCTGGGGTGGAGTGCTGAATTACATTGCCAACAAAGCTCCCTCTCGGGCCCTGTTGTTTGGGGTAGTAGAACTCATCATTGGAGAGATTCCAAGGGTCCTTCTCCACATCAGGCTGAGACATAATCTGCTGTGGTTCATCCTTTATCACCCCAGTCTTACCCAACAGGATCCGTGTCTTCTTCATCACTGACTCCTTTTTATCCTCTCTGGATGGGGAGTTGGACGTCCTCTCCTCCTTCTCGTCGGGAATTTCAAGAATGATGTTTTCGTCACTGTCCACAGTGAGGACGGGTGGCGTGAGCAAACAATCCATTGCCTGGTCGTCCCAAATAATGTGGTCCTCCCAACGGCTGTCGATGGGGAAGAAGTTGTCTTCATGAGGGGCTTGATGGTCATTGTTGTCTTTGTCCTGCTTTGAGCCATACATCGAAGATGCTTTAGGCACTTTTTGCATTTTAATGCCCTTGTGCTTCACATCCTCTCCATTCCAGATGATGTCATCCTCCCACGGGAGCTGGGTGGCCATCAGGAACAACCCATCCTCAAGGCCCTGTTTGTCCCTCTCACCACTATTCTCTTGAGAAGGCTCTAGTAATTTGGAAATCTTCTCCTCACTCTGCTCCTCTTTCATTTTGAAGCCGTAGTTAAAGTTGGTGCCGTCCTCAGGTACATCCAGCATGTCATACCACAGCTGAGCAGGACCATATCTCCACTCCGGCACACTGGGCCGAGACTCTGTGTCCTTGTCCCTGTCGCAGCATGTCTGGGAAACCTTGGATTCTACAGGCGCCATCATGGTTATCTCATCATCTGAGATACACTGTTCTGGTGGTGGAGGGGGAGGGTACTCGCAAGTCCAACCAGACTTCTTGAGTGGCTGATCCATGTGCTCATTCTCCGGAGATTGCGGCTGATGCTCACGATGTTTACGTTTCTTCTTTCTGCAGGCTGTTCTCCATCGACTCCATGTCGATGGTATGTTCTTCCCAGGTCCAAACAGTCGTAGGAATCTAAGCACCTTCCCAGGCTTGAATTCCGGGAAGAGCTCAGTAGCACTTGGCAAGGCTTTGGCAGCATCCTTCTGCATGATGCCAGCCAGTGGAAGGGTGAGGCTTCCTGGAGGACCACCTGCCCCAGAGCCCTGACACACACGGTCAGTCTCTACCTCAGAGTCTGACAATGTGCTGTCCATCTTACATCCTACTGAGGAGGGAGCAATGATGGAAGGCAGGATGATGCTATCACCCTCTTCCCCAGCACTTGCAGTAGTCTGAGGAGAAGGTTCCTCTTTCTTGCCAGGTGTAGGGAAACTTGGAGGTGGAAGGGGATGCATGTGATTAGAATCATTATCCTCCAAGTCTTCATCATAATTCTCGTCCTCATCAGTTTTCCTTTCTGGCTGCAGACTTCCCATGGCCTGGCAATAATTTGTTTCATCAATCATTTGTTTTGTCTCATCTTCAGCGACTTCACTGATGTCCGAGTAATCAACTGCATCTTCTGTGCTTTTCAACCAACCCTCTGCATCCGCGGCACCAGTGTCCCTGTTCTCTTCTTGCTCGTCCTCCTCAGCGGCAGTGATCTCTGCAATGAGTGAGCTCAGACCCAGGGAACGCAAACCGGCCAGGTGCTTCTTGCACTCAACGTCTAGAATGCCGTCATCCTCAAGCTGGCCATCCTCGTTGATGTTTCCAAAGAGGAAGCCAATCGTAGAGAAGGGGCAGTCCTCGTCGCTGTCTGAGTCTGACATGCTTGTGTGGCCTCTGTTACATGAATTCGAACGAGATGCCACACAAACACTTGCTGCCATTGATGACAGTTACCTCAGCTGCCAGCGCTGCTCAAACTAAATAAGAACAAAGAACTTGGAAGCCAGTCTATGATGTCAGACATATATTATGTCACTACTATGACATCATGATGTAGTCATCTCCATATTTGGGCAACCAAAGCCACCTCTCCATTCATTCAGCAGTTAAAGGATTGGAAAAATGTAATATTAAAGACTTCAAAAAGTTACCAATGACCTACCTTCCCCAGATCTTAACAGAACATTTTGTTTCAACTTGTCATTAGTGTGTCAGGGAATAATATCAGATAACTAGAAATACTGTTCCAACAGTGTGGGCTCGCTGCTCCCTCATTGGCTAAGGGCCCTGCCTTTGTACTGCTGGTAATGTTTTTGAGGAGAATAAACTTGACCTATAAAGTTTTTGTATAACATACTGGTCTAGTCTTTCAGCGACCCCAAAGGTTTCATGTGGGTGTTGTTGTCATACTACGGACACGGACGGACACACAAAGCCGTGCTGTACATCTGCAATTCTTTAACATTCGATAAAGCCTGTTTCTAGCGAAAATGTAACTAATTCGGCGACAGTAACATTAGCGTTTTCTCACCATCAGTTGATTCTTCATATCCATATGAGTCAAACCGCTGAGATAATTTTGTTTATAATTGGAACACAGTTCTTATATGACGCGATATGAAAAAGGTCTATGGGAATTCAGAATGGGAGAAGAAAACCACGAACCAGGTACGGTAGGATGTGTAAATTACGTCACACTTCACTACTCTATTGACCAGCTTTGCAAGCTGGTGAAAAATCTTGAAAGTATTGAATCTGATTTAGAAGGCATTTGTAGAATCGGCCTCAGGTCTTAAAACAATTTTTACAATTGGAACAAATGGACCTTTAGAACTCTGAGAGTGTACAGATTTCAGACATCAGGGATCTCCATAAATGGAGATTTACTGATCCGACCATATATGGGGATTTTAATATTTAAAGATTTAGATATTATTATTATTATTAATTACTACTAAGAAAGGACTGTTATTCAAAGGTTGGAACTAGGACCCGCCACAGTGGTGTCTGACTAGACTTAAACTGGGATATCTAACAATATGTTAAAGGTAGTCAAAGGTTTGTGCGGTACAAAGATATCTGGGTTGTAAGGCCAAATATTTTGGGAACTGAATTCCCAAAAACTTTATTTAGTCCATTATAATACAGATCTGCTCAAATGTACCGCTCACTTCAACCTGGGTTTGATTTTACTGTTGTTTTTGGCTACTGATGATGTTTTAGCTGTATGACTGTTTTTATACACAATTTGTTGTATCCTTGCTGTGAAGTGCACAGAGAACCCTTGGGGTAACGATCTTTTATTTATAGTCTATAAATAAAAAATAAACTGAAACTGATGAATTGGAACTATATTCAACCTCAAATTCAAAGCTGATTTTAGACATTTCTGAGCACACAACTTCTCTTGAAAGAACCACATTGCAGTTCAGTTTCACAAGTCACTCCAAAACCATTCCGCTGTATTCACCGTTCTCCCTCATTTCATTGAGCTGCTTCTGAGTGTCCTCCTCCATACATCGTATGTTGTCCATTGACAGGTTGATCCATTTGTCAATCCAGCAAAACAGCTGTCTATTGAAGAGATTGACCAGGCGCTTCAGTTGGCTGTGTATCCAGTTCTCCATAGTATTTTGGATGCCCCACCACTTGAACTTCACTGTGACAAGCTTATAGGCACACATGCGAGGACAACCGGAGTCACTCGCAACGCCTTCCTTCCAATTGGGTCCCAGGGGCCCTCTTCCTGTCTCCTCTGACCTGAAGGTAGCAGGATCCTCATCAGGCTTGTAGTTCTTTCTCGATACTTGACTTGCAACGTCGATGTCAACAACCTCAGCATTCTCCCATTCGTTTGCGTCTAATCCGTGAACATTGTCCTCCTCTCCCATGTCAGGCTTGTGCCACGTTTCACACTTGACGAAAAAGTTGTCCTTCATGTACAAATTTGTAGAAATGGTCCGACAGTAAGGGTATGCATTCCAGGACTCCTCGTGGAGAACAAGAGAACCTTCTGGCGCAAGCATACTGACTATTGTAGGTACATTATGCTTCATGTGGAAGACCTTGTGTGTGTATTGGCCTTTCACGCCATTTTCTTCGTAGGGCTCATTGACCAACACCTCCACGCCCTCTCCTCCGCCTGTCTCTTTCTTACTCGCCACTGCGGTCGAATACAGCTGGCCCACCTGGTACTCCTCCACCGAAATGGGCAGGACGACTCGATATTCTTTAATGATCATTCTGGCTGTTGTTGTATTCTGTCTAAAACAGTGAGCAGTGGCTGTTCATAGAAGACTCTGGTCACCTTCTTCTTGTGTCCCTGCCTTAAAGTCTAGCTCAGGTCTCTATGCGTCTATAGACATATTTACCTTATATACTGTCTATACTGTGTCTTCTGACATCACAATGACATCACAATATAGCTGAATGCGATTATTATAGACTATAGGAGTCGTGTCAAGAAGATAGGCTAGTAGAGCTTCTGCTTGCATCTGAGCTCAAGGAGTAATGGCCACCCTTTATATAGAGCTTGGCTGTGTGCTTGTGGCATCAGACACCATCAGGCTGATGTCAGCAGCTAGATGTATTTGCCGGCTCCATATATGGAGATATAGGTTGTCCTGGAGGTGAAGGCACCTTGTCCCTTTTATGCCCATATACTGTACACTGTACAGTATATTGATCTCCATACTGTACAGTGTACAGTATGGAGATCCCTGACATACCGGTATATAATATCAGACCTCAGTCATATCTATATTTGGGAAAATATGGACACATTTTGTCCAACTTAAACAACCAACTGCAACCACTTGCAAATGTTTCCGTCCTTATCCCTTTTATGCCCATATATGGAGATCCCTGATGTCATCAATATTAAGCCCATATATGGGTATGCCCATATATGGACATCTCAATCTCATGTGGTCTATGACAACAAACATCTACAGATGTCAGTCATCTCCTTATTTGGGGAAATATGGCCACATTTTGTCCAACTTAAACAACCAACCAGGTCTGTGCACTTTTTGGTCAAAGTTGATACCATGGCAAAGTGCCAGCGCTCACCCATCAGTCTGCAGTCTCTGCACGTGCCCATGTGCGCAACCCCGCTCTTTATAGTGAGGCCACTTCTCGCCCTTAGGACATATCACTGGTATACTGTAAGGCTGACAACACACAACACACCCATATATTGTAACATAGTTTCTGTCGGGTGGAAACCTTTAATGTTCAAATTTTGGAAGTTCAATTTCGACTCCCAAACGGCTGATTATCAGGAAAATAAAAATCTTTCAGAGGTTAAATATATAAACTACAGACACACTTAGCCATTTATAAAAATGGTCCTCGGAGATTGTCTGGAAACTTTGGTTATGCACATCGACCAGTGGGTGCTGGGCTAAGAGGCTTCAGTTCACAAAATGGATAGAGCCCGCACACACAGAGGTACAAAACCTCTATATTTGGACATTTATTTGGACCTCTTCATCAGGTCATTCCTTGGATATTGTTTGAAATTTGCAAATGGTCCAGAGCTCAGAAAACCTTTAGAACCACTGGTTTAGAGGTTCAAATGGGGTAAAAATGGGGTGAATTGTACAATGCGTTCATTATTGTCTCCACCAGGCCGAAGGCATGGGGAGACTATGTTTTAGCCCCTGTCCGTCTGTCCATGTGTGCGTGTGTGCTACTGTCCATCCGTCTGTGCGTCCATCCGTCTGTTAGCAGCTAATCTCCAGCGTTGTTGGCCGGTCTCGGCCAAATCACGAACGCAGCGTGCAATTTTCGTGAAATTGTGTACGCATATTTCCACTAGGCAGAGGAAGAAATGCCACTTCAAAATTTACAAATCAGCCTCATGGTGGTGCTATAACACGTCGATTCCTGTTTTGACCGCACTGTTCAGTGTCTTTGTACGGGCACTCCCTAGAGGCCAAGAAAAAACCTTTTTACCAGCCTTTCATAGCGCCACCAGGAGGCCGACTTATGTAAAACACAATCGCAAAACACTATGAGACTTTATCTTGGTCATGTAGGTTAATTGATTAATCAAGAATAGATTGTGTTGTGATCATTATATTTCTTACAGTATATATTAACAAATAAACACAGAAATATTCAAATAAGGTTTTTATAATAGAGTAAAGCGATTATTCTGATTGTAAATAATGTTTCATATAGCATATCTGCTGATATTCATTTCATAGATGCATACATGAAGAAATCATGAAAAGATATTTCATGAACAAAAACTCCCGCACTCTGCTCTTGCTCAGCTGCTCATCTTTATTTTAATTGACAGACGTTTCGGTCCCCCTGGACCTTCTTCAAAAGTGTCTTACAGCCATTGTGAAAACCTTTGGACTGAGCCAAAGAATGCGGTAATCAGTCTATGCAGAAAACAACTGACTGATGCACACATCTCTGTTCTGTCAAAAGGTCTTATTTTGTCCGCACTCCGGTGGATAGACAATTTGATGCAAGAGTTGACTTGTTTTTTCGTAAAATTAAACTGAAACAGATTTATTCAAGTAAGTCAATAGACCAAGATCAACCTTCTGTTCATGAAACTAGTAATGCTACACCTTTTAAACCTAAGAGCTGCACCTTTAGTCCATTTGTGAACAATGCCTCTGTAAATACCTATTGCAGACTGGTGGAGCAAGAAGCAATGTCCAAATATGGGAAAAAACAGCTCCACCCACCAAGGAATATGTCCTGTGAAGAAGAGAAAGCACTAGATGATTTGGTAAAAGCCAATTGTAACCATTGTACCATTGTAATCAAACCATCAGACAAAGGTGGGGCTATTGTAGTACAAGACTATGAAAAATATAAGGAAGAGATTTTGAGACAAATTGGAAATGAGAAATTCTATAGAAAACTGAGTGGTGATCCTACCCCAGGTTTTCAAAAGGAGATTTGTGTGTATCTGGAGACTGCCCATCAGAATAAAGTAATTTCAAAGAAAGAATTGGAGTACCTGAAATGTAGCCATCCTATACGCCCAGTTTTATACACCTTGCCTAAAGTTCACAAACCTAAAACACAACAGAATAACTATCCAGGCAGACCAGTGGTAGCTGGTATTGGTTCATTATTAGAACCACTCTCCAACTTTGTAGATCATTTCATAAAACCATATGTACAGTCACTACCCTCTTACATTAGAGATTCAATAGATTTCATGAATAAGATCTCAGAGATAAACAATGTGAGTGGTGACTGTCTACTGTTGACCCTTGATGTTGAAAGTTTGTACACCTCTATCCCCCACCAGGGGGGGTTAGCATCTTTAGCACACTATCTTAATAAATATCGCCTAACAAATGACATGCCGCCAAATGAATTCATTTCACAGCTGGCAGAATTTGTATTAAGAAAGAATTACTTCAAATTTGAAGAAGACTATTACCTCCAGATTAATGGGTGTTCAATGGGTAGTACGGTAGCTCCAAGCTATGCCAATTTATATGTTGGTCTCTTTGAAGAAAAGTTTGTTTATAATCCCACAGAGAATCCATTCCTTGACAAAATTTGTAAATGGTACCGATATATAGATGACATTTTCTGTCTTTTTGAAGGGGACACAGATGAACTGAATGAGTTTTTAACACTTCTCAATGGGAAAGACCCCAATTTGAAATTTACAATAGAATATGCTAGAGATAGAGTACACTTTCTTGATATGTGGGTTGAGAAGAAACAGGTACACTATGTACCACCCTGTATAGAAAAGATCCAGATCGAAACACCCTGTTGCTGGCCAATAGCTATCATCCCACACCCCTCAAGCGGGGTTTACCAAGAAGTCAATTCTTTAGACGGAGGCGTATCTGTCACACTACTGAAGATTATATCGAGAAATCATTAGACATGAAACAAAGATTTCTAGAACGAGGTTATCCAGAAGATTGTGTGGAAGAAGCTTATCAAATGGCCCTGCAAAAATCAAGAAATGAATTGTTACAAAATAAGATTCCAAACAAAAATAAATATTCAATTATGTTCAGTACAACTTACACCCCCAACAGTTATACATTGGGACCTATTATTAAAAAACATTGGCACATACTATCATCAGATTCAGCCATATCAGCAGATCTGAAAGATCCACCTCTGATAGTGTATAGAAGAGGTCGCAACCTTAGAGATAGCCTTGTACATGCCAATATAAAATCAGACAAAAAAAGTACACAGACTTTGTTGAAACCTCTCCCGAACGGCTGCTACAAGTGCCCAATGTAACAATATGGTCAAGGGTAACCATTTTTCTCATCCCCATACGGGGAGAAAATATTCTATCAATGATGTCATCACTTGTACTACTACTCTTGTCATATATCTGATCAAATGCCCATGCGGGCTAGTCTATGTTGGTAAAACATCACGCCAGTTAAAACAAAGAATGAGCGAACATAAAAGCACCATAAGGAGAAATGATAGGAACTATCCAGTAGCAGTACATTTCAATGACTTCAAGCATGATATCTCATCATTCAAGTTCTAGGGGATTGAAAAGGTGACTCTACCAGAGAGAGGGGGGAATATAGATGACATCCTCAACAAAAGAGAAGTTTATTGGATTTACACCTTACAAACACTAACCCCTAAAGGACTGAATGATGATATTCGTTGGCATGTAATGCTAACGAATTCACTGTAATTCACTAAGAATCACTCCTTGAGAGGAGTGAGATTGTCTCACACCTGTGAACAGGAAGGGGAGTGTATATATACTAGAGGTTCGCGGCCCTTCGGCCTGCTCACATCTAGAGATCGTGCCTGCTTTGCAGGCGCTCACAGCTACGTTGCAGCAGTGATCCACCCACATCCATCCATCCATCCACAACCATCCATCCATCCATCCATCCACATCCATCCACATCCATCCATCCATCCATCCATCCATCCATCCACATCCATCCATCCATCCACATCCATCCATCCATCCATCCATCCATCCACATCCATCCATCCATCCATCCATCCATGCATCCATCCATCCACATACATGCATCCATCCACATCCATCTATCCATCCACATCCATCTATCCATCCACATCCATCCATCCATCCATCCATCCATCCATCCACATCCATCCATCCATCCACATCCATCCATCCATCCGTCCGTCCGTCCGTCCGTCCGTCCGTCCGTCCGTCCGTCCGTCCATCCATCCATCCATCCACATCCATCCATCCATGCATCCATCCATCCACATACATGCATCCATCCACATTCATCCATCCATCCATCCACATCCATCCATCCATCCACATCCATCCATCCATCCATCCATCCACTTCCATCCATCCATCCACATCCATCCATCCATCCACATCCATCCATCCGTCCATCCACATCCATCCATCCACATCCATCCATCCATCCATCCATCCACTTCCATCCATCCATCCACTTCCATCCATCCATCCACATCCATCCATCCATCCACATCCATCCATCCATCCACATCCATCCATCCGTCCATCCACATCCATCCATCCACATCCATCCATCCATCCACATCCATCCATCCATCCGTCCATCCACATCCATCTCCATCCATCCGTCCATCCACATCCATCCATCCATCCATCCATCCACATCCATCCATCCACATCCATCCATCCATCCATCCATCCATCCATCCACATCCATCCATCCATCCATCCATCCATCCATCCACATCCATCCATCCATCCATCCATCCATCCACATCCATCCATCCATCCATCCATCCATGCATCCATCCATCCATCCATGCATCCATCCATCCATCCATCCACATCCATGCATCCATCCATGCATCCATCCACATCCATGCATCCATCCATGCATCCATCCACATCCATCCATCCATCCATCCATCCATCCATCCATCCACATATCCACATCCATCCATCCATCCATCCATCCTGTACTGTACTGTACTTTACTGTACTCTACTGTACCCGACTGTACCGTATTGTACTGTACTTTACTGTACTCTACTGTACCCGACTGTACCGTACTGTACTGTACTTTGCTGTACTCTACTGTACCCGACTGTACCATACTGTACTGTACTTTGCTGTACTCTACTGTACCCGACTGTACCATATTGTACTGTACTTTGCTGTACTCTACTGTACCCGACTGTACCGTACTGTACTGTACTTTACTGTACTCTACTGTACCCGACTGTACCGTACTGTACTGTACTTTGCTGTACTCTACTGTACCCGACTGTACCGTACTGTACTGTACTTTGCTGTACTCTACTGTACCCGACTGTACCGTATTGTGCTGTACTTTGCTGTACTCTACTGTACCCGACTGTACCGTATTGTGCTGTACTTTGCTGTACTCTACTGTACCCGACTGTACCGTACTGTGCTGTACTTTGCTGTACTCTACTGTACCCGACTGTACCGTACTGTGCTGTACTTTACTGTACTCTACTGTACCCGACTGTACCGTATTGTACTGTACTTTGCTGTACTCTACTGTACCCGACTGTACCATATTGCACTGTACTTTGCTGTACTCTACTGTACCCGACTGTACCGTATTGTACTGTACTTTGCTGTACTCTACTGTACCCGACTGTACCGTACTGTGCTGTACTTTGCTGTACCGTACTGTGCTGTACTTTGCTGTACCCGACTGTACCGTACTGTGCTGTACTTTACTGTACTCTACTGTACCCGACTGTACCGTACCGTATTGTACTGTACTTTGCTGTACTCTACTGTACCCGACTGTACCGTATTGTACTGTACTTTGCTGTACTCTACTGTACCGTACTGTACTGTACCCGACTGTACCGTACTGTACCCGACTGTATCTTACCGTATTGTACCGTACCCCCCCCCCCCCTCTCTCTCTCTCTCTCTCTCTCTCTCTCTCTCTCTCTCTCTCTCTCCCCCTGTGCAGCTGACCCCCCCCTTCCCTCTTGTAACCTGAGAACTTGGTGATGATAATGACACATTGGTCTACAGAGGATTGCGCAATAGGTATTGCGAAATAACCATACAAACACAAACTGTACGGTAAATATGCATTTTGAAAACATGAAATGTTGACAGCGCAAAGCGTCCAGGTTAGTCTGTCCTGGTGTGTGTGTTTATGAGAGGTGTTGTCAGATATTGTAAATGTAGATACAGTTTGAAGTGTGTCAAGTGTGTCTCACCATTGGAATGTTGGTTGCTCGAATGTAGGGATTTGATGAGAGGGGTGCACAATGGCTGTAAGACACTTTTGAAGAAGGTCCAGGGGGACCGAAACGTCTGTCAATTAAAATAAAGATGAGCAGCTGAGCAAGAGCAGAGTGCGGGAGTTTTTGTTCATGAAATATCTTTTCATGATTTCTTCAGTATTCACAGTCCTACGCACCTGCACCTGAATCTAGTGGATGTGCGAATACTTCCCCTACATAGATGCATACATACCACCACAAGGTAGCCTGTGTCAGTGTGTTGGAGAGGATGATCATGGAACAAGGGGTCATCCGAGATGCCCAAACAAGGAGCAGGCCTGGCTCCACCTATAGGTCACACGAGACTGACGTCATCATAGAAAGTATGCAGAGACCGATATCAACACAGCTGATGTCAGACAGAACTACAGTAAATAATAACCAATTAATAGCCCGGTGGCAAACTGCCGCCTGGTCTCTTTTAAACGCCCGGGGTCTGACCCCATTTTGCTCAATAAACGCCAGGTTCGTTTAAACGCCTGGGCCATTATTTGCAATTTAGTTTAACTTATGGTCATTTATGGTCCAGAATCACTCATTACCTAAAATAATTATTATTATTAATTTTCAATTATTATTACTATTATATAGTTTGAGTAAAAAAAATACCAAATAATGGCCCAGTGCTGGCCGTGCCAAAATAAATAAAAGCCTGTTACCAATAGCCGCCTGGCCTCTTTTAAGCGCCCGGGGTCCGACCCCATTTTGCGAAATAAACGCCCGGGCTACTAATTGGTTATTTACGGTACCCATACAAGGAGATACTGTATGCACACTCCATTAATTGCAATCTAGGCAAAACTAATCTTTCAAGTCATATTGCCCAGCCCTTACTCTGCTCCATGCATGGTTCGGAGGAAAAATGCATTTTATTATGGTCCACCCTTGAGATCCTACCTTCTGTGAGGATTTGGTCGACTCACACCTTGCCTAAACCTTTCAGACATAGGCCTGCCATCTCCACCAAAGCATTGAGATGATTTGGAGCATCTGGTCTCCTCCTCCAGTACATGTACTCAAGTACTGTACCTACAGTACAGTAAGATCTTTACTCAAGTATTTCCAATTTCCAGTACTTTTACTTCTAGGCTACTCCACCTCTCAGAGGCAAATATTGTACTCCACTACAATTATTTGAAAACTTATGTTACTAGTTACTTTGTGGATTTTGATAAAAAGATACATTACCCACTTCAGCCATTTGTAAGTAGCCGATCTACAAGCTCAATGCCTTGCATATCGTGATTCGTGACACATTGAGCTTGTAGATCTGCTATTTTCAAAAGATTTGTATACATTTTGAACTTGTGAACTGCGACATTACTTTTGTACTTTAAGTATATTTTGATACCGACTTTGATACCTTTGTACTTTTACTCAAGACACATTTTGAATCCCGGACTTACTTGTCGCAGAGTATTATTTTCTACATTGATACCTTTTACATAGTAAAAAAAATGCAAGTACTTTCTCCACCACTGAATCCTACCTTCTGTGATGATGTAGCTGACTCAACCTTTTCAGACCATCTTCACCAAAGCACCGAGATGATTTAGAGCAGTGGTTCCCAAACAGTGGGTCGGAACCCATTTCTGGGTCGTGGACACATTTTTGTGTGTCCCTTAAATTTGTGTTTCCTACTTTGTTTTTAATCATTTCAAAAAACATTCCCCCAAGATTTTCATGAATGTAAAAAGAAAATGCAATGATTTGTCAAAGTAATTTCATTAATAAAATAAATCAATAAATTCCATAAACTAGAAAACAAATTTGCAATTGGAAATGGCAAGTGTGGTAGCCTTGGTGCCCTTTCAAGTCAATGGGGAAAATGTATTCACTAATATTTCAATGCCCATATATGGAGATCCCTGAAGTCAATATTAAGCCCATGCCCATATATGGACATATCGTGTATCATCGTCCTTGATGATTGGTAGGAGACATTTTATTTCACAAGATTTCTTGTTACTTAGGGGAGGCCATGAGGTGGCTGTCGTCTTCTCCCCCTTACTGACGTCAGCCTAGGCAGGGTTTGAACCACTCACCTACCGCATGAAGGGCATATGCACCAACAGCTACAAATGTGGTCTATATACAGTATGGACATACTCTATCAGTCTCATGTGGTCTATGATGTCAGACATGATGATGTCAGACATCAAATCCATATCTGGGAAAAGTGTATTTTTAATTTAAGTCAATGGAGAAAATATATAAATTAAACCATATAACGTATCTCTTAGTAAAATGGCACGCACGAGTCTCCCGATGAAGCCAGTCGAGTTGGAAGATGGAATAAAGTCGGACAAGTACTATTAGGGTCGTTTCATACCATTATAAGGAGCCTAACTAATTTCGGTTCGGGAGTGCTCCCCGACCCGAAATTATTTAGGTTCGGGGGGAGTTCATCCATACTTTCTTAACGGCTAGTGCCTAGTCGCTTGTAAATATTGGAGGTCCATGGCATGACGACGTTTGTGGCCGATACATGAGCGTTGCAGCCAGGGCGGATATATATCTGACTGACCTCGCGCTGCAAGCTGAATGACTGGAAGTCCATTAAGTAGCAGGCAGCTCCAGCAGGCAGCAGCACCAGTGACGGGGACACGGGGTCTCTTCTCTCTCTCTCACTCACTCTCACAAACGCTCAACATTTAATCTACAAGCTCACATTATAGATGTGCCGCGGCCGCCTCATTTGCTGCATGCATATATCATCACGCAGTCACAACTCGTGGAAAACCTATCAACACGGAACATTAGCAGAGTTGTGTCTATGCTTTTCTTTTCTCTTTAAAACGGTCGGCGAGAAGCGACCAAAGCTCTCTCTCTCTCTCTGTGTGTGTGTGTGTGTGTGTGTGTGTGTCACGCGCGCGCCTGCCTGCCATCACTCAGACCCAGCTGCTGTCTGTATTCGCTATGAAACACTCAATACACGGCGTCCACAATCATTTGGAAGTCGGCGTGTCTCCCTCCCAGAAACGAACGCTGTTTCCTTGGATTCACAGCCGAGAATATGCACTTGAAGCCGGGCTGAATGAATGAGAAGACACCGCTAAGTACCGAAATTAAGTCGGGAGGTCACAACATTTAGGCAGCACCGTAGAGCCGACTAAAGTCGGTTGACGCCCCCCCGAACCGGGAATGGAAACCCATATTTGGGTCTGGACACTGCCGAACCGAAATTAGTTAGGCTCCTTATAACGGTATGGATCGACCCTTAGTCTGGTTGCTCCGGCAGGGGCACCCACACAAACGAATAAAATAGCCGATCTATAAGCCTGTGAAGAATTGTGAGATTGTAGATCTACTGTTTTCACTAGTTTGGGTTACGGGCAAATTTCTAATTTCTCTTTTGGGTCTCGAGCTAAAAAGTTTGGGAACCACTGATTTGGATCTGGTGGAAAACCTGACAACAACCCAGGCAGGATCAGATGGACTGACTTGAGCATCGTTGTCAGGGCAGAAACCTCTCATCTCCATATTCAATTTATTTTTTTGTAAATTAACGCTCTACTTGATCATACCACAGCGTCACACAGAAGCACCAAAAGAAGATGATCTGTACGCTTGAAACGTTGCGCCAAGCGATGCGTTCCCGAGCTTGAAGATCTGCTACTTTTGCCATTCGTCGAATCCTGAAAACATAACAGTTTTGGACACGATGAGGCTTCCACCCGCCAGACGATTGGATATTATTCCACTGTTAGTCAGGGAATGGGAATATTATCAGAATACCTGTCAAAGCTGGGAATAAATTCCTTAATCAAAAGAAAAACATTCCTTGGTCCAAAAGTGGACCCCCTGCAACTATAAAAAGTGATGACTCATCACTAAACCATAGTTTTTTGGGTCTGTTTTAGCCAAATGAATGTTTTTCGTGCAAAACAAATCCTTGCAATGGATTTAGAATAATTAAAAACACCTAGTTAGACCCATCACATGCTACTTAAAGCATATTTTTGGGGAGTAATTATTTTCCCTTATAGTATAGTGTATAGTAAGTGAATGAGACCCAGAATTACCCTAGCTGTCAAAGATTCTCCGAGGGATGTTGAATTTCAATCTTTGTTAGATACGTTACTAGACAACTTTACGAACACATTGGTGAAGAAATTGTTTGGTAAGGAATTTATTCCCAGGTTTTATTAATATCCCCTGACTATGTCTAATGTGCCCTTTATTCTCCTGCATTCTAACAACAACGTAAAGAACTGCATGTCAGAATGCATATCCCATTAACTACCGCACCCCGCCATCTGTTTGGTCTCTAGGATTAGTTTCTGTTCTTTTGTGTCGTGGTACCACCATTTTAATGAAAAACAATAAATACATAATAAAACAAAGACAGCAAAGTTGATCTTTTTTTCCTCTTTTTTTTTCTCACCGCGCTCTACTACACCACTCGTTAAAGCATAAAAGAAAATAAGATGCAGGAGCATGAACAGTATATTCCGCACAAGATCCCCCCCCCCCCCCCAGATTAACACATCTATTGAAAACATAAATTAACGGTGAGGGGTTGTCACGCCATAAACGAGTCAAGTCAAGTCAAAAAACGTCGAAATTACAAAGGCAGCGAAAAAACTGATATTCGCATATGTACAGTTAACGTTTCTTCTTTTTATTTATTAAAAATCGTGTGTGTGTGTGTGTGTGAGAGTGTGTGTGTGTGTGTGTGTGTCTGTTGTCTGTGGTTAATGGAAGGAATAACGAACAGTTTTAGATATGGAGGGGTGGGAGTGAAAACACCAGCAGCATACAATCAATGATTGGCCCCTCTGTGGTGAAAGCCTTGATGGAGGCTAAGGGGGAGGGGAGGCTAGCAAAGTCATGGGCAGGGCTCTGAATAGGCTCTATACACAACAGCCATACCGGACACAATTTGGGCCTCTTTTTTGACTTCCTTCACAGGTGTTACCGATGATACTTTTTCAAGGAGCTCTCCAGAGTTACACTCTGACCAGAATGGAACAGAGCCTTCATTTAGTGTCACTGGTAAGACCTGTGAAGGAAGTAAGGTGAAATCATTGAATTGCCGGTCAAGACATGGACCCAGAAATACGAGGAGGACGTGTTGGAGACGTTGCTTAACGACTCAGAGAAGATCATTACCGACTAACAAGGAGAACCACACTGACACAACGGTGCGGTTCTTGGTCACCCTGACGCCGGAGTAACTGAAGGAGGGCGAATGCTGCCGGCCTCCATAAGGTCTTCAAACTGCTCAGTTTCTTTCCAATATGGCTGCCGTGCATAGAGCCCACTAACAGGACTGCACCGCGTTCAAGAGATTCAATAGGCTATACGCACAGCAGCCATTTTGGAGAGAAGTTGGGTCTCTTCTCACTTCCTTCAAAGATATTACCAATGATACTGATGCAGGCTCTGTTCCATTATCATGTAGCATGACCCCATGACTCTGAGAGCATACAAATGGAACCAAATGTACGGGTATGGGTCCATTTGGTTCCATTTGTATGCTCTCAGGGTTACACACTTTTAAAGGGGTCGTTTGGAATTGGAACCCCCAAGGAGCCATGAGGGACCCACTGGTGTAGCAGAGTGTTTCCAGCGAGCCACAATATCAGATAGCAGATAGCAGATATACAAGCTCACAGCGCGGCACCGAGTGCCGCGCTGCGAGCTTGTAGATCTGCTGTTTTTTTTAAATCGTGAAAATGTGTGCAAGTCTTTGAATATCTTTGACCCGACTTCTAAATCCTTCCTCTAAATCAGCTGTTCTCAAACTTTTTCATGTCAAGGACCCCCAAAATCAAGCAGAGATTTGAGTTACAAAAGTCTGCTTTGAAAAATTTGGACACATTTTCACGATTTTTCAAAAATAGCAGATCTACAAGCTCGCAGCGCGGCACTCGGTGCCGCGCTGTGAGCTTGTATATCTGCTATTTTTCAATAGTTAAAGCATTCAATAATTGTAGGCCTAAATGGTTAACAGAGCCCCATTAGTATCATTGGTAACACCTTTGAAGGAAGTAAGAAGAGACCCAACTTTCCTCCAATATGGCTGCTGTGCATACAGCCAATAGGAACTCGGCGGTGCCAACCAGACCAGGGGGGGGTGTGTGAAGAGGAAATCGGGGTTTCAGAGTCTTTTTAATTTAGTTTTTTTGTTGTTGTTGTCATTTTAGGGGCTGATGGCTCGGTTCTGGGTGAGCAGAGGAGGTGCTGCCGAGCCCGGCCCCGCGGCGAAACAAGTCTCTTCGATTTCAGGCTCCTCGTCGGGCGATTCCGACGCCAGCGGCGGAGAGGAGTCGCTCTCCTTCCTGTCCAGGTCCTGCTGCGTCTGGATCTGCAGGATGAGCTCCCGGATCTCCTCGCGCTTCGTCTTCATCCGCTGCTGAGGGAACCAGTCGGCCAGGTGGACAGGCAGGTGGAAACTGGGAATGGGGTTCTAAACGTTGACAAGGAGGGAAATGAGAAAACACAAGGCGGCTGGCTGTTAGAGCAGTTGTTAAATGGAGCTGCTACGTAACAACTGTTAAATGTCCAGTTGAAAACTGTGATGAAGATGAAACCATAGAACACCTGCTGGTAGACTGTCACTGGTCACAGTATATCTGGAGGAAAATGTCACTAATTGGTTTTAAAGTAAAGATTACTTATGATGCTGTAATGTATGGAGTGTTTGAAGAAGAGCTGTCTGCCATGGACCAGGAGTTCATGTGGTCAATTGTATGTACTGTGGTAAATAAAATCTGGAACACACGAAGTGCCATGGTTATCAAACAGGAGGCCATCTCAGGAGAGGTGGTCCTCAAACAGATAATAACTGAACTGAAAAGACAGAGAACACTGGACTCCAAACAAAAAAGACTGAAACCATGGCACCTATTGACTTTGTAAAGAAAAAAAAGGGGGGCATTTGTTTTGTCCTAATAACTTCTACTTATTTATCTACCATATGTCTATGTCTTTATATAAGCCTTTTCTGGCTCACGTGAAAAAAGTGGTTAAAAAAAATAATGCCCTTACATATTTTGTATCTAATTTAATATATATGCTCTTGTATTTAAATGCCTAATTTAATGCAAATGTTTAAAATGATTGTGAAACATGAAATGATTAAGATAGGAAGGTTGCAGAGAGAGAGAGGACGAGGTCCAAAGACAACTAAACAAACTAAATGAGAACAACAACAACAGCAAAAGGAATAAACCCAACATTTGAGAAAAAGCCAAGTAGTACAGTGTGTGTGAGTGTGTCTTTGGGAGGAAAAAAATAGCAAAACTAGCAGATCGACAAGCTCATGACACGTCACGTCTCAAGATTGTAGATCTGCTACTTTAGTGTCACGCTGTAGGGCATTCATTATGAAATAAAACAAAACAAAACATTTAAAATATGCCTGGAGATAAGGTTTCTGCCCAACAGCATCGATATGTGAAGTGGTAATCCCTCGACTAGGCCTGTCACAATTACATAATGCCTAATCGCAATTATTTAGGATAATCGACATACATTGTTTCCATGTTGAAAAATTGTGAAAAAGAAATAGCTGATCTACAAGCTTGCAACACGCCATGAAAAAACAGCTGATCTACAAGCTTACAACATGTCACAAAATACAACATTATGAAACTTTGTCAGTAATTTCTTTGTACAGTATTTTTTAAGTTTAAGCTATTTGTCATGTCTGCCCTCTGCAGTCAAAATTGTACTCATATGTTCCAATGCTTCCAAAAAAGAATTAAATATATCGTTGTTGTCGGGTGGAAACCTCGTATCTCCAAGTTTCAAATTTGTACGTTCTTTCGCAAAGTAAAGCCCTGCTTCATCGTACAAGGCCGTCTCACAAAAGTAGTGAAAACAACAGATCTACAAGCACACAACGCCTCGCGGTGCGAGGCGTTGTGTGCTTGTAGATCGGCTGTTTTCACTAGTTTAAATCATTTTTAAACTGATAAATGCAAAATGAACGGTTTTGGACATACAAGGTTTTCACCCGACAACGAATATGTGTAATCGTGAGTGACAGCCATACCCTCGACCCCACCCACCCACCCTTCCAGCCTACACTCTAACCTCGAAGAAGCTCTCCACATATTGCAGGATATAAACTCTAACCTCGAAGAAGCTCTCCACATATTGCAGGATATAAACTCTAACCTCGAAGAAGCTCTCCACATATTGCAGGATATAAACTCTAACCTCGAAGAAGCTCTCCACATATTGCAGGATATAAACTCTAACCTCGAAGAAGCTCTCCACATATTGCAGGATATAAACTCTAACCTCGAAGAAGCTCTCCACATATTGCAGGATATAAACTCTAACCTCGAAGAAGCTCTCCACATATTGCAGGATATAAACTCTAACCTCGAAGAAGCTCTCCACATATTGCAGGATATAAACTCTAACCTCGAAGAAGCTCTCCACATATTGCAGGATATAAACTCTAACCTCGAAGAAGCTCTCCACATATTGCAGGATATAAACTCTAACCTCGAAGAAGCTCTCCACATATTGCAGGATATAAACTCTAACCTCGAAGAAGCTCTCCACATATTGCAGGATATAAACTCTAACCTCGAAGAAGCTCTCCACATATTGCAGGATATAAACTCTAACCTCGAAGAAGCTCTCCACATATTGCAGGATATAAACTCTAACCTCGAAGAAGCTCTCCACATATTGCAGGATATAAACTCTAACCTCGAAGAAGCTCTCCACATATTGCAGGATATAAACTCTAACCTCGAAGAAGCTCTCCACACATTGCAGGATATAAACTCTAACCTCGAAGAAGCTCTCCACATATTGCAGGATATAAACTCTAACCTCGAAGAAGCTCTCCACATATTGCAGGATATAAACTCTAACCTCGAAGAAGCTCTCCACATATTGCAGGATATAAACTCTAACCTCGAAGAAGCTCTCCACACATTGCAGGATATAAACTCTAACCTCGAAGAAGCTCTCCACATATTGCAGGATATAAACTCTAACCTCGAAGAAGCTCTCCACATATTGCAGGATATAAACTCTAACCTCGAAGAAGCTCTCCACATATTGCAGGATATAAACTCTAACCTCGAAGAAGCTCTCCACATATTGCAGGATATAAACTCTAACCTCGAAGAAGCTCTCCACATATTGCAGGATATAAACTCCACAGTCGCTGAAGTTGTCCTGCTGAGGCACACGTGGGCTGGAGCCCTTCATCACTTCCTTGGCAAAGCTCCGCCGCGTCCCTTTACGCACCTCCCACTCCACCTCCAGGTACCTGGAAAACAATCACAGACAGACAGGTGTTTTAGTTTTGGTCTTTTGGATAGAAATGTCATTTAGTGTTAGTCATACTTTAGTCCTCTGAAAAGTTTTAGTCTACAGTTGATTTTGTGGATCAAAAAAAATACTTTGGCAGGCCTTGATGCTGTCGTAATGCCCCTTAACTACTAGGCCAGTGGTTCTCAACCTTTTCAGGCTGTGACCCCCAAAATTAATCATATTTGAACTGGGGACCCCCCAAAATAATCATATTTGATCTAGGGGTACACAGATAAATATTGTGAAAATAGCAGATCTACAAGCTCACAATGCCTTGCTACTGGCTATTTTCACAATTATTGTCTCCTCATATTATTTGACAACCAGTTACACCAAATTTGATAGTACAGTTTGTTGATTATCAATTACTTTTGGATGCAGTAACGTTTTTTTCTTTTTTCTTCTTGAGGTCTTGGATACTCAAATACTGTACTTATGTACAATTTTTACTTTACTGGAGTATTTCCAATTTTCAGTACTATTACTTCTACATCTCAGAGGCAAATATTGTACTTTTACTCCACTACAATGATTTGAACTTTATTAACTAGTTACTTTGTGGATTTAGACTACAAAACATGGGTCCCGCTTTAGCCATTTCGGCCATTTGAAAATAGCCGATTTACAAGCGCAAAGGTCTTAAAAGCCCGGGACCCCCACATGTCCTGACCCACAGGTTGAGAACCACTGCACTAGGCCCCACCATAGCTAACAATAAAAGCAGCAGTAGATACTTACTCGCGCAAGGTTTTGACCACTGTGGACCTGGTAGGACCACGTAGGGAGTCCATGATGAGGATACAAGGCCTGTGAGGAACAAAAAAAGATGTATATATATAATTATTGAAGCATATTCAACACTAGGCCAGAACATTCCTAAACCAAACATATGCTGCAGCCATATTCCTGACATCCAGAGCAATTGAGGGATTTAAAAGAATAATAATTTTAATGCACAATAGCTCCCACTAGTGGTTTAAGTACAGAATTATGTGACTTTTTTGAAGGTGATGGCATGCAAGAATGTTTCTAGAGCCAGGGATCTTCAAAATTTCTCAGGCCGAGGACCCCTTAGCGGAGAGAGAGAGATGAAGCAGGGACGCTCACTACATAATTTATATTGTATAAAGTTGTTTCTGATTAAACGTTTTCATAGATAGATTCATAGACTTTTTTTTCCTCTTTTTTTATTCCAAGATTTTGCAACCCATTTTTCACCCACTTCCAATTGCCTAAGCTGTAATCCTGTGCTCTGCTCTCCCTCTGCCAACCTGGGGAGGACCCCGAACTGAGCTCATGCTTCCTTCAGTGCATGAGAAGTGAGCAGGCCGCTTCTTATCACCTCTGACAGGGGGGAGCTTTCCCGGTTGGACGTAGCACGCGGAAGGAACACGTTATTCCAACCAGTTCCTTTCCCCTGCGCCCCAGCTGGCCAGAGGGAGGCATTATAGAGACCAGGATTACTGCATGTTTTTGTGAGGGTATCTAGCTCTGTAATTGGTTTTCTCATTTTCTTTTCTTTTTTGGCACATGTAGGATGCTTGGGTTCAAATGGTAACAAAAAAAGAAATAAAAGATTGGCAGCCCCCGCTGTAGCAACTCTGAGGTCCCCCTAGGGGTCCCGGACCCCCTGTTGAAGACCCCTGTCTCTAGAGGCTGGGCTTGGAGGAAAATGTAGGACAGAGTTTATAGAGCACGGAAGTCTGATGTCATTTACACATCCTACCTGGGTCGCGATTTTTTCATTCTGAATTCCCATACTTTTTTTAATATTATAGATAGATACCTTTATTATCCCAAGGGGGAAATTCAGTAAAATTGTGTCAAGCAAGAACCGTGTTCCAAATATGAAGAATCAACTGACAGTGAGAAAAGGCTAATGTTACCGCCGCCAAATTAGTTTTATTTTCGCCAGTAACAGACTGTATCAAAAATGAATGGCTTGACTATCGTAACCGATAAAGAGCCACCTCCCCGACAATATCGGCGAGACGGTTTGTTCATTTTGGACCACAATGCTTATACGGCACGATTTTCAGATGACACCAATGTTATTTTCCGTAGAGAAAGACTTCCGCGACCCAGAGGATGAACCAGTGACGTCAGGACTTCTCCATAGCGGCTGTGTTTAGGAGGCCACAGCACAGAGGTTGTGTTTGACTCACTGTTTACAGAGGGTGGGTTTGGAGGCCCAGGCAGAGTTGTCAGGACTCACAGACTCCTCAGCAAGAGTCCCATCCTCACTGCACTCATCCTGCACATGGAAACACAACATTTCATTTAGAGTTGGGACCCGGAACCGGATCAAACATTTAGGGCTGTCACGATTATTACATAATCGTCTAATCGCAATTATTTGACATAATACTTTTCAGATGACAGACTGTGGTGTTATATCACATGATTATACTTTTCAGATGACAGACTGTGGCGTTAAGAGGGTTAGCTCAGACTGAAGTCTATCGTGCCAGTACACCTCTGCCAGAGTAGCCTACAGGCCCACTGAGCAGAGAGAGTACCGGCACTCAGCCCTCATCATACGGCTGAGATCGGGACCCATGGCAATTCATCATTGCAAACCCTGCTCATTAGCAACAGATGCCATCCTAATGTGTAGTTAAAGTTAATGTGCACACATTTGAGCGGTGCCAAAACCGCTCCTACAGCTGACTTTGCACATAATGAAATCAACTCATAAAATAGGGGCGCTCACTTTACATATTTGTGAGATTGAATTCTGGTATGCAGCGGTATTACATTTGCAAAAACTGTCCAGACCAGTGGTTGTTTAGCAGGGACAGTGGAAAAGTTATTTAATTTCTTATTTCAATGTTCTTTTTTAAGTATAAAGTTGTCAAATATGTCAGTAATTTCTTTGTATGTTTAGGTTATGTGTCATATCTACCATGTACAGCTTCAAAGCCTAAAAGCCAAACAGAAATGTAATTGTCAATGACAAAAACAATCGTTAATCGCAATTATTTGAGTGACAATTAATCGTCATGTAAAATGTCATAATCGTGACAGCCCTACAAACATTGAGGAACCGGAATAGTTTCCAACACATTTGGACCGGGTTTAATCACACTGTCAGAGCTGGTTATGTGGACTTCACGTCTGCTATACAATTACAATATCACTGGTTCTCAAACGTGTGAACCAAATGCATTCATTCCCATTTGTACACCGAGTTACAGGCTTGTTGGGGTCCATTTGGAACCCCCTACAGGAATCGTTAAAGGGAAGCGCTCTGAATAACAGCATCAATTCCATGTCTAGTAGTCAAATGTAAATCTCCATATTTTTACCTTTTTAACTTAAGGTTAACAAGGTTTCCACCCGACAGACGAAATGTAAAAATAAACCATAGAATCAAGTACCTGACAAGAGCTTTGGTCATCAGAGAAGGTATAGGTGTCATCATTTCCTTTCTCTGACCCGTAACACACGCTGATTCTGTGCAACCCACCTAAAAAAATATATATTATTCAACAATTTCCAAACTTTCTCAAGCAATAATTTCCACAAACACCACAGTTCAGATGTTCGATGATAAAGTTAGCGGTTCAGTGTCTTGCTCAAGGACACAATTGCAGGAGGATTGATCTGGGAACCTTCTGGGACCCAGGTGAGCTCTACCTCCTGAACCACTTTCGCATGGTTGTTTTGTATGGATAAGAGTTTCAACTAAATGCCTTAACGCTTATCTAAAAAGGTTCTTTACAAAAGAGCTAAGAAACAAAGCAGAAAGATAATAATGGGAATGGAATGAATTGAGCAAAGACATTGAAGACAATTCAAACAGAGGGACTCACTTGTGTAATTTAATCCATTTAGGACTAAACGCAAATCTGTAATTTTAGATTGTAACCACTTTAACCATTATTTTATGCTTTAACTATAAAAAAATAGCAGATCTGCTGATTTTGAAAACTTGTGAACATTTGTGCAAGTCTTTGAATACTTTTGACCCGATTCTATAAGTGTCTTCTAAATCCTTCTTCTAAATGAGTGGTTCTCAAACCTTTTCATGTCAAGGACCCCCAAAATTACATGCATTTGGCCACAGACCCCCAATCTCAAAATATGTTGTTCCAGGGACCACCCAGAAGCAAATATTTGAGTTACAAATGTTTTAAAAATATATTTTCAAATACTTAAAAAAAAAAGAAGAAAAAAAATCTAAAATAGCAGATCAACAAGCTCGAAGCTGTGAGCTTGTAGATCTGCTATTATTCAATAGTTAAAGCATTCAATAATTCTAGGCCTAAATGGGTTAAATAGAGGGTCTCACTTGTGTAATGTTGAGGCTCAGCCTCGCCCTGCACACCGTTAACCATGGGTGCTCCTGCCGCACATGAAGTCTCTTGTGCCCCGTTGCTAAAAGAACAAGCGTCCTTGGCCTGGTCCCCATCACGGTTCACGTCCGCCATCACCTCCATTAGCCCACCAGGGGACCGGTGCAGCGCAGGGCCCACTACGTCATCTCGTTCTGGGGACAGAGGTCGGCAGTGGTCTGCTAGGCTGTTCTCTGGGGGAGGCACAGAGGAGGGGGCTGGAGCGCTACCAGAGGCAGGGCAAGGGCCCTGGTACAGAGGGTTGGTTTCGTACTCTGGGCCCCGTAGGCCCGGGAAGCAAATGACTGCCAAGTACCAGTGGGCTCTGTGGAGAATGAAAGAACACAACAACGTTGTGTTTTACAAAATGGTGCAACGGTTTGTTTTACAAAATGAGACAATCTGCCATTTGATTTTAGAACTCAAATTCAGATATTAATTAATTATGTTAGAATAACTAACTGTAAATATACTTTTGGTAGTATTTGCGATACATTGCGTTATACCATTAATACTATAAAGTTTGTTTATTTATAATAAAACCAAATTCAGTTCAATGTCAATTTAGCATATTTTTGCTATTCTAAGTAAATCCAAAATTATCCATGTTAACAAATATGACTCGTCTGTCTGTCCTTCACATATCTATAAAACCATTCATTTGATCGACTTCACAGGCTGAGGAACCAAGGAAGTGCCACGACAAGTGTGAAATCCATGGGATGAGTGGTTCCCCTAGAACAGACTTGGCCTGCTGCAAGCGAGCATCAGGCTTCACACTTGGTGGGTGTTTGCTGATCGGAGGAGCCACCAGTGTGTGTGTATCGGCAATGCACCAACATGTATAAAGCTGAGACTGGGAGACTCACGACTCGTTGATGGGTACAAAGATGAAGTCTTTTTGGAATAGGTCTACATGTCGAGTCCACGTCTTCACTCTATTGTGCTTCCTCTTCTGGATTCTAGCAACCACAGGGAGAAAGACAGGACTCCGTTAGCAATCTGAAAGCTTAAGGTTAAACAAACACATGGAAGGTTTTATTTAGTCCAGAAATTGAAAATACTATTTTGGTGATTAGGATTATTCTAGAGGTGTAATGAATGGACATTTCTTTTAGCACTGGAGGGGGATGGTAAAAAGAGCAAAAAAAAAACAAAAAAAACATCATTCAGTTATCGTTTTGCAGGACTTCATACTGGAAACAGTATATACTTTGCATTTTGTAGACAAATATTTTCACCTGAAGACAGTGTTTATGCGTTGCAGTCGTGAAACCAATGATCAATTACCTTAAAGTCACCCCACTTGATTCCCAGTACCACCAAATGCCCCTTTTTTCCTTTCCATTCTTACGGAGTAAGTTATGAAGTCCAAAAAAGACCACAGCCCTTCTTGTTCAAATCCACTCTCTAGCTCATGTAATATCATCTCTGTCGGGTGGAAACCTCTTATGTCCAACACTGTTACTTTTCAGGGTTTAAAAGTAGCTAAAGTAGCAGATCGACAAGCTCAAAACACATCTCCATGGGTCTATACTTGCCGCCCCCCCCCCCCCCCCCCCAATAAATACAAATCTCTTTGCTGAAAATAAGCGCTCTACAAGCTCGCGATGTGGTCCACAATAATGTCAAGTGAGTAAGCATGTGGAGAATCATCGATACGAATCAGTGAATCGATAAACGTGTGAGAGCACCGGTTGATTTAGTGTACATCGGATACCATTGACGGCTGAAATTGCGATGCATCGTTCGCTGCGTGCCTGCATCAGTAAAATCCACGTTGCACTGATGGGACAGTTGGACACTAACACTAACCATGCAGTTAAATTGCAAGATTAGTACCACACTTGGCACTTAACATCCCTGTCCGGTGTCCGCTGATCAGTTGTTGTGTCATTGTAGCACACAGAGTAATATTATGATCCACAGTAGTTTGTTCTTCTTGCCGATGCGCTGTATTAACTACAGTATATTGTACACACATATGAACAACAATGTTGCTGGGCGTACTGCTTACTGTGTAAAGAAATGCCATAATCCTGGATTATATTCAGATAATGAATGTTTTTCAGGTCAAGGACCCCTTAGCTGAGAGAGAGATGAACATTGTATCGCAGAATTATGTGCAGAATTGAATCGCCATCAAGTTGCATCAATCAGGAACAGGGGCGAATCCTATCGCATCGTATCGTCAGAGGCTTCAATGTACTGCTGATATATCGTATCGCTATCATATCGTATCACTGGCAGTCACAGTGTATCGAATCGCCCTCGTGATGGAGATCCACATGCTTACAAGTGAGTAATCAATGGTTTAAACATGCCCAGACCACAGGTATGGTCCTTTGTGCCGAGGACCACACTGACTCACGGTAGATTGGCTATATCTGGAACATTCCGCCTCTCTCTCTGATTCAGCCTCTTGTAGAAGAAAGAGCTGAACACGTGGCTTCTTTGCGCATCTTCCTTTTTCAATTTCTCCAAGACTACGTATCTGGAGGAAAGACAACAGCGGAGTTAGGTTTTGTTTCACATCGTTTTAGTGTGGTAATTAGAATGTTGGAATGTAAAGATATGCAGTATTTGTTGCTGTCTGGTAGAAACCTTGTATGTTCAAAACTGTTCCCTTTGTATCATTTTAATAACCGATCTACAAGCTCAAAACCAACTATTTCCACTACTTTTGTGTGATAATCATGCATGATGAAGTAGGGGACTCATTTACGAAAAAAACATGTCTACCCGACAGCAACGGTTTGCATGTTTGACTACAGTTCGATAAAAACAAAGGACCCACATTAATACAAATTTAACTCACTTTAAATAAAAGTCTATGATGACATCGTTTAGGAACTCTCCGTCATTAAGGCAATGAAGGTCTTCATTAGTAACAGTTATACCTCCTTTGGCTGGGGGAGGGGGGTACATAATGAGCCTGGAAAATAAAACAAACGTTACCATGATGACTGGAATAGTGGAATATCAGAGGAAAAATATTGTACTTTAACTGCACTACAATTATTTGAAAACTTTAGTTACTAGTTACTTTGTAGATTTTGATTATTACAAAACATAAATTAACCACTTCAACCCTATATAGCTTTTGGACATTTGAATAATAGACAATCTACAAGCTCACAAGCTTGTGGATCTGCTATTTTCAAGAGATTGTTATACATTTTATACATTTGGAAACTGCATAATGAGTACTTTCTACTTTTGTTACATTTGGATGACTATACTTTTACTCAAGTATTCTGGACTTTCACTTGTAACAGAGTACTTCTACATTGTAGTATTGATACTTTTTCCACAACTGAACACCGTCCTAAACATCGTTCTAGACTAGAGCAGACGTTCTGACAGCACAGAAAACGTGGACGCTGCTTACTTGACGATTGGTCCAGTGAAGGTGGACTGGAGTTCGCCCATGTCCTCTTCGTCGTCCTCAAAGAACGCGTTGGACTGCTGGCGGGTGGTCATCCGCGTTCGCACAGGTGTGGTCACTGGACTCACCTGGGTCACCTGCCCAGCAACCTTGGTGACCGCTGTAACCGGCGAGACCGGGGTGACTTTGTTAGCCGTCGGCTTTGACTGTGGAGAGAAAGAATAACGTTTTGCTTGTGAACGGGTGTAGTCTCTCCCAGATGGTACGCCTCCCAGAATAAAACCTTATGAACTGTAAATACATGAACGGTATATAAAACACATCGACGAGAAGAGGATAAAAGTCTAAAGAGAGCTGCTTCCCCTTTTTCAAAATCTAGAGCAGGGGACTTCAACAGGGGGTCCTCAGTGTTACTACAGCGGGTCCTCCAAATCTCTGTATGATAAAAACCTTTTTCTATTTTTTTATATAAACCACTTGAACCCATATGCTGAGAACTTTAGCAGAAAATAGCTGCTCTACAAGCTCACAACGCCTCGCAGAAAAGAGGTTTGGTGTAGAGGGGGAAAGGTCAATTTTATTAAGTATTGACATGCATATGCACTGCTGCCACCATCTGGCGGAGTCAGGTTAACGATTATGCTGTCAAACGATGAAACTAAGTGGAATCTATGAAAAGGTCGTGGGGGTCCCTGCTTCATCCCTCTCTCAACTAAGGGGTCCTTGGCCTGAAAACGTTGAAGACCCCTGCTCTAGAGGCTATTTGTTAAAAGTAGACAAGGTACAAAAATCAATAAAGGACTTAAAAAATAAAGTAAAAAAAGCGGCAACCCGCTAGTTGAATGGAAAACCCCTCACCTTCTCCTCTTTCTCCTTGGTGGCCTTGTTGTAGTTGACCAGTCGGATGTTGGCCTCATCAAACGTCAGCTTGGCGGGGAAGTCGGTCAGGTTGTTGTTGGTTCCGATCTCCACCAGAATATCTTCCAGTATCATCTGTTCCTTCATGTTGAGTCCGTTCTCGAAGATCAGAACAATGTACTTCTCGTCAGACTCTGGAGAAAAAGACAGGAGCAAAACGTTACACACGGTAATGAACTTTTCGACCAAAACCCCTATCAGAACTGTGCACGAGCGCTCTTGGCACAGGCTTATCATTTGCACCTAACATCCGACACGAATGATTTTGAGACAGACTTTTTTTTTTTGCACATCGAGACTCAAAGAACCATTTTCATTCCAGTGCAACCGTTTCCCCAGTGACAGTCAATGGACACAATCCTAATGTGAATGACATTGTGAATGAACTAGACGTGGCTCCACCCACTACTAATTCGACTGTAGGTAAAACCCACACCATTCAGAGAAAAGGTCAACCTTCGTTCCTCCGAGAAATAGGCATGCATCTCTCGATACTTACTGCCGTTTGGTAGAGTTTGATGTACGGGCTTCCCTAAAGAGAAAAAGGGAGTATAAAGTGTTTAATAATATGTCTAAGTCAACTGCTTCTGCTTCTAAATTGACTGTACCTGTAGGGACATAAACTTATGTATTTGCACTGAGAGTCCTTCTTTCTTCTGTTTAACAGCTGATGGTGTGGTGGTTGGTGGGGTGGGTGGGAGAGGGTGAGCAAGCTAACTGTATGAATGTTTTTATGGGACCCCCTCAAAAATGAGATGCCGCATCTCAAGGTGCATATTTCAATAAAAATCGGGAAGAGACTGAATTACAGAAAGACACTACCATTATATTTCACCCTGTAGACAAAGGCTATCATCATTCAAAACTTCTATGATTACAACATTGAAATTAGGAGACAATTAAATGATGACACTACAGAAAACTCCCGTCTGATCCCACTAGTCACTTTAGGGCAACTGTACAAGAGCAATTGCAACATTGGTTTGAAAATGGTGAAATCATTAAAAATGAATATGCATTCGTGAAAAGCGATTTTCCTGTCATTCCTGTATTCTAATTCTACACTTTGCCTAAGGTGCATAAATGTCAGGCGAATCCATTAGTGGGTAGACTAATAGTAGTATTGATTGATTCTCTAACTACCAATGTTTCTACTTGTGTTGATTCTCTTAACTACAAATATTTCTACCTTTGTTGACAACTGCCTGAAGGCATGGGTTATACTTCTCTCTCCTCTTATACAAGGGATTCGATTGATCAAGTCAAAGGGGTGGTGTGGAGGCTGTCAACATTTGTTTCTGACGCAAACAGATTGTCTATCAAACCCAGCACAGCCTGTGTCACTAAACTAGCGTCTGTCAACTACAAATTACCTTCTAAACAACGCTGTATTTTTCCTTACAGAACAAGGGGACAGCCATGGGTAGTAAAATGGCCCCATTTAGTTTGAGTCTACTGTTACCATTCTTTTATATCTGTGTTGTTGTGTTGATGTCCTGTTCATTCTATGGATGAGCATGGCAGACACACTGAAACAGTTTAATGATTATTTAAATTCAGCCAATGAACATCTACTGTTTACTCAAGTTCAGTTTCCTGGATGTGTTAGTCTTAAAAAATGACATCTCTATACAGACAGATGTGTATTGCAAACCCACAGATAGGAATGCTCTGTTACGAGGGGATAGTTTTCATCCCACACAACTCATTTGAAGTCTGCTAATAATCAGGCAGTTTCAAAGAGTACGGAGGGTTTGGAGCACAGACTTGGTTATAACACACAAGCAACCGATCTGACCAAAAGATTCATGGAAAGAGGGTACAAACAGGAGTGGATTGATGGTGCTGCTGACCATTTTATGAAGAGGAATGCCTCATACCTAAAACTAGACCTAAAAAGTCAAATTCTCTGCTCTGTGTGCTCAGGTACTCATCCATCCATTCTTTTATAAAAAAAATATAATTACAAAACACTGGCACATAATTCAATCAGACCCAAGACTCAACAGTTTTTAACGAAGCCCTAGATTACACACCTACCTGCACAGAAGAAAAGTACCTTTTTAGAAAACATTCCAGTTCGGAACTACTAGCCTAGCACAGCCAGTAGTGTTGCGCGGGTGAGGTTTTTTTAATAACCCGCACGACCCACAGCCCGCACGGAACGTAACCCGCCCGCGCCGCAGAACAATATACAAATCAACGAATCCGCCCGCCCCGCAACCCGCATTGTAAAAAAAGATGGTATATCATCTCCACAATAGCTCATCTTTATATACGGCTCTTCTAAGTACCCAAAGTCGCTTTACAGAAAGGTTTACAGTAGCACAATATTGTCATGGGCTAAATAAACAAACGTGTTGTTCAAATTGGGGTTTAGCCTAAAAGACATTCATTCCAAGACGTTCATTCTCTCTAATCGCCGGGCATCGTCGGGGTAAGAGTGGCGGTTTTATGTCAATCATATTTATACAGCGCCACGCACTTTAAACAGACAGCAAAAGACGGACAATATTAAATCCTGTTGGTTATTGATTAATCACCAGATTGGAGAGATGGGAGCGACTCGAGCCGAGGTAAGCGTGGTTGGTTGGTTCATTCAGTCAAAAAATCTGCCTCACTTGTGAAAGTTGTGTTTCAAATCGTATCCGTTGACTGGTTATATAACTTAACCGACACAAAGTATTTAGCTATAAACGGACTTGTGTGGATGACAGAGAGTCAGAGCTCAGAGACATTTAAGTGAAATCCTGATCAGCGACACGCGCTGAATTGTTTGTGCATCTTCTCTGCTGTGCTCACGTTGTGTCAAATGTTGGCAAGATGTGGTTCGCGGCCCCAACAGGAGCGGAATTGGGACGCTCCTCGCACCAAGGAGCGGAGGAGAAACCTCGCTCCTCTCTGGCGCATTTTAAAACTCGCTCGCTCGTGCTCGTATTCAAACGTTGTATTCTCATTCTTATAGGCCTACTCTTATTAAGAATAAAAGGCAAATAAGAACAGGTGATTATTCTTATTTA
Source organism: Nannobrachium achirus (assembly GCF_963921795.1). Classification (NCBI taxonomy): domain Eukaryota; kingdom Metazoa; phylum Chordata; class Actinopteri; order Myctophiformes; family Myctophidae; genus Nannobrachium; species Nannobrachium achirus. Next base: position 24,372,330 of record NC_137823.1, on the reverse strand, counting down.
TTTTTTGCACGTGAGAGTGGTGATAACCCACCCGCCCGCCGCCCGCCTGAAAAGGTCTGAAACCTTGACCCACCCACCCGCTGGCGGGCGGGTTGGCGGGCGGGTGGGGGCACCGGGTCGGCCCGCGCACCACTAACAGCCAGACAATCCACCCATGTTAAAACAAGGTGGGGATATATACTGCAGTTAGTTAGCTGCATTAGTATATAGTCTGGCCAAGCCAGGCTAGGGAACTACAGGTGTGGTAGCCGTGCCCAATGTGGCTTCACCACCAAATCCACGACTTACACACCACTGTTAATTTCGTCGACTAAAACTAAGACAAACCTTTTTTCACTGATGAAAACTGAATAAAAAACGAAATAAAAACTACGCTATGGTGACTAAAACTGAGACTAAATATAGTGACAATATCACACACAAATAAAAACTAGACTAAAATGTTATAGGGAGGGACTAGTGGAGAAGAGTTCCTGTAGAACTAAAAGACACTCAGGTGTTGCACTCTGAAAAAAGCAGATCTACAAGTTCACAACTCGTCGTGCTACAACTGCGCGCCGAGCTTGTAGATCGTCTATTTTCAGCATGCAACCTGTAACCAACAGACTCCTTCGCACCTGCATTAGCGAGCACTTGAAATGAAAAGGTTTGAGAAACCACTGACGTGCAGCATAGGTTCTGTGTACTCAGTGGTGTAAAGTAACTAAGTACATTTTTACAGTACTACTGTACTTGAGTACACTTTTGAGGTATTTGTACTTTACTTGAGTATTTCCAATACTTTTACTTCTACTCCACTACTTCTCAGATCCAAATATTGTACTTTTACTCCACTACAATCATTTGAAAACTTTAGTTACTAGTTACTTTTGCAGATGTAAATTTGGAATATTACAAAACCTTGGCTTTATACCTTGGCCATTTGAAAATAGCTATTTTCATTGATACTTTGACTTGAGTAAAACATTCGAGTTACTTTTTTCCACCACTGTAAAGTGTGTACTCACGGTCCCCAGCAGAGTCGTACCACTGGCCTCCCTTCTCCCTGGACATGTTGAGCTGCGTGCGGAGGCGGAGGCACTCCTCCGGCGTGGTCTGGAAGAAGAGGACGGGCAGCTTCCGCACGCAGCACCACTCGCAGCTGATCAGCTCCGACGCCCGCAGGCTCACCTTCTCCAGCGCGTCCGACTTGGTGTTGGCTGCCAGACAAACCCATGGAACAAAGCAAAACCTAAATCAGTCATGTCCGAGTCCTAATCGGTGATTTGTGAAACAGCATGGATGTTGGACCAGGGAGCGCTTCTTCTATTGCTAGTTTGACCTTCAAAGACCCTCTAATCCAGGGATTCCCAAACGTATTTGTCTCAGGGCACCCCATAGATATTTGTTTAATCCGAGGCACCCCTACATTATAATTTTCACCCACAGCACCTTATATTTATAGCATATCGTTGTTGGCGGGTGTCCAAAGCTGTTTGTTTTGTATTTATCATCTATAAAATGTACTAATGTACGCATCGCGAGGCGGTGTGTGCTTGTAGATCGGCTGTTTTCACTAGTTTTGTGCGACAGAGGTTTCTGCCTGACAGTAATGATATTTTAGTGATTATGTTGCGAGGAAAACGTTGAGATAATAGCCATTTTGGTTAGAACTGACTGAAAATAACTTTGTACTTCAAGTTTAAAATGATACTAAATATTTTTTCAAGTGTCCAAATAAATTCCAAATATTATCAAATGATCACGCGGCACCCCTGGACTGCTGTCGCCCAGGGTGCCCCGTCACCCACTTTGAAAACCCCTGCTCTAATCCAGTCAAACAGTATTATGGACACAGCATTGCATGACCATCAGTTAGAAAGGATTTTCACTTACGTTCTGTCTCAAGCTGGATGTGCTCTATGGAGAACTGAAAAGAAACAAACAGTTACTTATTGACCATGATCATAAAGAATTCTTGCAGTGTGCGCTTTTGGTCTACTGTTTTTTATATTTTATGATTCACATTTTATTTAGCTTTTTCCTTTTACACAATATTCTGGCCCGTATGGAAATGATTATGACGATCATGCGAAACATAATTATGATCATCTCAAATCATTGCGTGATGATGTGACAGGCCCGGCCCGGCTAACCCTCCACCTGACCGGCCTCAGGCCACACACTGCAGGGCCAGCGCGCCAAGCCTCCACCCCCCGCAGTCGCAAACCACATGACTTATAAATGACTTACTATGACAGGCTTTGTCACCATCCTGCGCAGCGTCCCGACCCTCACACTCCGACACTCCAGTATGATGCTTCCACACTTGTCAGATGGTTTGGATTTCTTTGTCCTAGGGGAGTCTGCTTCCAAGCTGTAGTTTCCATGCTACAAGGGCAATGGGGAGAGGAATGCGTTTAGCATCAGAATCATAAAGGACAGGGTTTTCTTTCTTCCTCACACTAAAGGCTGCAGTGTACTCCTTGTGGCGCGTAGCGCTATTCCGATGTCTCGTTGTTTCGAGGTCACAGTAGTCCTAGGCCAACCTGCCGACGCTGGTGAATGCTAACCCTAAGCCCAAACCTAACCGGACTGGGACCTTGAAACAACGGGACCTCGGAATATATCCAGATTTTGCCACTCCTCGTGGATTAAGAGTTCTCAATTCCGTTCTCTGATAAATTTGTTCGGTTCGGCCAGCCGAAATGTCTCCAGCATTTTTGTCGCCAGTGTTTTTGAACAATTACTTGGTACCAGTTCATAGGTTTATTTATCATGTGAAATCTAAACCCTAGACATGGCCTGCGAACACAAGAAAGTCGCCAGTCATGATACAGTATGAATGGACAGTGTTTGTTGTGTAATGCATGGGTCTTCAACGGGGGGTCCGGGACTCCTAGGAGGTCCTCAGAGTTACTACAGGGGGTTCTCCAAATCTTTGAGTGATTTTATATTAACCACTTGAACCCTAGTGTCCATATTCGGAGAACTTTAGCCAAAAATAGCAGATCTACAAACTCACAACGCCTCACGCTGGGAGGCGTTGTGAGCTTGTAGATCGACTATGTTCGGCAAAGAGCTTTGGTGTAGAGGAGAAAAACAGAAGACTAAGTACATAGTCAAAGGTCAAGTTTATTAAGTATTGATGGTTCAAGTGGTTAAATATCTGAAAACACAAATTGACATGAATCCAACATACACTGACGATTGTGCTGTCAAGCAAACTATGGAATCTATGCAAAGGTTGTGGGGGTCCCCGCTTCATCTCTCTCCCAACTAAGGGGTCCTTGGCCTGAAAACGTTGAAGACCCCTGGTGTAATGGGACTGTTAAATTCATCATACCTGATCTTTCATTCGAGACCTCCGGGTTAGCGAGATCTTCATGTCCATGTCGGGGAACATGTCGGAGTTCACGTCCTCCTGCTCGCCGCTGCTCTTCACCGCCGCCTCCACCCGCCCACCAGACGGTGCTGGAGATGAGTGGGCGGAGTCTGCCGGCCGAGGCGAAACGCTGTCCAACCGGTTGACGCTTCCCGTGCTGGCGTTGTCCAGGTCCTCCTCTTCATCACTGGACAGTACAACTGGGGGAACAACAAACGCGTGTTTTAGGCCTAGAATTATTGAATGCTTTAACCAGTGAAAAATAGCAGATATTCAAGCTCACAGCGCGGCACTCGGTGCCGCGCTGCGAGCTTGTAGATCTGCTATTTTTTGAAAAACAAAAAACAAACGTGTGTTAACAGCAGGAATCCCTCTTTCATTGGTGAGTCTTCCATGTGCGCCTAAACCTCGACATTAAACTTCACAAAAACTATGCCTAAACCTAACCGCAGGGGTTGACCCCAAGGTCTCAGAGGCTCTTGCCCGTCGGGCAAGTACAGGTCAAGTTCTACTTGCCCACAGGTCATGCCCACTTGCCCGAAAAGTAAATCATCCATTACGTAATTATCCATTATATAATTTATTTCTTTACTTTTTGGGGCTGTGTGATAAAAAATGTTATACTGTATCCTAAATACTTCCAAATTCCAAACACAGTACCTACATAGCTATGATTGAATATGTCTATGGTTTCACACTTGCCATTTTAGATTTTTAATAGTGTATAGCAACAGTAAAAACAGCACATTATAGGTAAACAAACAGTGCTCTTATTTTACATTCCACAGACCAGAAGACATAGCGTGCGGCTGCGCTGGCCACATTCAGGCGTTTAGACAGATATCTTGTGCTGTGTTTATAGACTGTTGCGTCCCCTCTCAAATGAGCACTTGCTCGGTCGGGCAACCTGAAAGCAAAATTCACCTGCCTGAAAGTTTTATTCACCTGCCAGGGGCAGGTGGGCAAGCCTTAGTGTCAATGCCTGCTAACCTCACAAACACTATGCCCAACTCTAACCCTAGCCTCACAGAAATTATGCCTAAACCTAACCCCTAACCACCTAGGCGAAACACTGGGAAGACTTACAGCAACTCCATGATTTTACACCTGAATGGGTGGCAGATGCTCAGCAACAACCAGTCAACTACCGTTGGCCACTGATTTGTTACTGGAACTGAAAATTCAAAAAGGTAATTCTGTACTGTATGTTTCTCAGTCATATTCCCCGCCCACACTTCGATTGTTTTATAATCGACCATGACATGGTGGCAAGTTTGCTTACCCAATCTTTTTATACTTACTTGATCTTTATTTTATTTTTGAGCGGTGCTAATCACTCCTACGTCTGGATTTGTGTGTATGTCCCCATGTCCGTATGAGCACGGAACTCCATGTATGGAGTTAACTTACGTCACGGACACAACGCCCCCATACAAGGAGATATGCAGTGCTCACTTCGCACCGGTGAGATTTTCAGGAAACCCGGTGAATGTAATCTCATACAGTATACACCCAAAACTATAAATAAATGTTTCATTGTCCAGAGTTTGAATTTGTCATTCAACTAACAGTTTATCAACAGAAGGACCTTCATATAAATTTCATTGAGCGGTGCTAACCGCTCCTACGTCTGGCTTTGTGTGTAAGTCCCTATGTCTCTATGTCCATATGAGCACAAGACTAACGTCATAGAAAGTACACAGAGACCGACATAACCACTGCTGGACATACTAGGAGCCCACACAAGGAGATATGCACGTGTGTCGTCATGTTTAAGAGAGGTCACTTCGCACAGGTGCGAAGGTGTGGTTTTTTTAAAGACATGTTTTTTAAAGAACTGTAAAATGAGCAAAATAAAAATCAAACCTCGGTTCGAAGTGAAGCGGTGAATTCTTATTCTATGTGTACTAGAGCTTTGAAATCAGTGTTCCAGATGTATACATTATGTGTTCTAGATCTATACTTTCTATGTGCTTTAGTTCTATACTTTTACGAATTCTGAATGAATGAATGATTTTGTCTGGAGGGCCAAATTGTCATGTGAAGCTTGACCAATCCTCAATTCTGCATGCACGGGACATGTACGGGACATGTACGGGACATGTACGGGACAGACATTCTCACTCCTTGAGAATCTATGGGAATCCTCAAAAAAACAGGTACGGGACAGACAAAGCCACTCCTTGGAAGCGGCTTTCACCACTTCAAAAAAAGGAGCTCTAAAAAAAAAGCCACATTTAATTCAAATTCCCTACAACTAGAGACTGAGACTATACTGAAAATACATGTTGGTAGATTGATCTCTCTGAAGGCAGGTACAATAGAGCTCAGCTAAATTTAAATGTCGCACATTCATCGTCTCTTGTCTCTAACGGCTCCCGTTCACAAGCAGATGTGAGTTTCATGGCTGACCTGGAAAGATTCAGCAGCAGGTGTTTTGTGGTTTTCGTAGTATTACTAAACACTTGGCAAGCAGCTGCATTTCAAAATCCTCTGCCTATAATTAACTACCACCGGTGAATTAGCTTTCCAATTTAACTTGTTCACAAATTATTCTCTTATCTAGAGACGCATAAGAGTGCACCTGGGGGTAATCTCCAGTTCCTAGCTCAGCAACCTTCCCTGTGAATAATAGAGCGCAACAAACTGACCTCCTTCCTGTAATCGTCAGATTACACAACATGCACACGCACGTGGCTTACGGGGCTCTTCAAAATAAAACGCAAGTGAATGACTGTAGCCCATGTGTTAAGTACTTTGTAAACCTTAAACTGCTGTGCTGTCTCCGGGCGGGTATCTATCAATCTATCTGTAAGTCAACTACACTCCCGTTGAATCATCCTGATCATAAAACATTTGATTCTGTACATAAAAAAAAATTGGACAATGCAATGCAGTGTACATATTTTAAGAATGAATGAACAAATTCTCCCATGAGCCGCTGCAACACATTAGGATTGTGGGTATTGAAGTAGGATTCCTTTGTTCCCTTGGAGAACTTACTGGGATCATTGAGTTCATGTTGCTGCCTGGACACCGCCGTCCTCTTCCCTTTGGTGGACAGAGAGATCCTGGCGCCGCAACAGCTCGGCGCCGTGCCGGCTAGTCCTGCGGCAGGCCTCCCGTTTGTATTGTTACTGGGGTGGGGCAGCAGGCCGACCCTGGCGTTCGTGATTCGTACCGGGAGGATCTCCATGCGCGGCGCCCTCATGGTCGACCCCGGACCATAGAAGGCTGGAGGCTTGTTGTTGAGGTGGAGGCCGCCGACGGCGACCAAGGTGGTATTGGTGGTGGCGGCTGGTCCGGGGGAGGTGGGGGGCTGCGAGCGGAAGGGGGGCCGGGATGCCAAAGAGGATGGTGGAGGGGCTTGCTGGACGACGTGCTGGCAGGAAGGGGGAAGGGCCAGGCTGCTGCCACAGTGCTGACACTTGGAACCGTCTACCTGGCTCGTCGCCTGTTTGCACTTGCCGCAAACCGCTAGGTGCACACTTGGTCGAATAGGCTGCGGGTGTATGAGGAGAACCATGTTATATATCGTCGTTGTCGGGTGCAAATCTTGTATGTCCAAAACTGTTCGTTTTGCATTATCATTTTAAAAATGATTTAAACTAGTGAAAACAGACGATCTACAAGCCCACAAGCACGCGATGCACTGTGTGCTTGTAGATCTGCTGTGTTCACTACTTTTGTGCAACGGCCTTGTATGATGAAGCAGTGCTTTACTTTGGGAAAGAACGTACAAATTTGAAACTTGGAGATACGAGGTTTCTGCCCGACAGTGACGATATACTATATTAGTTACTCAATGTCATGATTGCTTCAGGCTTTTGCCTCGAGAACAGCAGATCTACAAGCTTACAATGCATCAACATGCAACAAGTTTTTGTACCCCACCATTGGACTAGCAAGGGCTACTATTGGATTATCAAGGGATAATCGACAGGGAGTCAGTCATTACTGAAAGATAAACCCTGACAGTGTGATTGGAACCCGAAGCGAGGCAGAGGGGTCTTTATCACACCTGAAGGGGTTTGTTTCTCAATAATAACCGATTCCAGACAATTATCCCACTTATTACGGCTACTTAAACCAAAACAACAAAATTATTTAATAGATTTTTTTACAGTAGCCTTTTTACTTATGCCAGGTGCATCCATTGCACCTTGATCGGTTTGGAAAACACTGGTATCTTACCAGTGTAGTTTTAATAGCAGAGGGGAAACCACTGCAGCCTTCTAGGAGGGGCTTCCTCTTCTGTGGGAAACGGCGCTTTATGTTCAAGTGATCTTCACCTACCAGGGAGGGAGGAGAACAGACAGAAAGACAGATCTGCGTTAATATCAATAGTGTTATGGTGTGACAGGTGAGAAACCAGAAGCTGACAATGAAACAAGGGCAGGTCAAGTCTAGTAAACATTTATTAGACGGAACGAAAAGGTTAGCCAGGCATACGTGGCCATGAAAGACACAGACTGAGGACTGGTCTAAAGAAAGAATACGTTATTCATGGCATAACCACGGTCATAATGAGGACATAGTTAACAATAGATCCACCCCAAAATGAGAAAAAAGTGGCAAAAAAAATCCTAAAAAGTAAAAATTGTATTACTTTCAGGCAAACAATGCTCGATTACATAGGCAGGTCTGGACCAATTTCAACCAATATAATTAATGTATTACATAGCCTGATTTGAGACTCAGCTCACGCTTTAGTCTGAAACTGTGCCCTATTCTAAACGATTAACGGGGGAGGGACTTTTTTGCAAGCGTGTAATCGCGACGCACAGCCGTGGAGTGTGTGTGTGTGTCTCTCTCTGTCTGTGCCAGTGACTGCTTACACACAGAACTGCGACCAGAAACATGTAATCAACATTAACAGCTTGGTGAACTCAGCGTGCGCGTGTGTGTGTATGTGTGCCTGTCGTGTGAGAACTTCCATTTGAAATCGTTTCAACTGCTGCGCTGATTGGATATTCGTTAGACCCACCCCCCGCGCTCATTGGATCAGCCGAATCTTTTGGCTGCTAAACTGCCTATTCATGTACTCAGTCCACTCTGAGAGTGGGCGGGGTCTATGGGCTGGAACCAGGCAATGTATTACACGAATATCAAGGTCGCAGGACGCAGTAATATAGAAAAGAAAAGGTGGATGCAGTTACAGTTCTTACAGACAGGTAGCTACAACTAGAACTGGGTGCAAATAACCGCAATACCACGCACGGTTGTGTAAAGGCATACCGCGGCGCTGAGTTAATTACCGCGAAAATGGGAACGATGATCAGGTGTATGGAATGCAGACCTGATAGGATTGGTTGAATGGGAAAATGCTTTTTTTATTACTACAATTTCAATGTACAAGAGAGACAACATGGCAAAAAAACAACAACATGAGGATATAGTCCATATAATGAATATAATGAGTAGCCTATATGAAGTGTACGGTCTAACTAAAGTGAATATGAATCAATGCACAGACAGTCTATCAACCATAAATATGATGAAGTCTCACAGCAGTTATCCATAACTGATGTCTATTCTGTCATGGTTCTTCAGCAATAATCATTTCTTTAACCCATTTAGAACGGGTACACATTATAGTGTATCATTATTTTATGATTTAACTATTGACAAATAGCAGATCTACAAGCTCACAGCGCGGCGCGCTGCGAGCTTGTAGATCTGCTATTTTTTTTAAATCGTGAAAATTCGAATTTTGGCCCGATTCTATAAGCGTCTTTTGAATCAATCTAAGGTTTTTTGAAAAAAAAAAAAACATGTTTCTATGTCAGCAATCTGGCTAGCCATCGTCAAAGAAAAGGTCCTTTTCACTTAACTGGAGCTCAGTTAGTCTGTTCTTGAGAGACTACTATGTCTGTGGTTCTCAAACCTTTTCATGTGAAGGACCCCAAAAATGATATGTATTTGGCCACGGACCCCCATCTCAAAATATTTAGTTCCAGGGACCACCCAGAAGCAAAATTTGAGTTGCGCGACTGTCTTATATGATAAAGCAGGGCTTTACCTTACAATTATTTGAAGGGCACACTTCTTTCTCAAATCGTATTACTTCCTTGCATTTTCAGCTTTTTGTTTTCGATCGTAAAAAGACCAAAAATAAATAAATAAATAAATAAAAGATGTTGATAGATGATGATTAAATATGGCTGTGGAGAGCTCTGCAGCACCAAGGTCACTTTTTGTACAGAAATCCTCTAATCACTTCCTGGATTCAGAGACTTGGCAAAGCTATACAGCCTTATTAAGCTAGTCTACAGTATGTGAGTGTGATGAGCCGTCCTCTCTTTGCTCATCTGATGCTGCTGCCAGGGTGGAAGGAAGGGAAGCAGGCACGGGGGAAGGAGACGGGGACGTAGGGAAAGACAAGAGAGGCAAAGAGGAAGGTAGAGAGAAAGAGGGAGGAAACAGAGAAGGCAGGCACACACAGAAGAAGGGAGACGGGTATTGAGAGATAGGGAGGACGGGTAGGGGAATAACAGGCACACAGGGAGATGGAAGGAGGCAGAGAGGCATAGATGCAGGCAGGCACAGAGGCTTCCTCTCTCAGGGGCTTTGTGGATTAATCTGAGAGGGCTCTGATCCCCCTCTCTGGCAGACAGCAGGCAGGAGAGTCTGCCCAGATCTGCAGCCCCACAACAAAGCCACAACCATTTGCCTGTCGATGCTACAGAGTACATGCACACACCACATACACAGTACATACTGCATTTGTTCTCATACACGGTATGTTGTGCGCACGAACACAGATAGATGCACAAACACGCTGCACGGCGCACACACAATTTCTTCATTCACCCCCTCCCACCTGGCCAGAAGAACACAGTGTTCTCCTTGAAACTCTGTCTATCTGCAATTGTCAACAATCCTATCAATTAACTGTCCTACTGCCAGATGTTATAATGTATTTATTGGGGCTGGTGCCAGCAAAAAGCAGCTTACCTTTGCGATGTTATAGAAAATTATCTATTGATATTTTCAAACTAATTCTTTTTTACGGTACGACGCTCATATGTGTACTTTGGCCTAGCTGGCGGCATGAGGGCAGCCTTATACAAAGAATTCATGTGAATTGGGCCGTTTCGCTTGCCATCCAGTCAGAGCATAGAAATACATTTTCTAGAACAGATCCACAGAAAACAGCCAGGAAGTGATTTGGGACTCCATTATTGCTAACGTGCGGTGGATTTTTGAGAGCAGCATTACGGGAGATGTTTTTACAGTACACGGCGGCGCAACCCCCCTATGAGCTTACAGTCATCAGAAGAGGTAAAAACGAGCCGTATTGGCAACGCGCCGCCGTCAAAATTGGGGCGAACGGGAACGTCCGAAGCAGTAAAAGAGTTAAAGAATTAAAGAAAATATGACGTGGTGACTTTCTCATGAATGTGGATGCTGCGTACCTGTTATCTCTGGACAGGTGAGCACAATGCTGTCGACTTCAACTGCTTGCTGCGCCGGGCTGCAGAAGTTATTTCTGGAAGGGTAAAAGAAATTATGTTGTTAGTACTTATTCGGTTGACCTAGTCTCTCAAACTGTTTGTTCGTTATGCGGATTTTCCGGAATGTCACAAAAATAAGCCAAACATTATTTCCCCTTAGAAACAGAATATGAAGTATATCAAACAACTAGTTCATATGGATCCTGCTACATGGCAAACTACAGCATTTCACAATTAGGGTCAGGCCAAAGGTTGGTTAGAGAAGACAGATAACATGCACTAAAGCCATCAAGTATTTCACCAGAGCATAGTAAACAATAAGAGTACATCTGTACTGTTTATAACTCTATAAAGAAACGGATACTGTTTGCGCTGTAAAAATACTGGATACAACCCATTTCCCAATCACAAACAGCTGCTATGTTTTTAAACACATATATGAACATGTCATTACTCAGTACCCACACACTGAACAAAGTCTGGAGAAATAAGCTCTGACTGTATATTATTGTAATCCGATACTAAGAATTGAGCGGAGAGAAAGCAACAAAAGTGCATGCAATGGTTCTGAGCCAAGTAAGGGGCTCAAGAGCGACTGCTTACCTTTCCTTAAAGTCAAGGCTGCTTAAAAAAAGAAAAAAAAAGAAAAAGAAAAGAAGAATCATGTCTCACTAAAGCATTCAGTTCACCTGTGTTAGTTAGATGTGGTTTACACCTAAAGCAACGTCTCTCTCCACCTGCGTTTTTGACATGAATGTTCAAATGTACAGTACTACAAGTCGTCCTATTTTAGGTTCTACTAGTCTGTGGTTGTCTGACAGACATGGTTGTACATCGAAGATTTCATGTATGAATATAACATTTAATTTGCCTTTATTGATCCCATGCCCTAATTGTCTCAAATCCATCTTAAAGAGCAGCATATAGATTAATACATATGTCAGATACTGATGGCCAATATACATGTACAACCCAAAACACAAACCCACAGACTGAACCCGACTCAGAGTGAACTGTAATTTCACCTTTGGGGTTTCCTTATTGCGTGCTGAAAGCTGCGTCCTTGTAGGACTACTGTTGGCGTGTGACTGACGATGCAATAGTTGTTGGTTCTGTTAGGGATAATTGGTTCTGGGAGATCGCTGCAAAAGAGGAACAAATGGTCGGTCAAACATAGCCGATATGTTCACAATAGAAAAACATTCATTTTCTTTCTATGCTTTTGGGACATTTGTGTGAAATTGCAGGTTACGGGTGTGAGTATGCAGTAGAGTGTGTGTCAGTGTGTGTGTGTGTGTGTGTGTGTGTGTGTGGGGGGGGGGGGGGGGGGGGGGGGGGGTTAGCTCAGTTTATGTGTGGGAGTGAGTGTTCACTTCCAGGTGCTGATCATTATCTGATTGCTGGCTGCCAATCACTATTGCTTCTGGTGATTGGGTGGAGAAGATTGAAGAAGACTACATAAGGCATTCAAACACCTGTGATCTCAGGCAGCACTTGCAGTAGTGCTGTCCACCCACACGCTCTTGGTGTTCACTGTACTAATAGTTCTCATTCTCTCAAGTATTTGTTCACAGTTTAATGGCTTTAATGAGAAGAAGTTAACCTGTTTATGGCCACAGAAGCCTGCTTTTTTTTGTATTAGTCATATTTTTAACCTTTGCTTTTATATGAAATATCCAAGACAAGAAGGACTTATGGAAGATGCTTCCTGAACAGATTGCTAGTCTGACCACTTCAAATGCTCTAATCTTAAAAAAGGTTCAAGGTTGTACTTTATTCATATGTCTTTTGTAGAGGTACATAAGAGTAAAACTTATTTTTATTCGGCTTCCTTTCAGACATTGCAGTGGTATATATAAAATAACAGCAGAACAACAAAACAACACATGTAAAGATAAAATAATAAGTAATAATGAATTAGGAAAGAAAGAGTGCAAAGGCAAAAGAGCAAAGAGAAGGTAAAAAGCATCCTCAGCTGTACATGTGCATAAGGTTATTGTATACACCCATGACATTATTTTCCCGAAGTAGCTACTGTACTATAACATTTTGTAAACAACTTCACAGTGTGCGTTCTATGTGCAACAGGTTAGTATAATTAAAAACTTCAAGTATATATATATATTTAAGTACAGTAGGTGCCGTTCAGCCTCACAGTAACTATTATGTACTGTTGGTGAGGCTTGAGCCTAATAGTGCAGGGAAGGGAGGGACGAGGGGGATGGCGGGGGGGTCGGCTAGCTATTCTTTTTGCCCTGGACCGTTCTCGTCTCTGACAGATTGTTCATGTGCCTGATTGTTTGTGGAAAGAAGCTTTTTAGCAGGCTGTTGCTAGTAGCTTTGAGACTGCGTAGCCGTTTTCTATGCAGCAACATCTTGAACAGACTGTGGTTGGGTTGGTGTATATCTTTGATGATTCCCTGGGCTTTTTTGACACCGCGTTCGTCGTACAGGGCTTGGATTGGGGGGAGATCGCATCCGCTGATGCGTTCGGCTGTCCGCACGACCCTCTGCAGGGCCTTAAGGTTGAGGTCGGTGCAGCCGCCGTACCAAGCAGTGAAGCAGCCAAATAATGACCAAAAATAGCCTATCTACAAGCTCGCACTGAGAGCTTATAGATCGGCCAGCGCAACATGGTTCCATAGAACACATGCTGGCTTCTATGGAACCCAAATGACTAAAATCAGCCGTGGCGACTGAGAACTTTAATACATGCATGTGAAAAGCAACAAATACAGGTTCAGGCAATACTTGCGTGACATACCCGAGTCTCCTGCCAGGCGATAGTTTGTTGAGAGGCCTACTGTGATTGTTTGTCCTGCTTTCATATGGTCTCATGGGATCCGGCGACAAGTAGTGCCTAAGGGCTGGAGACTGGAGTGGAGAGAGAAACAACAGATTATTTACGGGGCAGAGGCATCTGCTTGGAAAGGAAACATTACGTTTAGAGCGCACATCTGTTTAATACAGTGTGATAAACTGAGTAAAGGCAGTTATTATGCAGGAAACCACATCATTTCCTGGTATAAGTCTGTGTTCATGGATGTATCCTGGACCACTAAAGTCAATTCATTTCCAGTGCCATACAACAGAACATCCACTTTCTAAATGGCTTCCAACAAACTAGTAGATTTCCTTTGTAAAAGCGGACAACTACAACTGCTCGATCCACATACTTAAACTTGTGTATTTGATATTATATAAAAAGGGGCTATCATCATAACAATATGCAGGGGTCTTCAATTTTTTTTCAGACCAAGGACCCCTTAGCTGAGTGAGATGAAGCAGGGACCCCACCACATATTGCATAGATGAGAGAGATGAAGCAGGGACCCCCACCACATTGTATACATTTAAAATACTGACAAAATACTTTTCAAGATTATATTTCCTTTTTGCATTTTGTGCTTTATTTTAGATAGGAGAGCACAGAGAGACAGGAAACTGAGGGCAGAGAGAGACTCCTGTGAGTCCCTGGACTCACAAGGAGCATGTGGTCCTTGTGGTACCATGAGGGTCCTGTGCCACCAGGTACCCTCACAAAAATACTAGGACCACATTGCCATGTTACTTTAGGATTATTGAATGCTTTAACTATTGAAAAATAGCAGATATACAAGCTCACAGCGTGGCACCGAGTGCCGCGCTGCGAGCTTGTAGATCTGCTATTTTTGAAAAAGTCGTGAAAATGTGTGCAAATCTTTGAATATATGTATTTTCAAAGCGAACGTTTGTAAATAAAATTTTGCTTCTGGGTGGTCCCTGGAACAAAATATTTTGAGATGGGGGTCCATGGCCAAATATGTATCAGTTTGGGGGTCCTTCAAATGAAAAGGTTTGAGAACCACTGACATAGTAGTCTCTCAAGAACAGACTAACTAAGCTCCAGTTAAGCGAAAAGGACCTTTTCTTTGACGATGGCTGGCCAGATTGCTGACATAGAAACATAGGTTTTTCAAAAAACCTTAGAAGGATTCAAAAGACACTTATAGAATCGGGTCAAAATTAAAATTTTCACAATTTTTCAAAAATAGCAGATCTACAAGCTCGCCGCGCTATGAGCTTGTATATCTGCTATTTTTTAATAGTTAAAGCATAAAATAATTATACACCCGTTCTAAATGGGTTAACTTGCATATCCTGAATAACTGAGTCAATATTGGCTAAACACCATTAAAAAAACCATGGACATTTGAATTTTGTTCGTAAAGTAAATCTCTCCAGGGAGAAGCTACAGTTTGTGCCCCAATCCACGCTTTAAGATGCAGAAATAACTGTGCATGTGCAAAACATTTCATTGTGTGGGTTAAACTATCTCAAAACAGTTTACAGTTTATTGTCATACTGAAATAATCCAATGGCTTAGAGAGAGAGAGAAAAAAAAAGATAGCTGAGGTAATGGGAAATGGTCTCTGCAATAATGTCAAGTACACCGTGGGTTGTAGTCAAGGGGCAAGACATGCCAAACCACTGTTATGGTCCTTTAAAGATTAGACTCTTTAACAACATTGGCTGCTACACTCCTGGCATAAAATATGATAAAACAAACAGAATACAATGAGATGATCCCACTCCCAAATTGCCACATGCACCCCCCCACCACGTGAACCACAAGGGTGGTTCACGAGAATGAGTAGAGAATGAGTCCCCTAGCCAGCTGTGCATTGGACCTCCAGGGTGCAATTGCCCTGTGACACCAGATGCCAATGATGCATG
Source organism: Nannobrachium achirus (assembly GCF_963921795.1). Classification (NCBI taxonomy): domain Eukaryota; kingdom Metazoa; phylum Chordata; class Actinopteri; order Myctophiformes; family Myctophidae; genus Nannobrachium; species Nannobrachium achirus. The sequence goes on along the minus strand of NC_137823.1, from coordinate 24,356,793 downwards.
CGGTTGGCACAGATGACAATCCATAGATGAGTCGGAGACAATGACAGAGAGAGCGAGAGAGTGAGAGAGAGAGAAGGGTCCCTGTCGACACAACAGCAGCAGAGATTAAAGATGTACTGAGGACGTGAGTCATGGAAGAGAGGAGGGGGATGGACAGGTAGCAGCAGAGAAGAGACTAAAGAGGAGAGGAGAATAAACCAAGAGGAGAGAAAGCGGGATAATGGAACAGCGAGAGAGAGAGCAGAAGGCAGGGGAACGGGGTAGATGAAACGAGAAATGCCGGGGAGAGAAACCAAAGATCTTTCGAGACGGGTCGAAAGGAGAGGAAAGGAAAAAGGATGAAAGCGAGCAGAGAGAAGAGCAGCAGCTACGAGGCAAAAGGTAGAACAGATCTTTGGGGAGAAGTGAAGGAGGTATATAGCCTGTACCTTCTTCCCTTCAGGGGAGGTCTGCTGTCGCTCCACCTCCTCCATGGTCATCACCGACAAGCTGCAGAGAGGGCAAAGAGGAGACCAGAGGAAAGGAAAGATGGGTGGGGGTGCCAATATTCTATATACCTTGACCTCACTAATATGTATCACCAACACACGTGTATTGTTGGAAAAAATAGGAATGCCGCAATATTTGTGTGTACTACGTACTAGGGTTGCATGATATGGTGAACAAATGCCATGTGTGATAAACTTGTCGGATATTGCGATTGTGACATGAGATGCGATCGAACAAAATGTTCAGCCTTTTAATTATGTCTAATCTGAGCAAATATGGTCAGCTTGTATGTGTGATCTGTCTGTGTGCTCTGACCACCAGAGACAATGGGTACTACTGATACAAGCCAAGTTAGTAGAGGTAGTAGAGTAACCATTCACTCAACACGCATTACTGGGTTCACATTATGATTTTCTCACGGTTCTTAAAAAGAGAGAAAAAGAAGATACCAGTGCACTGGTATATGTTCACAACCTTAAAGCTAAGGCCTTGTGTATACTCCATAGTACGACAGTGTCATGCAGTGATCAAGCAAACTCAAAACTAGATTACATACTGTATTGCGATTCATTTTTTCAATGAATCGAGATGAATAGTCACATAATTAACAGTCTCACAAATGAGTAACATCCTTACAAGGTATTTTTTTAAAGACTAAATGGCCGCATTCCTTCATTCAAAACAGTGCTATTCGGGTGCCATGCAACGCAATGTTAAGGAGACGTGCATCTGGCACATTTACACTCGTGAACAATAAATCTGACATGTACCTTGTGTGCACAGCCTGAAGCAGAAGAATGTCTGTCAGCCCTTTGCTTCATTGCAGTGTTAACTAAATCTATGACTTATGTTCGTCAAATACCTTTTCGTACTGACAAAAACTAAAGGAAAACTAAGCTACTGTATGATGACTAAAACTAAATATATTGACAATTTCATCAACAAATAAAAACGAAACTAAAATGTTAAAGGGAGGGACTAGTGGAGAAGAGATCCAGTAGAATTAAAAGACCAGTCATCTATGTTTGGTTGTGCTCGGGTGTTGCGCTCTGAAAATAGCAGATCTGAGCAAATGTGGTCAGTATGTGTGATCTGTCTGTGTGCTCTGACTAAATTATGACTAAAACTAAATGAAATTAGCTGTCAAAATTAACACTGGGACATTGTGGAAATTCATAGAGCAGTGACAACAAATGGAACAAAAAATAAATTGGACCGTTGAGGGGACAAAATAGGATCCGACTGTAATGAGGACATACATGTTCATCACAGAACAAGTATTTATGGATGCACTGTATGTGGAAAGCGAGTGAATGCACGCTGGGGGGGGGGTCCGTGGTGTGACGATGTGCGTGCGTGCGTGTGTATAGTTATGAGCGAGAGAAAGATCAGTGGTTGTGGTGTGTGTGTGTATATGCATTTTAGAGGTTGAAGCAGAAAATAAGGGCTATAAAATAGATAAGTGCTTAGCACTGCTTACTCATGTCTGGCCTCCTCGCTGTCATTGGAGAGGGAATAACCCCAGGTGTGCTTGAAGCCTCCACCTCGCCTCCCCTCAGTCCTGTCCAGAGCTTCCATGAGAACACGAATGAAGGAGAAGAACATACATTAATCCAGGTCAGTTCAAGAGGATCCATGACACAGCAGACAATGGGTCATCTACCTCAAATAAATGTTTGGGGGACAGCCCATAAGTCTTACGTCTCATTAGTCATAGTACATCTCATTAGTCCTACTTTGGTTAGGTTTTAGGGTTAGGTTTAGGCATAGTTTTACTGAGGTTAGGGTTTGGGTTAGGTTTAGACATAGTTTTACTGAGGTTGGGGTTAGATTTAGGTTTAGGCATAGTATTTTTCACCAGGTTATCATCATCAGATTTGGACTAATAGGCTGTAGGAACAATGAGATGTCAGACCAATGCCATGTCACCAAATGTTTGTATAGCATGTATGACATAATTTAGGACTAATAACCTGACGGTCGCTTATCTCCCGATTAGGGAGTCTTACTGGTAATAGTTTATTGTGTTACATGTGTTATTTCAAATATATTGTTTACTTGTGTTATAGTGAATGTGGGTATTTATTGGCTACTCTAGTCTAGAAAACATGATACAGCATACAACTCATCCTACGCATTTTAACACTGTGTATTATTACGGTACATTCACCCATTCACTGACACACCGATGGCAGAGGCAACCAGGCAAGGCAGTAACCTGCTCATCGGTAGCAGTTAGGGGTTCAGCGTCTTGTCCAAGGACACTTTGACACAAAGCCACTTAAGCCAGAATGAGCCAGGGATTGAACCTCCTGGCTCCCAGAGAGAGCCGCTATACCTCCAGAGCCAGTGCCGCCCCGTTGGTGTTATTTCCTTGTGTGACACTATGTTTGGAATGTTTAAACAACCCTGTTTGGCTCTCACTGTAGAACACTGCCTGCTGAATGTGTACAATTCACCGTTTAAAAAACAGCTACCGTAGGATGGCTGATAAAAGCTCCAAGTTAGCAGATGTTAGCATTCCAAAATGGCTGGTTCAAATTAAGCTATATTTTGTGGTCACCATACCACTGTGGTAGTTAAGTAGTACGCGCATGTTGACAAAGCAAAGATTCAAATAAGTGCTTAAATTGAAATGTGGTTCTTGATATCAATGCTGTTACTTCAATGGTAAAAAGAACACAAACACACAAGTTAATTGGTTTCTCACATGGTAAAAGGCAAGAGCTTTATAAGCTACTTCTGCCCAAAATACCTTTATTTGTATTACTTTGCGTGTATTACCTAAAGACATGTATGTGCTCAATACACAAAGTATCTGACGTCACAGACAGAACGGCCCATACAAGGACATATGCACGTGGGTCGTGTTTGCACCGCTCACTTCGAACTGGTGCAATTTTTATCAGTTTGGCAATAAAGTGTTTCTGATTCTGATATAAAGCATAATGTGAGAAAGAATTTATTTCTGTGGCCTACTAGCAATGTGCACAAGAAATATGGTGCTGATCGGTCCAGTGGTTTTTGAGATTTTCTCTAGATACACAGACAGACAGACAGACAGACACAGACAGATGATCTTCTAGAGACAGCTAGAGACCTGCAGAGCCACTATGTAATAACATTACCGGGTACATCTTTTTATATTTACAGCTGGTAATCCCTACAAACAGGTATAATGTGATGATTCTCATTACTTGCGTGCTATGTGTGCGACCTACTGCCAACTTATGACTCGTCATTGAGCCAATGAGCACTACAGTAAAATCAATGACCATACATGAAGCTAGTTAGCATTTGTTTTTGTTTTTTAGGTTTTTTAGAACTTTGATTATATTGTGTTTTTCTCTAGATAGATATCCATTTACATTGTTATATTGCTGTTAATGTACTGACTTATTATCTTGTTTATTATTGTGATGTTTTTTTGTATCTGCTTATTGTAAATCGCTTTGGATTAAAAGCGTCTGCTAAATGCCTAAACTGTAAACTGTAAACTGTCATTGCAGTTGGCCTCTCATGTTAGCAGCAGGGAACAATGGGAATTTAAATTGACATTAAAGACTTGTCATGGCATTTTATGAGGCCGTTTTCAGAAATCCAAGCAAAAGTTTACAAAGCTACATATCAGTCTACGTCCAAGACCGGTAAAATAGGCCATGCAATCCTTTTGTCGTTCCAAATGTAATTTGGAGCATTTGGAAGAATAAGAGTGCTGTATCTAGGAGCTGAACTAACCATTTTGGGAGCATTTAATTATCGTCACTGTGTTCAAAGAAACATAATATAAAATTCTTAAAATAGGTATGGTTAACATCAACCAGTCCTGCTGTCCATAGGCAGTTTAGTCCTCTAGATCAAGACTATTTAGACCCAATTAGTAATTACCTCAATCACTACCCTACATTCACCTACATACAGACGTAGCTAGCTACTGTTAGATGTCACAGTTTTTACTGCATACTTGACATACTCCTGCTCCATCTGCTCCTTCAGAAGGCACCGACAAAAGTGGAGATTATTGTATACAGTGTAAATGTGGGTGGCACAGATGCCGTGGATAAATGCAAGGTGGTGGACTTCTTCAATGGCGACCAGTGTATGTCTTTTACCCCATGCAGCTGCAGTACAGTGAGGGAGTGCGACTTGTGTAATCAGAGTAGCTGAAAGAGGGCTTTCATACATGATATGCTATGGAGGTATAAATCCATAGCACTTACCAACACTGTAACTGCAGCTTTGTTTTATCTACATCATTCCCTGCCTTGAACTATGGCTACAGTACATTGGGTCACTTCATAATAGTATTATGCACTAGTACATGCAGACAGTATACTTTAATCTGATGTAGGCTACGGAATTCATATTTCATAGCACATTTTGCCAACATATCCTGTTGAGAATGGAGTTAGTTTGTAGGTACATACATCAGCTATGATGGTGTACACATAGACTGTAGCGAAGGCAAGGTAATGAATTACGCTGTAACGTTGTACTGTATTTCTATTAAAATTACATTTAGGCCTTCTTTTTCAAACTTTCAGGGGCCATGTGTAGAAACAAGCTACTCATCATACCTCCATGAGATTTTCTATTTAATAATTATGGATTATTTTCATGTAGTTTTGATTACATATGATATGCATTATGCACCTGTAAAGTTAGCAAACCAAATTAGTAACCAGCCTGTGGCACTGAAATGGACTTTAGGACTAATATGGGAACTGTGGATTAGCATTATAAATATCCTATGCTTTATATTAAACAAGCTCAGGTTGTTAACTGTGTGCTAATACACTAGTGGTTCTCAGTGTAGTCCGGGGACCCCAAGGGGTCCTTGAGGGCGGTCCACAGAAAAATGATCAACACAACCACTTATATTTCAAAACAGCTAAAATCTATAATTAGCTCACGTGTTGAGATGCAATGCACCGTGAGCTTGTAGATCTGCTTTTCCACCCCTATTTGGGGAAAACACTGCTATTACCCTGCTATACATCAGTGGTTCTGGAAGTGGATTTCAAGGACTATTTGGGTTTCTATAGAAGGTTCGAAATTTACCCCATTTGTACACTGTCAGAGTTAAGGGGAAGACCTCGAAATGTAAAAGTTTGAGAACCATTGCTATACATCATTAGTTCTCTAAGTGGGGTCCTTGAGGGAATTCCAGGGGGTCCCCAGCCAAATGGACCCTTAGGGGTATGTAACTCAGCTCAGAGTGTAAAAATGGAACCCTAACAGGTCCATTTGTACACTCTCAAGAGTTAAATTAACATTGATTTTACAATAATACATTTGAGTCTCAGAGATAGAAATACCATTTAATGGGGGTCTGTAGTCTAAAGCATGTCATGTCATGGGGGTCCTTTGAAAATTAAATGGCTTGGAATCACAGCTAGCCGTAAAAATCTTCTCATGGGGGTCCCTGGCATCTCTTTTCAAAGGGGGGATAATAAGTGTCAATTTGGGGGGTCCTCCTTGACTTGTAAAAGTTTGAGAACCACTGCTAATACATGACGTTAGCTCAGTGGTTCTCAAAGTGGATTCCAGGGACTCTGTGGGTTCCTTTAGGGGGGTCCAAATTGACCCATACAAGTCTGTAACTCTGACAGCGTACAAATGGAACCAAATGAACCCGTCAGGGTTCATTTGGTTCCATTTGTACACTGTCAGAGTTAAGGGGAGACCTTGAAATTTGACAGTTTTGAGAAAACACTGCGTTAGCTTTGCCTGCTAGCAGAGACAGGAAGGCCCTGTCCACAGACAGACAACCAGTTAGCTAACGTCAGCGCTAATGACAGCGAGCACCAGACACAGCACTTAAATAGCAAAGGCCAGCTTTTTTAGTTTTCGTACTCGCAACATTTCACCCTACTTAATGCCCTGCTCGAAGTGCTTCCTTTCCGGGATAACGAGCATAGAACGTGGCGTCGTTGATAACATTATCGACCGGGATAAATAATGAGGAGGAAGGGAAGGATATCAGTGCATATCGGGGGGGCTAACGCTTAGCTTAGCGTATAGCTTGCTTAGCCAACCCTCCTCCCGTGTTGTGTTGGACCCCAACACACACAAATGTATTTATTTTTTTGTGTGTGTGTGGAAGCGGAATAGAAAACGTTCAGTGGGCTTTGCTGTGGTTATTTAAGCCGGTGTCGGTAACCGTCGGTTCGCGGTGTGACCCAGCAAGCCGCCCCGCGGTGCCATGCAAGCGAGCACTGCCCTGCCTGGCCGGCTGGCAGTCTGTTTGAGACGTTTTGCCTGCTTACCTTCAAAGAAAGAGCTTCTATTGTGAGCCATGTTTACTCCATCATGTTCTGTTCCTGTACGACGAAACGGAGGAGGAGGAGGAGGGTGACGATGATGATGAGGATGACGAGCATGCGTGCGCGGTGCTGCTCAATGGACCGCCGCTCGCGCGAGACCTGAAAGGTGGGGGGGCCGGGCGGTTATCTTAATTAGAAAACTAATTAAGAGAAGTTTAGTTGGTCACTTAACTTGAAGCACTAAATGAACCATGAACTTGCATGCAGGTTTTTATTTGTCACTATTAAAACTAAACAAGCATCGAAATGTTGGGGCTTGTTCCTCAAAAAAATTGCAACATTCTACATTCTAAATTCATTTAATTATTGCTAATATTATTATTAGTAAGAGTAAAATGAATAACAATTCACACACACACACACACACACACACACACACACACACACACACACACACACACACACACACACACACACACACACACACACCAGTTACCCAATCTCAACAGGCAGAACATGCCCATATATGGGCATTACCAAATTTGGGCATTCCCAGATATGCCCTTAATATTGATGACATCGGGACAGAGATCTCCATATATGGGCATAGAACGGACAAGGACGTAATTAATTTGCAAGTGTGATCTGGGAATCCCAGATATGTCCTTAATATTGATGACACTGGGACAGGGATCTCCACATATGGGCATTAAATGGACAAGGATGTAATTGATTTGCAAGTGTGATCTGGGAATGCATGTTCTGACATCACATTGTCGACTATATATGGGCATAAAATATATGGGCATAAAAGGGACATGAAGGCAGAGTGTGATGTCAGAGCAGCAAACCCATTCTGTTAAGAGTGGTTCCCCAGTGACATCAGAGCATGATGTCAGAGTGATGTCACAGTGATAATGGAACCAAAATGTGTAGGCCTACTGACTGACTGAAGGAATAAGGACACAGACAGACGGAGACAAGCTGCGACATTTCTCATGGTGTACTGCGACCTTCGGTTGCAATAAGCCTCGGCTTTCCTGAGCGTATCCTTTTAGTTGACCTTGTACCAGTGAACTGTACTGTCATGAAGCTACCTTTTCCTTTTGATTGATTGATTGAAGACTTTATTAGAAGTTTGCATAGGAAAAGGTACAGTTTCATGACGGTACAGTTCACTGGTACAAGGTCTACTAAAAGGAGATCCATGAAAAGACTAAGCTTATTTCCACTGGAAACCATTGAAGTATCTCATATAACATTGAATGACAGACAAATAGAACACAGTACTATGCAGTAGATATGTAAAGAAAAACAAAAAAGAAAACAGTAAGTCTAAATAAACAGTATTATACAAAGAAGGGGCAGGGGAGGGTAGGGTTGGGCTAGGTTAGTTTTTTACCAGTTGCGAATGGCTGCTGCCTGTAAGTGATTCTTCAGGGCAATTTTAAAGGATGCTAGTGATCCACACTCCTTTATGACCTATGCAAACTTCTAATAAATACGTGAATTAATCAATCAATCAATCCATCATCATTCCATTATTACTAACACCCTACCGGCAAGATTTGAAGAACTGCAATTTAAGACATTTCAATGTTATCCAAATGTCAAGAATAACATCATGTTTGATTATGTATTGTCTCACTGCTGCTATATTTATTTCAGCTCAGACCTCTTTTAAATTGCTCGAGTTGGCTATACTATTAATCACTAGATGGCGCTGTTCCTCCTGACCTCCTCTGATCCAGAGAGGCACAAAAAAACGACCATCTACTCATATAGTAGGCTAAAACTGTAAAAACTCCATACATTCAAAGATAATTGCTAGATCATACATCCCAATGTTGCTATAAATCTTTTGGCTGGTTTTCTCTTTTGTTGTTTCGTTTGTTTCATTTTATTTCTGGGAATAAGTGGTGAAAACATCTAACATTTTAGCCTACAGCTGAAGCTGGGTCCTTTATGCAACAGGTGAGCCTCAAACATAACCTGGTGCTGGTCCTGACAGACGATCAGACCTCAAACAATCATATGCAACACATTTCTAATAATAACTATAGTATGTAGAGTTTTGGCAATGAACAGTTTGAGTTGGAATTAAATTGAGGTAGGCTATAGATTTGATTTTATTCCAAAATGGACATTGAGCATTTTGGAAAATATTTTTCCATTTCCTGTATAATGTGATATACAGCACTGTGGAGATATAGTAGGCATTAAGATGCAGAGTTATGAGGGTCATTTGGAGCACATGAAAGCCCAGAGGGAAGCACTAATGGGTGTTATCTGATGCAGTGTTGTATTTCAGACAAATAAGTTGAATTTCATTGGGGCCAAAGTCCATCCTGTTGTTTTTGTTCCTCCCTTGATGGTAAGAACAATGGGAAATGCTTACACAGTAAAATCATCATTAAATTAACAGAGAGTTACAAATGTTTAACTTTAAACTTTAAACTACTGTGGAGATTTTGCTGTGTACCAAAAATAGAGACTGACTCTTATTAGCACTCCTCTCTAGATGCCCTTTTGACACCTGTATGGCAATGGTTCTCAAAGTGGGGGTTCCAGGGAGTACCCGGGAAAATGTGTATAGCATCAAATTTACTTTCACAGCTATAACCCGGTATGCATGAATAGACACTCACAATGAGTTGAGATGCAACATGTTTGTAGCTTGTTGATCTGCTATTCAAAAGTTTTGTTTTAAAATTTAGTCCAACTGCAAAAACTAAACATATCCAATAGTGGTTAAAAAGTACAATAGTTGCCTTTGAGATGTATAGTGGAGTGAAAGTATAAAGTCTGAAAAATGGAAATGCTTAAGTAAACAAATGGTTCCTCAGAATTGTACCAAAGACAAGTAGCCTACTTGAGTAAGGCAATGGAAGGGACATTTATTGATGGCACAATTAAACAACAAGGTAATTCAATGTATATTGAACAAAAGAAACACACTATAAAAGCACATTTGAATTCAGCAAAAATGAAGGAATTAAACACCTGTCTCCAGCAATAGCCGAGGATACAAAGCGAAAAGCACATCAGCCTCTAGTTCTGATTATTCTGAGCTTGTACCTGTTTGGGGACCCTTACTTTGTCCAATTACTATATAAGCAAGGGTGGCATAGTCACATGCATTTCTAGCTGTGCCACATTTAATTAAAGACAATTACGGCAATTATGGTAAATGTTCTTAGTAGTCACCAGTGGTTGCTAGCAGCGTCAAACTGCACCTGACAACTCATAGAGGGGATGATAATGTCTCTTATGTGTTTCAGCAGGTCTGAGAATATGTCAATTACAGTAAATGTACTTAGTTACTTGCCACCTGTGGTTGCTGACAGCCTCAAACTGCACCTGAGGACTCTCACACTGGGGAGGAGTATGAAACGACCACCTGAAATGACATGAACTGTTCCACACCAAAGAAAATGTCTCCCACTCTTAAAAAGATGCGTGCAGACAAGGATATAAAGGCTCAGATGGAGGTACAGGGCATATAGATTTGAATTATATGAAGTTACTCTTTAACATGGCAAAAAAGAAAATTTGCAACATGCATGGTGATTGTACAAGATTCCCAATATTAATCTACATTAATATTGTGATGTACTATTATAGATTTAGGTATATACACAACTAAATAACTGTTTTACTGTAAGTGTTGTTGCAACTGATATATGGCTTCATAACAGATTATTTTGAAATGACTATTTGAGTTTCGATGTGGAGTTTGTCATTTGTGTGCTTCATTTTGTGTGCATTTGTGTGCTTCATGTCTTAAATTAAAAAGATAAATGCATATTATCCCTGCATTTGCTGTATTTAATAAATTAAGGCAATTGTTTAGATTTTTTCTTTTTAATTAATAGGGAAAATAAAAACATTATAACCTATAAAAGTCTACATAGTCTTAGCAGAAGAGCTAATGCAAATAACTTAGAATCTGTAAATGTCTTATTCCTTTTACAATAAGATTGTTTAAAATGTTTTAATATCTATGACACATTTTGAATGTAATAAACAAAAACAACCTCTACAATCATTCTTCATATGGATATACTGTAGGGTCTTCACCAAATTAATTCCGTGACCCCTGATTACTTTGGCAACATAGGCCACAAGTACAACAACCCCTTGGCAGCCTCTCCTTGGACAGATTGGACAGATAAAGCAGAGGCTGGATAGTACTGCTGAAGTCCATCAGGCCAAATGCAATATAGTGAACATAGCAACGGAACACGTCAGGAGAAAAGTAATGCTTGAAAGGGAATAGTGCTACAGGCGGAAAGTAGTTAAAGATTATGATAGCCAAAATGGTGAGAACCATCTTGAAGGCTCTCTTTTTGACGGGGTGCCTCTCGTCACGCCCGGGCCCCGACTGCCCGAGTGCCCAAAGGATTGCAATGTTACAGAACACCATGAAGGCAAACGTCCCTAGGATCATGGCAGTGAAGACCCTGTAAGAATGGACAATCACGTCCGCTCCCTTGGCGGTGGAATATGCCAGAGTGACAAGCCATACTACTGTGACTAGGACAGCTCTGTTAGTAGGGCAGGAGAGAGGGGTCTACCAGCACCCCAATGACATGTTTTCGAAACCTGTTTTTTTTGGACCGTTATGATGTCTAGTCATGATTTCTGCTTGTTGCCGTCACCAACTAATGCCCCATGGGGTTCATTTTTAACCTTTTCTCACAACTATTCCCAATCTGAACCATACAATGGTCATAACAGAAAATGCCATAACTCTTGATGTAAACAACCTACAGGGACAAATGAACACACTTTTCTATATGATTTTGACCCAGGGAATTCATTAAAGTGGTTATTTTTAACATTTAAGCACATCTTGACCCTATTTCAGGACAGAAACGGCGAAGAATAACCCAAAAATGATCAAAACACGTCTATACTTCTCTTTGTACAGATAAATTAAGGTGTATTATTTTTATACCACAGGTTTTTTAGGACCCTTATGATGTCTAGTTATGATTTCTGCTTGTTGCCGTGGTCAACTAATTTCCCATGGGGTTAATTTTTAACCTTTTCTCACAACTATCACCAATCTCGGGAATGCCCAAATGTGTCGTCATTCTGGAATATGGTTGCCTCAAAACTTTCAACTATTTTTAGTATTAATATCATATCTTCTCCTTCTTTATTTTTATTAAATGACGTCTCACAGTTGCAACTAAACAATATACGCAAGCGCATCTTCTTTGCTGGATTAACGGCGGCGAAGAAGATGGTAGCTACGCGGTGGAAACCTCCTCATACGTTAACGTTTCGCCAGTGGGCCTTAACCTTTCTAGATATAGTATATTTAGAGCAGTCGATAGCAAGGTTACACGGAGCAAAAGAAGAAAACATTAATATGTGGTCGGACATTGCAGATAAGCTTAAGGCTATGATTCAAGAAATCACTATATAGTGGTAACAGCCTAGCACAGGCATGCACTATTGTACATTCCGTGTTGGTCCGGGGAAAGGGGGTGGGTGGGTTTTCTTTTCCTTTTCTTGTTTTGCTATTGTTTGTGTTTGTCTGTTAATTGCATTTTTCTTTGATTAATGTTTTACTTTTTCTTGTTCTATTCATATGTATGTCTCTAATTTTATGTTATGGAAAATAAAAATAATTGATAACAAAAAAAACTATCACCAATCTCAACCATACAATGGACATAACAGAAAATGCCATCACTCTTGATGTAAACAACCTACAGGGACAAATGAACACACTTTTCTATATGATTTTGACACAAGGAATTCATTTCCGGCATCATTTTTAACATTAAAGCACATCTTGACCCTATTTCAGGACAGAAACAGCGAAAAACGACCAGAAATGTTCAAAACACATCTATATTTCTCTTTGTACAAATACATTAACGTGTATTCTTTTTATACCACATGTTTTTTAGGACCCTTATGGTGTCTAGTTATGATTTCTTCTTGTTGCCGTGGTCAACTAATGTCCCATGGGGTTCATTTTTAACCTTTTTACATCTATCCCCAATCTGGACCATACAATGGACATAACAAAATGCCTTAACTCTTGAAGTAAACAACCTACAGGGACAAATGAACACATTTTTCTATATGATTTTGACACAAGGAATTTATTTACGTCATCATTTTTAACATTCAAGCACATCTTTACCCTATTTCAGGGCAGAAACAGCGTAAAACGACCAGAAAATGTTCAAAAACATCTATATTTCTCTTTGTACATATAAATATTAAGGTGTATTCTTTTTATACCACTTGTTTTTTGAACCCTAATGGTGTCTAGACAATATTGCTTCTTGTTGCCGTGGTCAATCAACGTGGCTTGGGGTTCATTTTAACCCTTTCTTACACCTATCCCCAAAACAAAACATAAGATGGAGATAATAGAAAATACCATAACTCTTGAAGTAAACAACATACAGAGACAAATCAACACATTTTCCCACATAATTTGCACCCAAGGAACTCATTAACGTGGTTATTATTAAGATTCAAGCACATTTTGAAACTACTTCATGGCAGAAACTGCAAAAGATTTGCAGAAAATATTCAAATCACATCTATATCTCTATATCTATATTCTCTTTGTACAACATTTCTAAGGTCACACGTCATGTTTCTTAGTACCCTAATGGTGTCTAGTGTCAAGATTTAGTAGTGTTGCCCAACTCATGTCCCATGGGGTTCATGTTTTTTCCCCAGATATGTTTTTGGGCTTTTATGCCTTTATTGACAGGACAGTAGACTGACAGGAAACAGGGAGAGAGAGTGACACGCAGCAAATCTGGACGGGCTCGGGGATCGAAACAGCGACCCACCGCAGGCTACACAAAGCCTACTGTATGTGGGATGCGCCCAGACCATTTTGAATCGATGTCCGTAAGTTATCAAAGAACAATTTCACTGGTCAGTGTCTTCCATCTCATCAAACTCCACCTCATCCTCTTCCGATATCATCATCATTATCATCACTGAGGACAGCCAACAGGTCAATGAGAGATTGGGGAAGAATTGGCCCACAAGACCAGACAGGCTCCAAAGTCCATCCTTCCGTCTTCTGCCACCCCTGACCTTCGTCATAGGTTTAGGCCCCCACAAGATTGGCTCAGCTGCTGGCTTGTAACAGGCCACTCACTCTATAGTTCACCCGCTGGATGTGGGGGATGAGCATATTGGCAGAGGGGCAGGTGGGCAAAATGCACTCTAGACCTGCTGAAGAGGGTCTCGTCTTCTCCCACCAGTTTATTCAGCATCTTGCTCCTACCATAGTTCACTGATGTATCACGTGCTTGATTTTACATCACACACGTGAAGGCTTCCAGCTGTTCCTGCACTTCCGGCTTCAACTTACACTCATTGCCCAGCCGGCTGTAGAATGATTGTTTCGATTATTGCTAAATATGGTCTCTCAAAATGTTGCATTATACATAATGCAACATTTTGAGAGAAATGCTTGGCGATGAGTGTAAGTTGAAGCCGGAAGTGCAGGAGCAGCTGGAAGCCTTCGCGTGTGTGATGTAAAATCAAGCACGTGATACATCAGTGAACTATGGTAGGAGCAAGATGCTGAATAAACTGGTGGGAGAAGACGAGACCCTCTTCAGCAGGTCTAGAGTGCATTTTGCCCACCTGCCCCTCTGCCAATATGCTCATCCCCCACATCCAGCGGGTGAACTATAGAGTGAGTGGCCTGTTACAAGCCAGCAGCTGAGCCAATCTTGTGGGGGCCTAAACCTATGACGAAGGTCAGGGGTGGCAGAAGACGGAAGGATGGACTTTGGAGCCTGTCTGGTCTTGTGGGCCAATTCTTCCCCAATCTCTCATTGACCTGTTGGCTGTCCTCACTGATGATAATGATGATGATATCGGAAGAGGATGAGGTGGAGTTTGATGAGATGGAAGACACTGACCAGTGAAATTGTTCTTTGATAACTTACGGACATCGATTCAAAATGGTCTGGGCGCATCCCACATACAGTAGGCTTTGTGTAGCCTGCGGTGGGTCGCTGTTTCGATCCCCGAGCCCGTCCAGATTTGCTGCGTGTCACTCTCTCTCCCTGTTTCCTGTCAGTCTACTGTCCTGTCAATAAAGGCATAAAAGCCCAAAAACATATCTGGGGAAAAAACATGAACCCCATGGGACATGAGTTGGGCAACACTACTAAATCTTGACACTAGACACCATTAGGGTACTAAGAAACATGACGTGTGACCTTAGAAATGTTGTACAAAGAGAATATAGATATAGAGATAAAGATGTGATTTGAATATTTTCTGCAAATCTTTTGCAGTTTCTGCCATGAAGTAGTGTCAAAATGTGCTTGAATCTTAATAATAACCACGTTAATGAGTTCCTTGGGTGCAAATTATATGGGAAAATGTGTTGATTTGTCTCTGTATGTTGTTTACTTCAAGAGTTATGGTATTTTCTATTATCTCCATCTTATGTTTTGTTTTGGGGATAGGTGTAAGAAAGGGTTAAAATGAACCCCAAGCCACGTTGATTGACCACGGCAACAAGAAGCAATATTGTCTAGACACCATTAGGGTTCAAAAAACAAGTGGTATAAAAAGAATACACCTTAATATTTATATGTACAAAGAGAAATATAGATGTTTTTGAACATTTTCTGGTCGTTTTACGCTGTTTCTGCCCTGAAATAGGGTCAAGATGTGCTTGAATGTTAAAAATGATGACGTAAATAAATTCCTTGTGTCAAAATCATATAGAAAAATGTGTTCATTTGTCCCTGTAGGTTGTTTACTTCAAGAGTTAAGGCATTTTGTTATGTCCATTGTATGGTCCAGATTGGGGATAGATGTAAAAAGGTTAAAAATGAACCCCATGGGACATTAGTTGACCACGGCAACAAGAAGAAATCATAACTAGACACCATAAGGGTCCTAAAAAACATGTGGTATAAAAAGAATACACGTTAATGTATTTGTACAAAGAGAAATATAGATGTGTTTTGAACATTTCTGGTAGTTTTTTGCTGTTTCTGTCCTGAAATAGGGTCAAGATGTGCTTTAATGTTAAAAATGATGCCGGAAATGAATTCCTTGTGTCAAAATCATATAGAAAAGTGTGTTCATTTGTCCCTGTAGGTTGTTTACATCAAGAGTGATGGCATTTTCTGTTATGTCCATTGTATGGTTGAGATTGGGGATAGTTGTGAGAAAAGGTTAAAAATTAACCCCATGGGAAATTAGTTGACCACGGCAACAAGCAGAAATCATAACTAGACATCATAAGGGTCCTAAAAAACCTGTGGTATAAAAATAATACACCTTAATTTATCTGTACAAAGAGAAGTATAGACGTGTTTTGAACAATTTTGGGTTATTTTTCGCAGTTTCTGTCCTGAAATAGGGTCAAGATGTGCTTAAATGTTAAAAATAACCACTTTAATGAATTCCCTGGGTCAAAATCATATAGAAAAGTGTGTTCATTTGTCCCTGTAGGTTGTTTACATCAAGCGTTATGGCATTTTCTGTTATGACCATTGTATGGTTCAGATTGGGAATAGTTGTGAGAAAAGGTTAAAAATGAACCCCATGGGGTATTAGTTGGCGACGGCAACAAGCAGAAATCATAACTAGACATCATAACGGTCCAAAAAAAACAGGTTTCGAAAACATGTCATTGGGGTGCTGGTAGACCCCTCTCTCCTGCCCTACTATGTGGGGGCCGTCCTTTAGTCCACTGAAGGTGATGGGGTGGAGCACGGCCATGTAGCGATCCAGGCAGACGCAGCAAAGAAATATCGGCGAGGAGTCTTTCACGCCGTAGATGAAGCGCAGTACGTACCAGGTGCTGCTAGGTGTCGGATAGACTTTGTTGGCGAGCTCCAGAGGAATGGTGAGGCAGAAAAAGATGTCCAGCACTGCCAGGTGGAGGATGAAAATATCCGAGGTGGAAGATTCCCCCTTGCTCTTGTGAATGAGCCACAGCACCAGTATGTTAGCTGGAATACCTAACAACATGTTAATGACCTGCAGAATCAGGTACCACAACAAGAGAGCGGGCATGTGTTTGCAGCTCTCATACTCTGTCTTCTCTCCAAGGCTGTCGTTCATGGGTCTTTGAGAGATGAACAGCAAAGAGGAGTTGATGTAAAATACCTCCATGATGGCCTTGATGTCTCACAGGAGGACAGCAGCCGGATATTAAACCAGTAGTTATCTGTCTGGGCAAAGAATAGACAATCAGTATTTGCATTCAGCATGAGTGAGATATTCAGACTGTGTGTGCTCTTATCAGACACAGCAATGTATACTTCCCCTAAAGCAGTCTGTTGTAATTTGTCTAATGGAACATTTAAATGTTCCCCCAAAAGTCGCACATCACTTGAAAAGTTTCACTTTCATCTGTTTCTCGTCTTCTCTGCCTCTGCTACTCTTGGATTCTGACAGAAACCTTTTTATTTTCGGCATAAGAGCACTTTATATATTGTCACTCGATGTGGAAGATTCAATGAAAAGAAGACAACCAATATCAACAATCAAAAGGTTTCTTCCTTGCTCAGTATTATAGGTATAATCTCACTGGAGCTTAAAGGAAACCTACCTGCAGATGTTTATCATACTGCCATTCTACCTGTACTTTAATCCAGTATTATTACTTTTATTCTTTATTATTAATATTATTATATCATATTGCAGGTATGTGTTAAATCTATTTTACTCATGTGAGCAAGTACTATCTCCATATTGAAAGTAATATTATGTGAACGTACAGCTTATAGATCCACTACCTCCTTCAGTTGGTTTAGCTCATTGACTTTACAGGTGATTGATAAGTATTACTACTCTGTTCATGCAAATTCTTTACTCAATAAACGGTATAAGGCTGTCCATAAAGCAGATTATACAGTAGGCCTATATGAACAATGTGTTTAAATCTAGGCAAATATAGGAACTTACCTATTCAGTAGAATGAGTAGAATTAGTGACTCATGACCCAGCTCCCTACTTCATCCTTGTGACTGCAGTTTACCTCTACCCAAAAGTGAGGTGTGGAAAACACCCCTTCACTCATGACCCAAGACAGATCCTCCTACATCCAATCAGTGTTGAGAGACGCGTGTGGAACCTGGAACCTCTCCCTCTGGATGTGATAATCTCTCGTTTGGCCCTCACCTGTGACACGTTAATTTGCTGCCTGCCTGTAACAGTACGAGGAGTTTGATTCGTTTGTTTAGAGAACATGTCATGGATAGCACGCCATTGTCTGTTCTCACCAATTGACAATGATGCAACAGGCCATTGTTGGCTGAAAGTCGATGGTAAACAACTGACGCAACCAGGCCCGCTGTGTGTCTTGTCTGTGCTCAGGACAAGATGATCTCCACCAACCTGGCACAGGTCGGTGACTCGCCATAATGCACACATAACTCATGTTACATTTCGTCACTGCCGGGCAGAAACCTTGTATCTCCAAGTTTCAAATTTTGTATCTTTTTTTTTCGTAAAGTAAAGCCTTGCTTCATCATACAAGACTGTCGCACAAAACTAGTGTGCTTGTGGATCAGCTATTTTCACTATTTTAAATCATTTTTAAATTTTTAAATCATTTTTAAAATGATAAATACAAAACAAACGGTTTTGGACATACAAGGCTTCCTCCACCCGAGAACAACGATTTGCACATGGCAAAAGAGCTCTTCAGTCCCAGTGCCCACATACTAATCCAAATAAACGGTACACTACAGGCCCCACTGAACTTTGTGAAAAATCATATTAGATACTGGCTATCATTCCAAAATGTAATGGTTTGAATAAGTTATTTATGGAAAATTGATAACTCATTTTTTAAGGATCTGAAAAGGCTCACTCCAGGCCAGACTTATATAAAATTTACATTGGGACCATAAACAGACCAACCAGACCAGACATACTGTATATCTAATTATAATATAATCTAATTATAACACACATTATCAACCAAATTAATTACTTACTGCTATTAACCATTGCTTTTTCATAACCACAATGGTCAATATTTCTAATGTAAATGCATACCACATACTAGGCTATGATGCCTGCTGGCGTCGCCGGTTTGATTCCCGATCCGGACGACCTTTGCCACATGTCATTCCCCATCTCTCTCACCATTTCCTGTCAGTCTACTGTCCTATCAATAAAGGCATAAAAAGCCCAAAAACAAATCTTTAAAAAAAAAGAGTACTTTAGCCATATAGTCCGTAGAATAATGTAGCACAATTGGTTTAGTGATTGGTGTCCCCATTCCCTGCTTCATTGTGACAGCTGTTCAACTCATCCACTGTATAAACTGAGCCCTCAAGACACCCCTTCACTCATGACCCAAGACATTAGAGATCCTCGAATCAGTGTTGAGAGAAGGAACTTGTCCCTCTGGATGCATGAAACCTAGCTTAGTCCCCACCTGCTTTGCAGTTATTTGCTGTAGCGTCTAATAGAACGTAATTATAAAAGTACTGCAATTCACACTAAGGCCATTCAAGAGATGTATTTAACACTGAAATCCAAAACCAGATTTGGTGTAAAGAGTTTGATTTGTTTGTTTAGAGAATATGTAGCAAGCCACTGACTGTTCGCACAACGATTTACAATGATGCAACAGGCCATTTGCCCTGATGGAAATTTGGTGGTAAACAACTGATGCAACAAGGCCCGCCATGTGTCTTGCACAGGACATGGTGAACTCCAAAGTCACGCCCAACCCGCCCTTCCCGGTACCAACAATGCACAACTCATCGTCGATAACTGGCTAATAACTAATAACTCACACACAATGCGTGTTTCATTTGATTTGCACAATTTAAAGATTGTCTCGTGCAAATTGTCTTAGTCTCTGTTGAGGCTAACTCTGAGTATGCCATTGAGCCACGTTCTGAGGTGCCACCACCTAACAAAACTAATAATCTGTCGCAAAATATTCCTGAAAACCTCCTCCCACAGGTGAATGCTGTCTATTTTGAGTCGCTACTCAAGGAGTATGATTCCTGTAACCTGAGAGGCAGCGGTGGCTGAACGTGAAGTTGTTGGATGGGGAGCCGCAAAAGTGCACTTGTGGCTGGGGTTGCCACAGATACTGCATGAGACAGCTACCCTGCCTGCGAAAATGCGGCAGTAAAGTTCCTGGTCCAGGTGGCCCCAGTAGGTGGCCAGGTTCCACCATTGCAGCCTTGCTGCGGCTGTGGCTGAAAACTGGCGGTGATATTTTTGGAAGAGGTAACCTCCAAACCAGACTGTCAGGTAGTCGTCCAGCTCTTGGCGCTGGGAGGGGTAAACTGAAGTGAATAGATGGCGTCCCGGTAGATTGAAAACACCATCAGGATGGAGGGCCGTGTGGGTGTGCGGTTTCAGGAGATGAATGGAGGTGTCGCCGCAGACCAGGAACCGTGGCTGGGTGTTGCTGGTGGAAGGGTGGAGGAGAGAAGCCAGGTCAGTCACTCTTGTCTTGTTACATAGAAAGATCTGGTCGTGGAGGGATATGGGATGGTTTGGGGTTTCCTGGCGATGGCGTTCTGCGGTGGGTCCACGAGACGGGCTGTGGAGAGAGAAAAGGGAGGATGGAGTGAGGTGTTGTTGAGCAGAGGTCAGGAAAGAACAGAGGAGGGACTGCAAGGCAATACCATTGCTGGTTGTGGCAGACGAGGTTGGCTGGATGGCATGCCCGGAGGCAGGAGGGAAAGAGAAAGCAGGCTGGGCCTGGGGTGCACTGGTGTCAGGTGAGGTCACGGCAGTGCTTGGAGTTGGAGGAAGGAAAGAAACAGAGGAAGACTGATGGATGTAGGGGTGGGATGAAAGTGCAGCCTCCGAGTCAAGGGATGATAACGCAGACAACCACGAAAACAAAGGGAGGGTGTAGGCACATGGGTTACAACATTGGAAATAGTAGTACAGTACTAGTATGGACATGCCTTTATTAATGAGTGACATGACACATGTCCACTGGGCCGAAATTAAAGTATAGTGACAAAATGTTCGATGCATTTTAGTGCATGGATTTCAGGTTTACCAGATCACTGCGTCCCCAGAGTTAGTGTCGAAGTGTCCTTGAGCAAGACGATGGACCCCTAATTGCTCCCGATGAGCAGGTTGGTGCCTTGCATGGTTTCCTCTGCCAATGGTGATGAATGTGTGGTTGAATGCTTGAATGTATGTACAATCTATGTAAAGCGCTTTATATATATATATATATATATATATATATATATATTGCTGACTTAGCATTCATCTCCATATATGGGCATAAAATGGACATGGACTGACAGATACAGATATCTCCATATGTGGACATAAAAGGGACACAGGTAGACAAACAGAAACAGACATTTGGGTTGGTAACATACTGGAAATACATTTGTTCCTTATAGAATGTAGCTACGTGTCTACAACATGTGCAAGTGTAAAATATATTTTTCATACATGATAAAAGACACTTACAGTATTATACTGATATGACTGCCACTAGAGGGCGCTGTTCCCCTGGGTCATCCCACTAGAAATTCAAATTCCCCATAGAGAAAGCTTAGATCAGGTTAAGAACTGTTCCAAAAATAATTAAACAAATCATCCCAGAGATTTTATTCATATAGATATGAAGCATCAACTGGCAGTGAAAAGTACTCATGTATCCAACATCTCCAACTACAGAGTCACATACCTGACAGAATAGTCACAGTCATCAGTGATCTCAGTATACTTCTGAAGTCTCCAGGGGTTTTCAGACCCCTTAGCTGAGAGAGAGCGATGAAGATTACTGTTAAATGTGTGCTAGCTTCAACCCTCAACGCTTTGTAAACTTGACCTTTGGGCTTAATCACTGGATCACTGATTCTGTGATTCACTGTTTATCATTTTAGGCCTATAACACCTTATTCTGACCTGGGTTTTATTGGGAATTAGCAAATGTATATATGTATACAGTAGCTGTGAATAAATCATTTTATGTTTGAAATGACTCACCTGGCCCTTGTACAGCCAGGAGATTTGTTCCAACTAAGGTAAAATGCTGAGCAGGTCAGTGGAGAATGTCCACACCAAAACAATAAACAACAGTCAATTTAATGTGTGCCCACACTCATTAGTTCACATGGTTGAAAAGCAGTAAAACACAAGAGTTTCATTCCAAATCACAGATGTCCACTATTTGAGATTTGGAACACACTACCCCTCACAAAAAGCTTGCTGACACGAGATAAAAACTCAAATAGTACTGGTCCTAATTATCTTGAGGCTGTTGTGTTGTCAGCATGAATCTGGCATCAACCGGTGGCTTTAAGGATGACACCATTACATTTGAAATGAAGTGCAAGAGACATCAATCTCAGGGCACTATTATTCATGAAAGGGATGAAATACTTTAAGCATTGGAATGAAAGGGCTTCTGTTATACCTTAATTGGAAGTTCTCAACTATGTCTTTAAAACAGGATAAGTTGCAGTCCTCTTAGTAGAGCTGTCACAACCCTACCAAACCTGAACTACAATGTTAAACTTACTAAAAAAAATATATACTTATACAGAACAGAACCTAAACTAAAGTAAAAAGTAACCCAGAGCTTCTTGTAACAGGAGTGGTCAGTAAGCTAGAGAGACAGACACAGAGCACTTCCCCAGAAAAAGGGTGCGTGCGTGCGTGCGTGCGTGCGTGCGTTTGTGCTTGTGTGTGTGTTTGTGTTTGTGTTGGGTGGGGGTCTCCCTCAGTCTGAATCCTCAGCTGCTGAAAGAGAGAGAGACTGAGAGCAGCAGTTTAAATATAGCCCAAACCAGACTCTACTGGGCTCTGGATTCTTCTGTCCGTAGGAACAAAAGCAGAGAAGTGGCTCCTTCCTTCTGACAGAGGCCGTTCATGCTCCTCTCCCGCGCTACTGAGGTCACCACATATACATCTAGATGTGAGTGAAATGAGCGAGTTCTTCAAAGCAGAAACGGACAGCTAGAAGGAAGAGGGGACTATAAAACGCTTTGTCTGTATGTGTATCCCTCACACTAGTCTATACAGTAGCTCTCTCGTTCTCTCGCTGTCCCACTCTCTTTCTTTCTGTCTCTACCACCCCCTCCTCCCTCTCCTGGTGCTCACACCCATCCTCTCAGTGAGAGCTGTCAGACTGTCACACCAAACTTCAGGAGACAGGACTAGGCTCGCCGTTCTTCTACCACATCGATCTTCTATTGTGCTTTTGACCTGGATGGAAGAGAAGGGAAAACAGAGGAGCAAAATTCAAAAGAACTGTTTGAGGGGTGGAAAAGGAGAGACAGTTCACGGCTTTGTGTGATTTTGTGTGAGAAAGAAGAAAGAACTGTGTTCTGACAATGCGTGACCTCATCTTCATGCTACTAATCTGACATACCGGTAAGTGGACTGCTACTGAATTTGAAATTCTGGAATTTACTTCACTACTTCAATAGTTGGTACATCTGACGCCAGGTAAGACTGCCTACCTTGATGACATATCATTTCTGTAAATGTGCTGGTTCTCAAGGTGGGGCCCGGGGACCTCCAGGGGGATTAAAAGAGTACTTCACTCCTAAAATGACTTTTTTCTGTTGAATACTCACGCCATGGAGACTTGAGGTCAATAATATTTTGAGTTTATATATATATATATATATAAATATATATATATTTGAAATGAACTCAAGTCTCCATGGCATGAGTAATCAATAGAAAAAAGTCATTTTGGGGGAGAACTACTCCTTTAAGGGATTCCAGCAAAATGAGTTAAGCTGTTCAACTTATCGGCTATTTGAAAATAGAAGATCTACAGAAACAAATGGTGTATGGGGGGGTCCCCTGGCACAACATATTTTCAGATGGGGGCTCCGCGACAACATCCATATTCATTTGGGGTCCTTAACATGAAAAGTTTGGAGAAGCACTGCTCTAGAACAGGGGTCTTCAATGTTTTCAGGCGAAGGGCCCCTTAGCTGAGAGGGAGATGAAACAGAGACTCCTCCACATATTGTATAAATGAATGTGATGGAGAGTCTCATCGATTTCATAGATAGATTCATAGACCTGTTTGACACTTAACCACTTAAAATCTTAAATCGTCGATAGTAAACTTGACCTTTCACTCTGTAGTTGGTCTGGTCTTTTTTACCTATAGACCAAACCCATTTGCCAAAAACAGACGATCTACAAGCTCTCAACGCCTTGCGCTGCGAGGCGTTGAGAGCTTGTAGTTCTGCTATTTTTGGCAAAAGTTCTCCTCAGAGTATAAGGATGCGAGGGTTCAAGTTGTTCATTTAAAATAATTATCCTATCACACAAGGATTTGGTGGCCCCCCTGTAGTAACTCTGAGGACGCCCTAGGGGTCCCGGACCCCCTGTTGAAGACCCCTGCTCTAATGCAACAACAAGTCAATGTTTACAAATTCAAGTCCTTCAGACATGGGGAAAGTGGAGCATAAGTCAGCTGTGCTGTATGTGATGCAAATTATAATTGAATTACCGGTATTAATTCGGGGTTCAAAGCTAAGGCAGGACCCATGGTTAGCACGTGGAACAAATATACTCTTTATGGGGTTATATAGATTAAGCTACAGCTCTTAATAAACTCTGTTATGTTGGTAAACTCTCCATCAAAATGAATCATAGGGGGATATTATTATTTTGTTCAGCCAGCACCAATTTCTGTTTTGAAAGGGTTTTACAACTAAATTTAACTCAACATAACTTGACCAAACACTGCACAGTGTTAATATAACTCAAGGGATACATTGGTAGATTGGTTCATTTGCTTCCATTTTTACACTGTCATAATATGGATTTGACTGTACTGTATATAATGGAGTGCAGCCTATACCCTCAATTATATTAGCATTAATCTTCCTAACTTTCAACCCTTATCCAGACCAATGACAAGTGCTGCTTAACCACTAATCACAAATACACCCCTTGTGCCTGTCAGTGGCATTGTGGTTGAGACAGGTGCCTCCACTCCAGACCCACAATAGTTGGTCCCAGCAGCTTGGAAGAAGCATCCATAGGAACACATTTTGGGTAGGATGCCAATCTCAAGTCTGGACACAGACGACATGAAAAAGAAAAACGTCAACTAATGGCTTACATATCGGCCAAAACGATGTCTCAGTCTGGCCCTGGTAGACTGACACAGTCATGAAGTCATGAATGGAGCAGCACGAGGCACACAGTGAATCAGTGAGTTATGAGGCACCTCTTACACAGCCAGTAAATGTCTGTGTTTCAGGAAATGGTGCATTAGTGGGGGCATTAATTGAATAGATCTTTTACCAGAGTACTTTGAAAGCTTTACCCCTGGGGAACGAACTGAGCAGCACTAATAGCTGCAGCATCAAGATGCGAGGGGAAGTAACAGTGATGCAGCAATAATACAGTGAACCACAAGTTCTAGTGATCATGACCCGTTTTTGAAGGGGAATTTTGGCTTCATCAGTTTTACTGGAGCTGTATAGCTAAAGGTTCAGTGAAAAAAAAGTACAGTAAACCTACTTTTTTACTGTCCACCACTGGATATCACCACAGCCAGCTTGCGATGCCCGGCCCAGACATCTCTAGGGACAAATCATTAATAGACTTTTTCCGCTGTTTTCATTGCAGGTTATTTTGGAGGACTTTCCTTTGTTTAGATACAGCTAGTGGGAAATAGTTTATGGACAAGAGTGTGGGAAAATGTTTTTCATTTTTCCCCTAATTATTTTGCTGCATACTCTGGAAATATACTGATCTTTGATAGAACAAAGAGTAGCCTGCGCTTATTTATCGCCTTGAACATACTATAATTAGCCTAACCCTGGAATCCCTATTTATTTATTTATTTTTAAACGTATTTTTATTCCGATGTTTTTGTAACATACAGCCAGACTCTACAGACATACCAAAAAAACTAAAAACGGACACAAGACAAAACACCATACTCAAAAGCAACAACAAAAACACAGAAAAAAAGGAAAAGAAAAGGATAATATTATAGGATAATATATAGAAAATAGTTATACATCAAATATAATACCAGAAGAGTCGCCGGAAAGAAACACGCCTGAGCTGATGGTTTATGCCTTTTGATTGATTGAGGTATTTATTAGAAGTTTTTTGGATAGGAAAAGGTACAGTTTCATGACAGTACAGTTCACTGATACAATGTCGACTAAAAGGAAACTCGGATAAGGCAAGGATTATTTGTTATTTTCCATTGATATCCTTAATATCCTTATATACCTCTGTAAACTATGCCTAAACGGTTAAACCTAACCTTATTCCTAACCTTAACCTCAGTAAAATGGTGCCAAACCCTAACCCTATTCCTAATTATAACCTCAGAAAGATATGCGTAATCCTAAAGTTATTTCTAACCTCTCAGTAAAACGAATACAAGAATACATTTCTTCCCGGCGACTCTACCGGTTACCATCAAATACATATATATTGCCACAATACTGCCACAACAGGAGCATCATTATAAAGTACAGAGCTTAGGAAAAGGTATTTCAATATCTGAAATCACACATTGACATGAATCCAAAATACACCGATGATTGCGCTGTCAAACAATGAAACTATATGGAATCTATGAAAAGGTTGTGGGGGTCCCTGCTTCATCTCTCTCCCAACTAAAGGGTCCTTGGCCTGAAAACGTTGAAGACCCCTGCTTTAAATCATTTGCTTCAGTATGTGACGCGGCGCTGTCATGCTTCTCCCAGTGGCAGCCAAAGGCCAAGTGATAAGACTTGGAACCATGAGATCACATTTCTAATTCAGCTCAGCAATCTCTGTGTATACGTGTGTGTGTGTGTGTGTGTGTGTGTGTGTGTGTGTGTGTGTGTGTGTGTGTGTGTGTGTGTGTGTGTGTGTGTGTGTGTGTGTGTGTGTGTGTGTGTGTCTGTGCATTAAGGTGGGGGGGTGACAGCAATGTCTGCCCTCGTGTTTGGTTTCATAACAACTACTGTTGCCATGCCATCAAAACAGAAAGCTGAGCACACCACATGGATTGTTCGTTTGGGTGTCATTTCTGTCACCCAAGGACAATCACACCAAAACACTATGCGGTGACATCACGCCCAAACACTGCTGACATCATCAGCGGTGGACAACATACTCAAATCCAGCAGGCTTACTTTGAGTCGAAGTAGAGATACTCCTGTGGTCAACTATTCCTCAACTAGACATCTATATTTGTACAATTTATTTCTCAACAATGTGAAAATCAATAAAGACATGTTTAAAAAAAAAAAAAAAAAAACTATTCCTCAACTGCAAGTGAAAGTTGATCTGTCAAATGTGCTTTAGAGTTAAAATACTGGAGTACTTGGTTTTCGAAAAGACAATATTCAGACAATATTCAAAGGTACTAAAAAGTAACATTTATTTTTAATATCAACGAACGTGCATTGGTGTGTTAAACTTTGGACAATATCCCCTCAAAGATTTTCCAGAAATTTTCAAAAAATAAAAATAATAGTAAGAATAACACATCTAAAAGCTCACAACGCCATGAATGAAACAGCCAGTGAACTAAGAATGTAACCTCAACCTCAATACCACTTATTTAAAAAATATGGTAAAAGATGACTCTCTTTGTGTTGCGGCTTTTCAAAATAAAGTAAAATAAGTATAGCATCTTATTGGGTTCCTCGGAATGTCCTTGTGGGTGAAATATAGAATAATTTATGATGTATAACCTATATAGGCCTACTGACTGTAATGAAAATGGCCAATGGCCATGCATTTCTCGTAAAACCAGTGACTAGCAGGCCAAACTTTCAAAAGAAATGGGAAAAAAAGAAAAGAAAAAAGGTTTTGCTGAGCTTCAGGAGTTGCCAATACAGCCAATAAAGTCGTAAGTGTACAAATGGAACCAAATGGACCCCTCGGCTCTCAACGTTATCTTCATGCTCCTTCTATCCTTCCCATCCCCTCTCTCATAAACCTGTTGCCTGTTTCCATCTATCTTATCTCTTTCCTGCCACACCTGCGGCTTGCGTTTCCTCTCCCTCTTGCCTTTTCTCTTCTTCCATTCCATCCATCTATCCCCCTTTCTTGCAGTTCCCTTCTCCCTTCTCCCTTCACCCGTTCCCCATACCTTGACCTCCCCAACAATCACCCCCCACCCCATCACTGCTCTCCGTTTAAGTACAAGTACTCGAGTGAATGGACTTAGTTACTTTCCACCGCTTTCTGTCTGCCTGTGTCTTTATGAGGGAAGTGACATCATGCTGGTTCAATGTGAAGTCTGGCTGGCCTGTTCGACAACCCCCATCTGTGGGAGTGGTGATGTCATGGCTCTGGACCCGTTCCCACTGATTAGGCTCTGGGATAAAAGGAGGGGCGTGAGGACACAGGACAGCAAGGTGACACATGTGTCCCCTGTGATAGAGTCATGGCTCTTTTCTTAGTTTTTCTCTTTTTTTTTACATTTAGAGTAGCCAATTATTTTTTACCCCATTTTTCTCCCCCAATTTAGTCAATAGCCAGTTAATTCCTCCCAATGCTTGCCACTGCTGTTATTTCACAGCGTGGAAGCCGCAGGAGTGAGAAGAGACACTTGGAGCATTGGCCAGGGTTGTGGGAAGGGGTGTAGAATCGAGAAGGTTTTATTTGTCACTACTCATACAGGTACAAGAAGTGAAATGCAATTTTGTGAGGTCCACAAAGTATTGTGCTACAACAAACAATGAGTCTAATAATGATAAAATATATGATTGTGCAATGAGACGTAAATGTGCTTTAAGTCATGGCCATTTTGATGTAGAAAAACATGTGTATATACAGTAGAGACAGCGGTGCTAACATTCAAAAGCCTAATTACAGTATGTACATTGTTTGGTTGATCACACGATGCAAGAAGACTACAGTTTCCGCTGGAGGTGCCTTCTGCCTTGTAGGTCATCACAACTTCACAAGACAGTAGCCTATGGTATCAGCAAAAATTACAACATGTAAATTATGATTCGATTTGAATGAGGATGTGGTTAATTCTCTGGCAGCCATAAAGTAGTCAGCCCCTTCAAAACCATATGTGACTTGTGAATTGAAGCTGCTTTACCCCCCTGCCTCCCCCCAGGTAAAGCAATGGTAGTGTGCTTTTTATGTGTGAGTCCAGCCTAGGAGCAATGGGCACTATCTAAATATTGAATCACGCAACATAAAAACTATCTGCGTAGACGTTAAAATGACATGTTTTAAAGTTGAAATATTGCTTCAAATCTCAGGAGTTAACTGTGTAGTCTGACTTTCTGTTAAACCTGCTTCCCTCTGACCTGGTTTTGATGCTATTAAACCAGGTCTGCTTTATGACTTCTATTTCTGCCCTGGCCTCTCTGTGGCCCAGTCTGCTCACTCTACTGTGACACCTTAAGACTCCCATGTAAGGTATGTAGGTATGGATCACTGCCTGGGCTAAAACAGTGTTTCTCAAACCTTTACATTTCAAGGTCTCCCCTTAACTCTGACAGTATACAAATGGAACCAAATGGACCCTAATGGGTCCATTTGGTTCCATTTGTACGCTGTCAGAGTTACAGACCTCTATGGGTCAATTTGGACCCCTCTAAAACCATGGGCTAGAAGAATGGGCTCATCCATAATCTCCTGTAATGTTTACCATCTCATATCGTCGCTACAGTCATAAAACTGCAAATTCGAACTTTTTGTGTTTCTTTTTGTTCATTAACGCCCTACTTGTTCATACTACAGCGCCACACATTTGAAACCTAACAGTTTTGGACGTATGAGAGGTTTCCACACGACAGAGATGATATAGTATAGGCTCGCTAGGAATGAAATCTCAGGAATGAAATACATTTCAATAACCCAATAACAAATATAGCGCATTCATAAACCTGCTCTTTCTGGCTAGTTCAGAGGCTGATATATCACCCACCTCTGCACAGAAATAGCAGCATTTGTGACGTGGTCATACGGTATAGCACGTGCCACCGCTACAAGTTGTCACTAGCAAGTGGCAATAATGATCTGTCTATTTATGCTATATCCACGAGTCGTGACCCTGCTAAAGATTGGTAACTGCACACAGAACTGATATTCAAGCCCTCGCCGTAAGTGTCACTATTTCAAGCACGGGTGCTTGATGCCGATATTGGTCAAGTACTGTACTGTACATTACGCCCTACAATGTCGAGTGGTTGGTTCTCCACGTGGATTCTATTCAGATTCTATTCAGTGATGGACAAAGAACTCAACCCCAGTATTTGAGTCTAAATATAATTACTCTGTAATGTCTACAGTATACTGAATCAAGCAACTAAGAAACTGTCTGGGGTGCACACAAACAACAAAGTAGACGTTACAACGACCCAATGTTTGAAAGTGAAATAATGTCCTGTTAAAACTTAGTTCACATTGGCATTGTTTATAATGAAACTAAAAAGGATCTCTGGGTTGAGTTATATGGTGCCTCATGCCAAAGCCTACTTTAGATTATTTTCCCATGTAGGCTATATATCACCTCAATTATTTTAATAAACCTTTTACTGCAAAATCATTAAGGATGAGGGTAACTTTCAAGTTCAAGGAATATATATATATATATATATATATATAAATCACAGAAGATCCACTATCTTATAGCATGGCACGAAGTGATGCGGATATGAGCTTGTATACTGTATCTGCTATGTTTAAATAGCCAAAACATAAAATATGGTTAAAGTGATGTTTGTGATGCTATTAACTATTAAACCCCCCCCTCCTTTAAGTAGACCAAGTCTACTTAAAGGAGTAGTTCACCCAAAAGTCTAAAAATAAACAAATCTCCGTGAATTCAAGGCTTCATGAGGTGTGTAATTGATAGACAATAAGTCATTGTTAAGGTGAACTACTCCTTTAACTTGAGTATACAAATGTGACAGGGCAAATCTTAACTTGTAGACGAGTGAACAGGTATACACTTTTCAGTTGAGTACTGGGTTCTTTATGCCCACCACTGGCAATAGCAACAGTACACACTGCACATCCCCAACCTGCTTGTGAGTTATGACAGGAGCATCCTCATAATCCCTCCGTCCCAGACCTCTCATTCCCTTATTTAGTCATGTCAGAGAGAGAGAGAGAGAGAGAGAGAGAGAGAGAGAGAGAGAGAGAGAGAGAGAGAGAAGAGAGAGAGAAAGTTTCTGTGCGTGCGTGCGTGCGTGCGTGCGTGCGTGCGTGCGTGCGTGTGTGCGTGTGTGCGTTCGTGTCAGTGTGTCTGCAGACTCTGCATGGCTGAACAGAATTCTTCACTGAGAATACAAATCGTTGATGTCTGGCAGAAACCTTGTATGACCAAAAACCTTAATGTCCAGGAAGTGGAGAAAATAAAATGTGAGTTCCAATGGATCCAGCAGGCATTGACACAAAGGCTTGCCCACCTGCCCGACCGAGCAAGTGCTCATTTGAGAGGGGACACAAACATCTATAAACACAACACAAGATATCTGTCTACCTGAATGTGGCCAGTGCGATCTGTCTTCTGGTCTGTGGAATGTAAAATAAGAGCACTATTTACCTATAATGTTCTGTTTTTACTGTGGCTACTGTGTGAAACCATAGACATATTCAATCGTAGCTACAGTATGTAGGTATTTGGATTTGGAGGTATTGAGTAGTGTGACATTTTGAAATAAGTTAAATTCAGCGGTAATTAAAATCTTTAGCTATCATCTTATAATGGACGATTTACTTTTCGGGCAAGTGGGCATGACCTCCGGGCAAGTAGAACATGACCTGTACTTGCCCGATGGGCAAGTGCCTCTGAGACCTTAGCGTCAACCCCTGGATCCAGTGTCATTATAACTTAGTCAAAAGCTCTTGTTAATACTTTTCATAGCCTCGCATACAGTAGCAAGCCAATATCACTGCGGGCAATGCAATGGCATATTTGTCTGGCTACGCGAGGCATTCATTTAATTGGTTCAATATACATAAAAGACACACAGACTTTAACCATGTTCACTTTCAGTTGGAAAAGAAAGAAAAAAGTGAAAGTGAGCTTATAGAACATCTATTTTCCTGACCTCAAAATGTATATCTCTGCTGTCGGGCGAAAACTATCTAACTCCAATATATTCATTTTCCAGAAATAGTGCGACGATTCGTAAGGATCAAAGCTAGTTCAGGGGGCGGTCCCAAGGGAGCGCGCGCGCGGAGGGGGGTGGGTCACTAGGTCCTGCCCCCCCCCTTACCCATAGTTCTTAGGGAAGTCAGATGGTGGGACTCAGTCTTGTTGCATAGCACTGCTGCTGCTACCACGCTGCAGTACACACACAAGTGCCACACTTGTTGCTTGCAGGTAGCTGTGCTGTTGCCCACCGCTTGGAGAGGGTGCCTAACTGGGCTGAGTATTTCTGGCTGTTTCTGCTATTTTACTATCGCTCAATTCATATTCTTAGCTGCCAAACTAAGAAGCTGTGTTATTGGCCAGGTTGTATGGGAAGTTTGAGATTGTTATTCTGGTAATCGCTGAATTCTAAACTGCTGTTTCAAGGTTCAGATTGCTTGCTATCGTTGCTGGTGCCTAGCTGATTTCTGTACTTTCAGTTGTTTGTTGCTAAAGCTATTTCAAAGGTGCTACAGGCTTGCTAAAGTTGCTAAAGGTAAACTCAGTATCATAGAAGTTGGCTGTGGCTACGGGCTAAATGCTAACTTATTTCGTGCCCTGGTGGGCCTATACTGGGCTACCATGAGTAAAGTAATCTCAGTTGTTGGGTTTGTCGATATGTCAGTGCTTTGCAACGGCGCGGGCCGTATCAGCTAGCGCGGAACAACAGGTTTAATGTACAGTCAGCTAGGAGCTAGGTGGCTATTGCTAGCCAGCTATTTCGGTAAGGATGCTGTTAGCTGGTAAATAAATGGTTTCTGTCGCTTCTTGGACCACAGTAGGGCTGCTGCCAGTTACCGTGGCGTAGAAGCCCTCGCGGGATGAATTATTAAATACAGTAATCGCCTCTTTGAGAAGCCTATAAAGGATGTCTGTCTGCGTGGGCTCCTGAGAGGAGGAAACCCGCAAGCTCATAGGTGCCACAGTTTACGTGCAACAATGTTTTGCTTCCGCTAACGCAAGTCGTGCCTGTTGTCCTGACGTCACCAGTTGAACTCGCTAGTGCATGCAGGGAATCGTAGTCTTCTCTATATGCTCGGTAGCTCCAGCTAAATATTCTCTTCTGCTACGGTAGGAGCCATCGTTCATTCCAGCCACGAGCTGTCTGTTGATGGTCGGCTAGCTTGCAACTCAGAACTCATGTAGCTAAAGAGGTTTGCTAACGTTCCGTAATGACTCTTCAAGCTGCCTATTCCATGGGGGTTGCGTGTGTCCGTGGTCAGCAGCTACCTAGCATACAGGCTAGCAGAGGGTAACGTCACGAAGCGAAGGGTGGCGCACGGTCTGCGCATTCTGAGCACATGGGTTATGTGGCTCTCTCTAGCATTTAACCTCCAGGTCATCTGGTCCGTTACGATTCTTTTTCGTTATTATATTATTTTGTGTGCACGCGCAGTTCATAGGGCAGGGATGCGCATGTATTATCCATGTCTATGCTTCGCTTGTGCGCACTGTACAAGCTTAGCATACAGGCTTCGTTTGCTGTTCATGAGGATCTTGCCTGGTCTCGGTTAATGCTAGCTTTGCCCAAGCTGCGGCTGCCTGCTGGCATAGCAGCTGATGATGGTTGCCGATCCTACTCTGGTGAAAACGCTAACATCTGTTTATGTTTGCAGCTCGGGCCAGAAACTGCCGCGTGTCTGTTGGCATCAGGGCGGCGTCGAGTGTGGCAGCGTTGAAGTCATTGGATACTATCCTCTATCGAGCTGCCGTATTGTTTCAATCTAAGGTTATAGTTCTAGGTCTCTGCGTATCGCACTGTATGTCCTTGCGGTGTTTCCGTAGCTGCGGCACTCGAGCTAATAATTACAGCTAAGGCTACTGCTAGTGAAAAATGACGAGTTGTTTATCTTTACAATCACATTAAAGCGGCCACAGGACTGTTGCATCATGTTCACCATTGCAGCTCCAGGATAAAGGCTGCTAACGCCATGCTTTCTTTTCAGCTCAGGCTAAAGTGCTACATGTCTGTTGCTGCAGCTCACGCCAAAGCGAATACTTGTTGGTTGCTAACATTCTGTTTGTTATTTCAGCGCCAAGCCGGAGTGGCTGCAGGCCCACTGCTACGTCATCAGGTTATCATGGCAGCTTTATGCTTCGCCTAAAGCGGCTACATGTTCCACTAATCGTGTTTTACTTTTTAGCTTCTTGCTGCGGCTGCTACATGTCTAAATGCTAACATAATTTCTATCCTTTCAGCTCATGCTGGAGCTGCTGCATAGCTGCTACTACAGCAGGTCGCCATAGCAGCATGGCGCTGCAGCTGCTGAGGTTTTCTGCTAACAGATTTATCATTACAGCTCCAGGCCGGAGCTGCGGCATGCCCCCGCCACGGCATCAGAATAGCATGGCAGCTTTATGCTAAAGCTGCTACATGTTCCACTAAATCGCGTTTTTCTTTATAGCTTCGGGCCACGGCTGCTACATGTTGCTGCTAACATCAGGTTTGTCCTTTCAGCTTCTTGCCGGAGCCGCTGCATAGCGGCTGCTACAGCATGCCATCATTGCAGCGTCGCGCTGCAGCGGCTGAGTGTTTTCTGCTAACATGTTTATCTTTATAGTTTCGTCCACTACTGCATAATTCCATGAGACCAGTCAGGAGTCGGTTAGCACTGGAGAGGGCATTGCTACTACAGCTTCCGCTACTTCTGCCGCTACCATGAGCTGCCAGCCTGCCCGCCCGCATGCCTGCCCGCCCTCCCGCCCGCATGCCTGCCCGGCTGCCCGCCTGCACGCGCCATATTCAGCAGACGGAAGTGGCCTACCGCCAGCCCGCCGCCGCCTGCCTTCCCGCCCGCCTGCCTTCCCACCTGCCTGTCGGCCCTCCCGTCCGGCTGCCCGCCCGCCCGCTACAGCATCAGTTAATGCTATTACTGCTGCTACCATGAGCATGATCCAGCGCTGCGTCGTGCTGGAAGCCTGTGGTGCCGGCCCATCTTCCGGAGGCGCTGTCAGGCTGCGACCGTCGTCGCCACCGCCAGGTCGCAAGGGAACATGGGAAGCTGCAGTTCCAGCACCAGCGGTGGGAACTCCATTCCTCTCGCCAGCTGCAGCTTTCCCAGATGCCCTGAGGAGCCACACTCTAGCAGGTAAATAGCAACGCATTTGCTTGTTCGATTCTGTGAGCGTTCAGCTGCTCTCTAAGCTTGCTAATAATAGGCATCCATAGTTGGATAGCAGCGACTTACTTGTACTGAATGTTGGGCTTTAGCCGCTCTCTAGGCTTGCATAGCTTGCCTTTAAAGGTCAAGACGGGTATCTCGTGGAGATTCTCATATGTGCAGCAGCAGACTCTGCAGCAGAGCGCTCCGTGGGCTGCGAAAATCTTCTCTGTGATCCTAAAAGTCAGCGACCTTAGGCGTGGTTTCATTGTTATGGTCAGCTAAAGCTAAGATGGTTATTTCTGCGGCAAGCACATGCGGTCACCAAGGCCAGGCTTAAGATGCGACTAGCACATGGCCTCTGAAGATTGCAGCTCGCAGTTTAAGCAGGGAAGGTACACCAGTGTCAGTCGCAGAACTAACTCTCCTTTCTGTCCTTTCATGTCCATGCTGAACACCGGGCTGTCTGCCCGACGTCCTCGTCTCACGACCCCCGGAGAGAGCTGCCAGATTTGCGGCCCGCCCCTCTTCACTCTGCATTCTCTCCGGATCGGAGCAGCCACACCACCAGCACTTCTGGTGCCCTCAGCTAACTCAAGATCCTGCACGCCAAGCTATCAAGCACACACAACACAGGACTGACCGAAGCGTAATGGTTCCAAGCTGGAGTTGGACGCGTTTCAGTTAACGCTTCTGCTGCTGATGCTAATAGTGCTGCAGGCACTATTAGCAGGGTTGTTCCATAGGGTTCATTTTGCTGCTTCTGCTGCGTTACTCGGGGCACGCGCCCCTGATAGGTTGCGTGTTTTATTTGCTGCTTCTGTTGCGTTACTCGGGGCACGCGCCCCTGATAGGTTGCGGGCCACGATAAATATTACGCTTTAATATTTCAATCTTGCAAAAGCTAGGTGGTTGCTGGGGTGTTAGTTAGGTAGGATGTGAAGCTGTATGGCGCTGTAGTTATATGAATTAAAGGTTTCATCGCTGCTTCTGGTTCTGCTGTCTATATATATATACGTCCATGTTGCTGCTCCCGCTTTTCTCTAGGGTGTTTTAGTATGGCTTCAGTCAGATTGCAGTATATCGTTATAGTCAGCAGTACCACCTTCCTCACCGTTGGTTCGGTCTGCCAGCTGCTAACATTCTTAATTATTAAATTGCTTTAGCAGTACTTATAGCGTTTTTGGCAAGCTGCCAATATCATTGCTTAGTATTTTGCCTTAGTAATATTCGCTCTGCCAGATGCTAATATGCTTAATTATTATATTTTTGCGTTAGCAGGAAAGGCAGTTCATAGTTTGCCCCGCAGTAATGATAACTTAATCGCTAGAGTCACAGCAGAGCTGCCTTCCTCGCAGTTGGCTAGCACTGGCATGGGATTCTGAGATTTTGGCGTGCTTTGGGGGTTTGTAGTTTTGGGGGGTATCGGGCCAGGGCTCGCTGTAACTAAATTATGCCCTCGATGCTCATGGTAACATGAGGATCGTGGGTTCAGCGAGCCATGGCCCGAGGCAGAACCCCATGCCAAACCATGCTAACTTAGGCTATAGTTTCTATGCTGTCTTATAGTAGAGCTAAGGTAGGCTGCCAATACTATGTGCTTAGATATAGGCTTAGATTCTATGCTGTCTCTATAGTAGGGTGCTCAATATGCCATGCTGTGTGATGCTTGCTTTCTGCCTTCATTCTGGTCAATAAAGTATATCTTAACCCAAGTGATCGTCTCCTGAAAGTTTGAAAACATCGAGCTCAAGTGGAGTTAGGAGGTTTTGGCCAAAGCGCTTTTTTATTACTTTTCATTGGTTCAATATTTTTTAACCAACACAAAGACGTATTAAAGGGTGTTCAATAGCACTGATTTATAAAATAAAAAAATCTGAATTCTGTTTACTAAAGAGCAATGATTGCTATTGGAATATGAGTAAGTAATTAGCGTTGGGAAACTACATTTCCTAAGTCATGTGGCCCATAGGACAGGATGGAGCCTATCTCCTGTTTCCGTAGCATGATGCAGCTACTTTGGATGTACAAGTACACCCCCTGGACATGCCGCTATGTAGCAGGGACTTACCACATACCAATCCAGCTTGTGATGCTGAGTGCCAAGCAAGGAGGTATTGGGTATCATATCGTCACTGTCTGGCCAAAACCTCTTAGCTCCATTTTTGAGGTTTTAGATTTTTTGGCATAAATCAGGGCTATTGAACACCTTTTACATCTGAGTGTTGGTTAAAATAATATTGAACCAATGAAAAGTATTAAAAAGCCCTTCGGTCAAAATCTCCCAGCTCATTTTCCAGAAAACTAACATTTTGAAGTTAGGAGGTTTCGGCCCGACAACAGAGATATTTATAGTCAATGTGGTTATAGTCGACTCGCAACTTACTTATTCATCCAATCAATTGGGCCAGTGGTGGAAAAGGTACTCAAATGTTTTACATCAGTAAAGCAGAGTAGAATGCATTATTGCGACCCTCAGGTCACAGTTACTATCAAAACCTCCACTGGCTGTCAGTCTGTCTGCACATACACTCCTTGGCTGCCAACCACAACCTCCACCCCTCATTCCTCACATGGCCCTCTTCTAGCGGCACCATGAAGCCGATTCAGGCAAAACACATTTTTGGACACTGCTCCTATGGATTTTGCCATAAAATCACACAAAGTGGTACACAGTATCTCTAGAGTCATGTCATCAACATGGATCTGTCCCATTTCCCATATTCCTTCCTGATTGGCTACCATTGCCTTCTAAAGTTTGTGTATGCGGCCTGACGGGCGCTTATCTCCCGATTATGGAGTCTTACTGGTTACCTAAGTTTGAGACAAATTTTGGAGGAATGAGGTCAGATGATCGCCTTCTGGCGTTATGCCCGTGGGCATAATCACTCTAAGTAATGTGACATGTATCTGGGCACTGATCCTCTGAGTATCTTAAAGACCAGACCCATCGAGAGATGTTGCACTCTGCCTTGAGCCAACCCAGACTAGCAAAGTGAGATGAGAGAAGGTCCTGCATGGGGGAGAGGCCTAGTAGTAGTCGTATTATTAGTTTAAAAAAAAAGGGTCAAAAATAGCCTTTTCGCAATCATTAGTGGAAGAGATAAAATCATTACCCCTCGCAACATGTGCCTTTGAATATCAAAGCATCTGAACAACTTGCTGAGAATTATTAATAGCTGTTTGGTTAGCAACTGCTCCATTCACTTCAAGCTTGCCCCAATGGTCCTTGGCATCTGAGGCGCAGCTGTTTGTTGGTGAAATTTTAAATGGGTATTTATAGTGTCCCCTCTAATGTCCCATAAGGCAGCGGGGCTATCACTATACGTTTAGCTAAGATTGTTGTTGTTGTTGTTATTAAGTCATCAGCTGTCTAAAAGATGCCAATCACGAGCAGTGGTTCTCAAATGGGGTCCGGGGAACCCCAGGGGTCCTTGAGGTAGTTCCAGAGATTCCCCGGCAAAATGTGTCAATATAGCATCGAAATCAGTTTAACCCCTATAATACATTGGCTATTTGAAAATAGCAGATTTACAAGCATCTACAAGCTATTTTCAAATAACCTTGAATCAGGGACGTGCTGGCCATTGGGAAAAGCGGGACAACTCCCGAACGGACGGTTAATTCCAGGCCGGTCCAGGCCAGCCATTAGGAAAAAAAAATAAAATAAAATGTCGGCCTTCGTTCCATTTTGGGGGCTGGGCGGCCAACAAAGTAAATCGTCACTGTTGGGCAGAAACCTCGTATCTCCAAGTTTCAAATTTGTACATTTTTTGAGGGCAACTCCAACTTTTTTTCCCGGGCTGAATCAGGGGCCCAGCATGTCCCTGCCTTGAAGACAATTTGAGAAATCACACTATAGTTAGTGAAGTGAAGTGAGCGCCTGCAGTGCTATATTTATGAGTTAATTTCATCAAGCGCCCGCTGGGCGACGGCGTACAACAAACTTTGAGACGTTTGTGCCAAGATGTGGGTCACATCTAGGGCCCAGGGCCATAATATAACACACGGTCAAAATGAAGACACGGCCCAGCGTTGGGGAGAGATCTTGGCTGCTCTCCTGTAACAACTAATAATATCACCAGGCTGCTGAACGGTTGCTACCAAGACCCGCTGCCAGGATTCTCTGGGACTGACGCACTGTACTGCTTTCATCCCCAGCACCTCCACCCACCCCCACCCGGCCACCCCCACCCCCCAGCTTTAGAGAACTGTTGTCTTGTTCAAATCCACTGGCTTCATTTTCAACACACACACGCGCGCGCCTTGCGCACACGCACACACACACACACAGACACGCGCACGCACGCACGCACGCACGCGCACACACACACACACACACACACACACACACACACACACACACACACACACACACACACACACACACACACACACACACACACACACACACACACACACACACACACACAGGCCAGGGTCCTCCCCCATGTGTGATTAAGAGCATCTGCTAAATAGCTGAATTGTAAATTGTAATTGTAGGACAATGGACCACAATATGTCCAATAGTAAAGTTACAGATACAGGGCAAAGAAGTACAATAGGTACAGAAGAATGACATCCCAACAAAGACACCTTTCAACAAGTACACAGATGTATGTACAATCATCCTGCCTGGTGCAGAACAAGAGACACCGTCAATAAATACAAAAGTATACAGACGTAATACACTCTATATACAATCTTCCTGCCCAGGTGCAGAACCTGAAGTAAAGAGAGAAAAGCTACATTTTGGCACCTTAGTGTAAGACAGTGTTTCTCCCCATCAGGGGTCCTTGAGAAGCTTCCAGGGGGGTCTCTAGCTAAATGATCGATAGTTACTTAGTAACCAAATGGTCCCTTAAAGGTGGTAGTCAGAACAATCGTCCCCAAACATACCCAATGTTTTTCCCAGAACGCTCGCCACCAGAAATTGGTCAATTAGGCAATAAGAGGTTTAGGAATAAGGCTAGTTTTAGGCATAGTTTAACTGAGGTTAAGTTTAGGAATAAGTATGGTTTTAGGCATAGTTTCACTGAGGTTAAGTTTAGGAATAAGGTTAGGGGGTTAAGCATAGTTTCACTGAGGTCAAGTTTAGGAATACCTGGTGCCGAGACTGTGCGGGACTGTTCTTGTAATCTTAAGGGTCTGTAACTCAGAGAGTGTACGAATGGAACCAAATGAACACAAGGGACTTTCGTGGCCTAATGAATGTCAAAGTGGGGGTCCTTGAAATGAAAAGGGTGAGAATCACTGGTGTAAGAAGTTTTGTGCTCATGCCCAACTACTACAACAATGTGTTTTCAATCAGACCCAAGTCATGCTGAATGTTTTTGATTGATTCAGGAGCATCAGCAAACTGTAAATGTCTGAAGTATAAATAAAAAATACACAAAATCTACCTACCATATTTTTTTCTATTAATCAAAAGTAACTAGCAACTAAAGCCTCTGTATAATATTTGCCTCTGAGATGTAGTGGCATAGAAGTAAAAGTATTGACAATTGAAAAAACTGTACTTAAGTACAGTACTTGAGCAAATGTACCTGGTTAATTCACACCACTGCATTGTTCCTTCCAGTTGACAATGAGATCGCGGAGCTGCAACATCCAGTCCGGTCCAGAGGAGTTGGAGGAGGAGGAGAAGGGACACGTCAAGCCCACAGAGAAAACCTTCATCAGGGAGGAAGAGGAGAACACGCCCGAGCTTACCAAGAGGAAGAGGAAGAACAATGTCGGGCGAGAGGAGGGGAAGGAGCAGGGGAAGACCTCTGTGGTGTCCGGGATCATAAAGAAACCTCAGAATGCACCACCACCACAGCAGCAGCAGTGCAGAAAGCCAGGCATGCTGGATCTGTCCAAGGAGGACCTAGTGCATCTCCTGGGGGTGATGGAGGGCGAGGTCCAGGTCAGTAGAAGACTGATGCCCACCGTATATCATTTATTGTCACTGTCGGGCAGAAACCTCGTATCTCCAAGTTTAAAATGTGTACGTTTTTTTCTCGTAAAGTAAAGCCCTGCTTCACCATACAAGACCATTGCACAAAACTAGGGAGAATAGCAGATCTACACAACTATCTACACAGATCTACACAACGAGACGTTGTGTGCTTGTAGATTGGCTATTTTCACTATTTTAAATCATTTTTAAAATTATAAATACAAGACGAACAGTTTTGGACATACAAGGTTTCCACCTGACAACAACGATATGCTCTGAATCTTTCTTCAAAAATGTTTGCAGATTTTCGGCTGCAAAGCAACAGCCATAACTTGAAAGGGTTCGAGTATGGGGCTAGCGTTCCTTAGTCTATAAGCAAGGGTCTTCACCAGGGGGTCCACTCCAGGACCCCTATACTACAGGGGGGATGCCGGCATGCCGCTCTAGGAAAGTTTCTTTACATTGACCACTTGAATCCGAGTATCTCTATTCTGGGTGGAACATTCACCAAAAATAACCAATCTACAGGCTGCGATGCGTTGTGAGCTTGTAGATCAGCTATTTTCTGAGAAGTGGTTTGATATGGAGGGGAAAAACAGCAGACCAGGGATAGAGCCAGCCAAGAATTGAGAGTTTAAGTGGTAACATATTGTAGATAAGATGAAAAAAGGATACACATCAAAATAATGCATGTGTAAAAACTAAAAACACTGATGATAGTGCTGTCAAACAAGTCTAGAAGCCAATTAGGCCATCTATGAAATCTATGAAAAATTGTAATCTTAATGTAGTGAGGGTCCCTGATTCATCTCTCAGAAAAAAACGCTTAAGGTCTTTAATTGTCTACATGCCTAAAAAAAAGACAATTATCTTGAGCAAAGTGCTGACCTGAAGGGAATTACATTAATTGAGAATGTCTGCTAAAATACTAAACATGAGCGTAATCACATTATATATCTGTGTAATCAAATCTTTGATTTATGAAACTGATTACTTTCTCTCTCTCTTTAAAAAAAAATCACATGTCCAGTGATATCTCATTAGTTGGTTAGTATATAGCCGATCTACACGCTTGTACTAGCTTATAACGGGTTAAATATCAGCTATTTTGTAGTGTTTTTTAGTCTTTCAGCAATATTTTGTCAAATACAAATAATCTAAACCAGTGGTTCTCAAAGTGGGGTCCCCAGGCAGGGGTCCTTGAGGGTGTTCCACCAGGGGTTCACTAGCACTTTAACCCCTTATAAGAAGTACATTGGCTATATCTACAGGCCTGTAGATAGACTATTTTCCAAATACTTTGAAGAAATGTGGAAAAACGTTTTCAGATGGGGTCCATGGCCAAATACATATCAATTTGGGGGTTCTTTACATTTAATCTAAAAACAATAATAATTAAAAAAAAGTATCTCTGGTGATCCAAGCATAGAGGTGTGCTTGTTTGGATCTGGGCTCACTCTGTAAATGATATTCTAATGGAGGTCCATTTATAAGCTCTGCAGGGAGGGAGGATGTTGCTGCATGCCTCACCCCTCTGTTTCCACCATGCAGATGATCTGCCTTTCAGGGTGTGTGGAATATGTTCCACTAACTAGACAGAAACACATGCTGTGCAACCCACCATGGAGGTTATGGGGGGACAGATGCTTTGGATTTTATTTGACAGACAGACACACAGACAGGCAGGCAGACAGACCAATT
This sequence comes from Nannobrachium achirus, assembly GCF_963921795.1. Classification (NCBI taxonomy): domain Eukaryota; kingdom Metazoa; phylum Chordata; class Actinopteri; order Myctophiformes; family Myctophidae; genus Nannobrachium; species Nannobrachium achirus. Next base: position 24,314,208 of record NC_137823.1, on the reverse strand, counting down.
TGGCCTCAATTACTGTATCTGAATTATGAGGCAAATTCAATCGGCTACAGTGTGGTGTATACTGTGAATATGGTATAACTTAAGAAAATAACTAGCACTGAGATTAATCTACAGATAGAAAATACTATTAAGTACATTTGTGATGTTTGGGATAAAGAGGGGCCTTGGACTGTACACCCCAACTCTATAAGAAGCAATGCCTGCAATGAGAAATGCTTTAGCTACCAATGAAACACAAGATCGACCCTGTCTCTGACCCAACACAATGGGCTAACTGGACAAAACAGCACCCTCTAGTGGGTGAACTCTGTCGGTTGTATTCCCAATATTGTCTATATTGTCTACTCTAAATCGACACCACCTTGTGGTTATACTTGGCCAATGTAATGACATGCTGTAAAGTAAAATAGACACACACGCACGCACGCACGCGTGAGCAGTCTGAGCACACACGCATACAAGCTTGCGCGTGCATACAAACACACCATGGAATGCACCTCTGTTTGTTCTCTGCCAAAAGCCATCTTCAAACACTCTAGTTTTCAGGGAATACACTTGTCTTCATACAATCATTTAGTAAAACGCAGACCATTTGAAGATTAAACTTCTTTATTTATCTGTAGACAGCCACAGGGCTATGAATTTGAATGATGATAATAATAATAAGGGTAAGTATAAGGGTAATAATAATAATGAAATATGGATAAATATGCTTTTTCTAGCGCAGCACAGTAAAATTCTCTTTGTTAATTTATCCATTTTAGTATGTTTTTTTTTGTAAAAATGTACTGATCTACAATACACGCTCTCAACCATTGCATCGCAACACACTGTAGATCTGCTGTTTTCGCTACTTCTGAATAACATTCATTAACATTGCCTAGAGGGTGGGTCGGTCGACTGCGAACGCCACAGGCGGCAAATCTGCACTTTTAGGGGCGCACTGTTGCTCTGATCCACACCAAACCTGGCACAAACACTGTTCAGGGGTCTGCCATTAGAATAATAGGCACACCAAGGGCCACATGACAGGTGCACCGTTAAGTCTGCACTCTGCCCCAAACTGAGCACAAACACTGTTCAGGGTCTGACATACATACAGCAGTCACATCAGGGGCCATGTGTGGCCCCCAGAGGCCATACTCGAGCCAATCCACACCAAACACTGTTTAGGATCAGGAGTTATATGAGAATAGTCACAACAAAAAACTAAATTGCACACATATGCTGCACTAGCAGTGTTACAGCAACATTAACACTTCAATTGGCTATAACTCGGTGACCATTGCTCTGATCAGCACAATATAAGCACAATATATGACTAGATTTGAAGGTCACATATCAGCCTTCAAATCTAGTTTTGAAAGTGTGCCCAAAGTAGTGACTTTCGGGTTGAATGTGGTTAATGTCTCCGCATGCAGGCCAGAGAAGACATCATCGGCATGATGAAGTCAGAGCGAACGGGTCCAGAGATGCTGGAAGCTCATTACGGCTCTGCCGTCCCCACCAAACCCCTGCAGGCCCTGCAGAGAGACCGCCTCCTCACCAACACTCGGACCCCCACAGAGGACGTGTACGAAACACCCATGGCTGAGGTAAGGTGACTGACTGCAACATCACTTTGAATGGAGAACTTCACAGAGAACGTTTGCTGCATGAATTCCCTCAATCCCAAACTTTTTTTTGTCAGAAATATACTGTGCAGTCAGTGGTACCCTAACCCAGAATCCATTCCTTTTGGGACCAGACATTCCCTCAGTAAGATAAATGTAAACGATTTCAAGGTCAACGATGATGACACGCCCCCAGCGCCCACAGCGCTGGGGGCGTGTTCCCTCCTCCGCGTCATCAACGCCACACCCTAGGTGGGGTTGGCGAAAAGGCCTTTCTGTGTGGAGTTTGCATGTTCTCCCCGTGTCTCCTAGGGTAGATACCCTCACAAAAACATGCAGTAATCCTGGTCTCTATAATGCTGGTTAGAATAACGTGTTCCTTCCACGCGCTACGTCCAAACCGGGGAAATCCCCCCTGTCAGGTGAAAAGAAGCAACTTGGACTACTCATGCATAGAAGGAAGCATGAGGTCAGTCCGTTGTATCCCCAGGCGCGGCAGGGGGAGAGCAGAGCCCAGGATTACATAGGCAATTAGCACTGGGTGAAAAAATGGGTTACAAAACCGTGGGATAAAGATTATATAAAAATAAAAAAAGATGATGATGACTAGCAAAGAAGAGATGACCTATTTAGGCTGTATTCTTGACAAAATAACTGTCTGGTGATAGCATGGCAACAAAGGTGATCAAAGGTGTCCCCTCATCAGCTGGACAGACTGGAGGACAAGCAGAGAGAGACGTACAGGAGGATGCTGGAGCAGCTGCTGGTGGCTGAGAAGTGGCACCGCCGCACGGTGAGCGAGCTGGACAACGAGAAGCACAAACACTCCGACTTCATGAACAAGAGTGACGACTTCACTAATCTACTGGAGCAGGAGAGGGAGAGGTGAGGGGTGTGTGTTTCTGTTTCTGAGTGAGTGTGTGTGTGTGTGTGTGTGTGTGTGTGTGTGTGTGTGTGTGTGTGTGTGTGTGTGTGTGTGTGTGTGTGTGTGTGTGTGTGTGTGTGTGTGTGAGCGTGCGTGTGTGCATTACTTGTTGTGCGCATATTACTCGTATTACAATTTTCCTGGTCCACACAAGGTTGTTTTATGGTTAAGCTTTATGGTTTCGAGTTAGGCTTACAATAAGCATAAGATTCAGGATGGGGTTAGGGTTATGATTAGGCATAATGGGCCCGGTGCATGGGAAATCTTGTTGGACAATAATAACTCAAATATGGCTATTTATCCGTTGTCTGCAGTGCAAAGTTAAAAATTTTTAAAAAAAAAGTATAATATACAATAATTTCCATGAATTAAAAAAAGGTTTAAGAAAGAGTGAAAATAGCAGATCTACAACCTCTCTCAACGTGTCGCTTTGTGCCGCGTTGTGAGCTTAAATAGATTCACAAGTTTGGGTCCCAAGCAAACGTCTATAATTTCTCTTTTGGTTCTTGAGCTAAAGAGTTTGGGAAACACTTACACTGCTGTACAGTGTGTAATAATAATTCACGTAGGACACACTTTTATTTGTCATAAACTATGAAAAAACAAACAAAACATTTTGCACATAGTTTGTTTGCATGCTAGGAGCCTCAGCTCAGATAAGACCCTGAGCAGATTGCTGTGATAGACAGTGAATGCCTTATCAACGCTCCATGGACGATGGTTCCCATCAACACAGATATGATCAAACACACAATACAACAGTGTTTCCCAAACAGTGGTGTCGCACCAAATTCTGGGCCCTGGGTACAAGGATTCACTGCGGGCCCCCCATGAATGTTCTTCATAGGGGGAGGGGGTTTAACCCATTTAGACTGGGAACACATTATTACGCAATATTTTGTGCTTTAACTATTGAAACATAGCAGATCTAGAAGCTCAAGCTAGAAGCTGCAAGCTTGTACTGTAGATCTGCTATTTTTGAAATTATTTCAAAGACTTTTTTTTTGAAAAACCTATGTTTCTATGTCAGTGCTGCGCAAACCTTTTTATGTGAAGGGCCCCAAAAATTATATGTATTTGGCCACGGACCCCCATCTCGAAATATTTAATTCCTGGGACCCCCCAGAAGCAAAATTTGAGTTACAAAAGGTCACTTAAAAAGTACATATTCAAAGATTTGCACACATTTTCCACAACTTTTCAAAAATAGCAGATCTACAAGCTCGCTGTGAGCTTGTATATCTGCTATTTTTCAATAGTAACTCAGTCCCAACTCCCCCCCTCCCCTCCCCCCTTGTGACGCCCCTGTTCCCAAACAATGGGTCGGGACCCATATTTGGATCACAGATGGTCTAAGGGGTTGAGAGAGACTTGGAACAATTGAGACATGGTGACAGAATGGTGTTTATTACATGTTTCAATGTGTTTTGTTTAACCCAGGAGCCGACTAATAAGATAATTAGGCCCTGCGCTATAAATGCCACCTCCAATGTGCTCACATCTGCTGTCCATACAGCATGATATTTCAAATACCTGGCCCTGTGCGTCAGACAACTTCATGAAATATTGCATCAAAGGACTCCATTCAGCATGCTGATGCTGAACAGGATAGAGCTGCCTGGCAAGGCTCGCTTCACTTGATAAGTCTGAGGAATGCTCCTCATATGAGCGTTTTTTCTAAAAGGAGATATACGTACACCAATCTAAAAGAAGAAGAAGAAAAAAAGACTATAGCCTGTGTCACAAATTAGGCAAACATTCTGCAAACATAGATGAGCAGTCTGCAAAAATCGGCATGCACTTGGCAAAAACAGTCGAGCTACAAGCTCACAACACATTGCATCATAGCGCATTGTGAGCTTGTAGATCGGACTTTTTTGTTATTTGAATGTGAAACAAGGTACTATGATGCTGTTTAAATGGTTAACTTAAGAGTTAACATTGGATTAGTCGCGTAGCCTATAACCCATGCTGCACAAAAAAAGTTTTTTATTGGGAGAAAAGACAAATAGACAAATGGAACCAAATCCATTTGTACTAAATAGACATTGGGACTGGGGTCCCAGAAATAAATAATTGTATGGAATGGGGAACCATGACCATACAGTTATGCATATCAAGCTGGGGGACCTTGAAATGAAACGGGCGGTTGAAAATCACTGCTATGACAGACTCCTGCCCCCTCTCCCCCCACCCAACCCCCCACCCAACCCCCCACCCCTATGAAGTGCCACCACTGTGTGATAACACATTCCTGTATGTTGGAGTCAGTCTGGAAGGGAGACATGCTGATATCACACACATACACAACAGCCCGTTGGGGAAATGAGGTAACTTATAAGACAGTTAAGTGGTTCTCAAATTGTTTTGATTTCAAGGACCCTCCGTTTGGTATGCATTAGGACCACAAACCCCCATAACGGGTCCATGCTCTACTCTCAGAGTAAGGATCCATTTGGTTCCTAACTATCAATCATTTAGCAATATGGCAGTGGTTCTCCTGCTATGTGGCATAGAAGGAGAACAAATGTAACCCCTTGTTTGAGCCAAATCTGTGACGTGATTAGTGGAGCTCCCTCTGGTGTTGTGACCATGGATGTCAATGATGTTTGTGAAGTAGTTTCATACATCTGTGTCTCACTCAGAAAAGGGCTCAGCTAGGCTTTAGTCTCACCAGTGTTAATTTCATCGACTAAAACTATGAGAAAGAATGTTCGTAGACTACCTTTTTTCAATGACGAAAACTAAATAAAAACGGAATAAAAACTAAAGCGAACATGACTAAATATAATGACAGTTTTGTCAACAAATAGAACGTAGACAAAATGTTAGGGAGGGACTAGTGGAGATTAGCCGAGCTCCGCTATTCTCGGCAGCCAGGTCATCAAGGCCTGCCAAAATTGATTTCAGTCGACTAAATCAACTAGTGTACTAAAATCTCATGATATAGTTAACTAAAACATTTTGTTTAAGATGAGTATTTAGTCATTTTTAAGATGACTTAAGATGACTAACATATGACTCAAACTAAATGAACACTGAGTCTCACAGGCCATTCCCTCTCAGGGAACGGCCTGCCCTACAGTACCGTATGTCATGACAAGGCGGACGCTATGAATAGATCTGAATGCAGGGGGACAGACGTTTGGGAGAAACGCCAGCTGCTAGCAAAGTTATATTAGACTGTAGCTACAGTAACAACGGCCGAGCATATCAGTCATCTTACAGTACATATCACATTGCATATTTACATTCAGCTAAAACTATGTGTTAGTAAATATTGCTGGAGCAGATAATATAACCCTAATGGGTGGGTGAACCGATAGCCGGATACATGGTTATGGTGCACATAGTCTCTTGAGACCGACTGTAGGCTTGCACAATTTTGAAATGCTTCCGCCAAAAGGAAGCACTGAAATTGCCCTGACCCACATTTTGCATGCTATATTGATGAAGCATTTTTACTGTGATTATAGCATTTTTTATTTAAGTGATTTAGAATTGTGAATCATGTACATGCACCCATGCACACACGCACGCACGCACGCACACACACACACACACACACACACACACACACACACACACACACACACACACACACACACACACACACACACACACACACACACACACAGCGGTACTACTGTATTTCGTTTCAGCGGCAGAAATCCATTTGCTGCAAAAAGCTGCACCGTCAGTCCACATGCATGATCCCATACACAGTAAAATGCTCAGTCATAATGTATCCATTTGTAGGTCAGAGAGTGCACAAATGCAACTAAATGTACCCATAACATTTTCAGAGATCATAGATACATGAACACTTCAAATGTTACTGACAGATACTAAAATCCATGCAGTTGCATGATTCTTTCTGCAGCGACACACAGGATTATAATGAAGGGGGATGTGCAGCGGTCTGCCATTGTCATGGCCGCAACAAAAATCTCCTCTTGCATTGTCGCCTCGTTTCTATGGAAACACTGCTGGTCGGCCAGACAGACCGGTCAGAATAGAGCAACAGTTTGGATAAGAAGATCCAACACCAAAATATATGCAAACAGTTTATTTAACACCTGCTGAATGAGATTATTTTCACGCGCTGCCCCCCTCCTGTTTGCCTGCTCCCACCCTGGGAAAGAAATGTAAGGGGAAAAAGTTTAGGGATGAGACTCCCTCCTTCCTGGCCTGAGCCCCTCCTCCTCCTCCCTCCCTCACTCCCCGTCCCTGAAAAAAAAAGGGCAAGTGCCATTCTGTGCCATATATGGACTGAATGACATCACCAAGCAGTGTGGAGCTAGAGTGAGTGGCTGCTCTCCTAAAACACAACATTCACCTTGCATTGTCCTGCTGCTGATGACATGTTGTTTGGAATGTGATGGCTGATTCCCCATTGGAGTGGAGTGAGGGTCGGATGAGTGGGGGGCTCCCATGCAGGCTTTAACAACGCCGTAGTCCGGCTTCTCAGCTTCCAGTCCAGCTTCCTGCACGAATCCACCAAAACACACATTATCATTAGATATGGACCAATCTGCCTTGCATCCAAACTTGTGGGTAAGTTTAGCCGAGTTTCAAGAGTTGGCTTATTTGCACATCACACGCATTTTTGGAGAGAGACCTCTTAAGAGTCAAATATGTATAATGGTATTTGCACATCACATGCATTTTTGGAGAGAGACCTCTTAAGAGTCTAATGTGTAGAATTTTACTTGCACATCACATGTATTTTTGGAGAGAGAACTCTTAAGAGTCTATCTAATATGTACAATGTTATTGGCACTTCTTTGCACACCACATGCATTTGTGGCAACTTTTAGGTAGAGTCCAACCAAAGACAATTTAAAAGTGTATTTAGGCGTTTTGGTGCCAGTTAGTACCCATATAAAAACAGAAATTATTATCAGACTCCCTGCAAGTGGCTGTGCAGAAGTCCAGACAGACTCCCGCAGAGTTTGGGTTAAACATCTACAGTATCTACTACAGTACATTAAATCAAGGTTAATCTTTGTTTTGCAGCTCTAAGATGTAACATCTGTTGTCTTTGCTCTGACTCAAGTGATTTTTAGCTGGTCAGCAGGACCAGCTCTTTAAACAGATTACATTGTCCTGAGACATTCAGGGGACCTATTTGCCGATTGGCTGTCCATGTCACATGGTCACCGAGCTCATGATCCATTGGCCAGGCCCTCCAGATCTGTACTGCTGTAATGACATATTTTGTCCAGCAGGGAGCACCATTCCTTCACACTGAGGCGGTGCCTGTGGCCAGCCTGCTTGTGATAAATGAAACAGAAGAAAAGAGAGGTCTATACTTGAGTAAAAGTACAAAAGTATTGGCATCAAAGTACAAAATGTTTGTATGATTGCTTGTAGATCGGCTATCATTCTTTGATTTTCACAAGTCATTGTTGACATCATCATCCATTTAAGCTTTATAATTAGCTTCATACTAACATTAACATTATTTTTCTTCTTTCAATTCTAAACGTAGAGATTAGGTTATGAAAGGAAGGTGATTAGGTGATGAAAACTAGCAAAACTATAGCAGCCATTCACTTTAATCAACGCGATGCATCCAATGTAATTGTGATGAGGATGTCTATGAACGTTAATCACGTCGTATTTAATTATACTTCATCTGTTACAGATGATTGTCCAAATAAACCGTACGTTATTTAAACTGTGAGCCATTTATAGACAATATGCAGTGTTGCCCTGGGCATCGTTGTAGGCTGTAGTAGGTGATGTGTCACACCATCTGCATACCATCTGCATTAACATATGAACTGAACGAGTATGCAAGTTGTCAATGATTTAACTCTATGACCATGATATGGGCTTTGGTGTGAAGTCATGAAAATATCGTACCCTACACAATTTACAAAAGCAACACAAAGTACATTCATTGATGAGCTGCTTCTTCCTGTCATCTGATCAGTGTCCACACAGTAGATTAATTCGAGTTGCATTTTAATATCAAATGAAACAGAGCAAAAACGATGTGCTGAATGAACCAATGCGAGTCTTTGAGAATTACAGTTAGTATCTTCACAAATAATGAGCACATTTCTAGAGACACGGTAACACATTCATTGTACTAAATGACAAGAAAGCATATATTTAGAACGATATGTAGCAGTGAAATACCACAAGATTTTGGAAAATGCCTACAATCAATACACTTATTTGAACACCTTGGTTACATTAAGTTCTGCATAATGCGTACTTTCTGCTTTTGGTACATTTCAATACAAATACTTTTTATACTTGTACTCAAGTAAATTTTGAATACAAGTCTTCCACTTGTATGATACTTAAGTAAAGAATGCGAGTACTTTTCCCACTACTGCCTAATAAGCATGCTAGTTTTAGTAAAATCAGACATCACAGATAGATTTATAGAGTAATAGGCTATATGGCAACTGTAAACTTAGCAGGAGTCCTCCAGGCTATGGGGGAAAGTAGCTGTTGGAAAAAGTACTCAAATGTTTTACACTTGTTTTTTTAAAAGTATCTTAAAAGTATCAATACTGCACTGTAGATGTACTCAGTTATAAGTAAAAGTCACACACACACACACACACACACACACACACACACACACACACACACACGCACACACACACACACACACACACACACACACACACACACACACACACATACACGGGGGGGGGGGGAGTGACAAAATTCATAGATCTAGAACACAGACTTCATAGATATAGAACACAGAATATGTACAGTACAGTACAGTGAGGTACAGTATACAGTACAGTAAAGTACAGTAAGGTAATACGCAGTTATTACTGTTGTTTGAGCACGCCCGAGTTTTTTCAAAACTTTTTTTTTCCAAAAAACATTTTTTTTCCAAAAAACATTTTTTTCCAAAAACATTTTTTTTTTTTTTTTTTTCAAAAAACATTTTTTTTTTCATCTGACCAGCTTATATATTGACTGTGTCAATTCTTGTTTTACTCCCAACTCTCTCCCCATTCTCTTTGGCAGAGCAAAACAATGTGTCGTTTAACATCTCTGCATCTAACACAGTTCTGTGATGTTACTGGTGTGGTGTGCTGGGCAGGGCTGCTGGGGGAGAATCACTTGCATTGGTACAAACTGTAACCAAGTACACATGTACTGTGTACAGTACTTAAGTGCAACTTTGAGATAATAGTATTTAAACATGTCTATACGTTTTACTCCTTTACAATTATTTGACAGAGTTCACTAGGAAATTTACAGATTTAGATTATTAATACAAAACATACATTTATTTGTTTATATTGTGCCATTGCTACCTTAAACAAATGTGAGTACTTCTTCAACCACTAGATAATGTTGTTGATGTTACTGCACTTAGCAGGGCTGGCCAGTGTCAGCCTGGCTAGGGGAGAATCACATGAGAATCCAGGCCCTAATCTCTGCCCCCCCCCCCCCCCCCAGTCTTCTGTCATGCTGCGTACCATTTATTCTGCTCACTCGCACACTCATACGGGCTCCCATGCAGTGCCCACAGGCTCAGAGGTCTAATGCACTCAACTTTGAGTCTGATAAGGGAGAAGCCATGAGATGTATACTTCAGCAAATCGATTCCCAAACAGTGTGGGCCGGGTCCACTGGTGGGCCGTGAGGGTATTGAAACTGGACCCCCAAATAATTTACAAAAAAAAAACTAAGATTTGAATGATACAAAAAAATTATATCTTTATATCCATGTGTTTTTGTAGTGATATTAATACATTGGAACTTAAAGGGGAAGACCACCCATTTTCAATATTTAAATATGTCATCAATATACCTTAGAGGAGTTGTGTGGAAATAGAAAAAAAGTTCCCCTCCTTCTGTGTTGCCTAGAACTGGAGGATTGATTTTGGGGTTTGTATTGTAAAGTACAACGGTGTGATGTCATCACATTGTACTTTGCAATCCTCCAGTTCTAGGCAACACAGAAGGGGGGGGGACCTATTTTCTATTTCCACACAACTCCTCTAAGGTATATTAATGACACATTCAATATTGAAAATGGGTGGTCTTCCCCTTTAACATATACTATGTTAGTTCCATATTGATCCATGCTGGAACACAATTGATTGATTGATCATTAACATGAGCATGCTCTGAAACTGCACACAGCCCAACCATCTGACAGCACTCGGCTGCCAGATAGGTGGGCCATAAACACTTTCGAGATTTTTGAGAAAAGGTTGGGTAACACTGATGTACATTATCCTATACAGCATAATTCAAGTAAAATACAGTTATTTAGTGACAGAGGAAATATTTCAATTATTTACAACTACGTACTCTAAATATAAACATGCAACAATATCCACACAGTATACAATACAATTATGCAATATCTATACTATACTGTATAGACAAGAGGTTAGCAAGGCAGCGTTGATGAATACCAATTGGTTCATATGACCATCTGTCCATCATATAGCCACAGTACATCAACATAATTATTGTGCGTGTACAATATTATCACACAAGTGCAGTTACAGTAAGTATGGAAAATGATGCAGGTCTATCCACCCTTCAATGTCTTAGGTTAAATAACTGTATGCCTCAACTTATAAACTGATAAATGAGGAACATACACATGATTATATCACACTCATTATGTCCCATGTCCTTTCCCTCTGTGTCTTCCCAGACTAAAAAGGCTGTTGGAACAGGAGAAGGCCTACCAGGCTCGTAAGGACAAAGAGCACAGCCGGCGGTTGGAAAAGGTGAGAGCAGAGCTGATCAAACTCAAGTCCTTTGCCCTGATGCTGGTGGACGAACGGCAGCTGCACGCGGATCAGATTGACCAGCAGAGTCAGAAGATTCAAGATCTCACACAGAAACTCCAGGAGAAGGAGCAGCGGCTGGCGACAATCAGCAGCGCGGCAAAGGACGACAGCCAGAAGGTCCTGGCGCTTGAGGCGGAGCTGGAGCAGAGGGCAGCCAAGTTCACCCTGGAGAATGGGGACATGGCGGTCAAACTAGCCGAGCGGGAATCCCAGAGCAGGCAGCTCAGGCTGAAGCTGGCTGGTCTGGCAAACAAAATCGAGGAGCTGGAGGAGAGAAACGGGACGTTGCAGAAGTCCGAGCAGGACCTCCAAGAACTGAGGGAGAAGATGAGCAAGGGCGAATGCGGGAACTCTACTCTCATGGCCGAGCTGGAGAGCCTGAGGAAGCGAGTGCTGGAGATGGAAGGCAAGGATGAGGAGATAACCAAGGCAGAGGCACAGTGCAAGGAATTAAGAAAGAGGCTGCAAGGTGAAGAGAATCACAGCAAGGAGTTGAGGCTAGAGGTGGACAAGCTACAGAAGAGAATGGTTGAACTGGAGAAATTGGAGGTAGCTTTCAGCAGGAGCAAAACAGAGTGTTCTCAGCTTCACGTGAACCTAGAAAAGGAGAAGCGTGTAGTAAAAGACCTGGCTGGAGAGCTGGAGACCGTGAAGTGCCGCATGAAAGAACTGGAGAACCAAGAGTCCAAGTTTGAAAAGGCGGAACTGGTCCTCAAAGAGGACCTTATGAAGCTGAAATCATTTACAGTAATGCTGGTGGATGAAAGAAAAAACATGGCTGAGAGACTCAAACAGGAGGAACAAAAAAGTGACGATCTGAATAAGATGTTCAAGGCTGAGCAGGGCAAGGTCATGGAGGTCACAGAGAAGCTTATTGATGAGAGCAAAAAACTCCTTAAGCTCAAATCAGAGTTGGAGGTCAACCTCACGACCCACGCTAAGGAGAAAGATGAACTCAAAACTAAACTTGCAAGTGAGGAGGAAAAATGTGGGGAATTAACCACCAAAGTAAGCGCGATGAAAAAGAGGATGGATGGACTGGAGGAGGTGGAGAGGGAATTCTTGAAAAGACGGGACAGTCACAGAGATGATGACAACAACAAGATAAAAGAGCTCACCCTGGAAATCGAGAGACTGAAAAAGCGTCTCAAACAGCTTGAGGTGGTCGAAGGGGATCTGATGAAGACAGAAGACGAGTACGATCTCCTGGAGAAGAAATTCAGGACAGAGCAGGACAAAGCTAACACACTTTCTCAGCTGCTGGAGGACATGAAGTGCCAGATCGCCAGGAACAAAGCCATAGAAAAGGGTGAGGTGGTGAACTCTGAGGCAGAGCTGCGAATACGCTGCAAAATCGAGGAGACCAAAACGAGAGAGCTGCAGACTGATGTCCAAGCCCTGAAAGAGAAGATCCACGAACTAATGAACAAGGAGGACCAGCTCTCCCAGCTGCAAGTAGACTACTTGGTCCTCAAACAGAGGTTCATTGAGGAAGAGGAAAAGAAAAATAGCATAACACAGGAAGTAGACAACCTCACCAAAGAGCTGGAGGCTACTAAGCGCTACAGCCGTGCGCTGAGGCCCAGCATGAATGGCCGCAGAATGATTGACGTTCCTGTCACTTCCACTGGAGTGCAGACTGATGCTGTAGCCAGTGAGCCTCACGAGGACGAAACACCGGCAGTATTTATCAGACAGTCAGTCTTGGAGGAGAACCATATTATGAGCAACCTAAGACAAAGGGGCCTGAAGAAACCAACAGTTCTGGAGCGCTACCCTCCTGCGGCATCAGAACTTGGGGAGAGAAAATCCAGCATCCCGTGGATGAGAAAGAAGGAAGCGATCACCATCTCGCAGACGGGTCCACAGAGGGTAGACCCTCAACTCAACGGGGACTCCTCTTTCCGCCAACCAGCTGAGCTGACCATGTCACAAAAGCCAGGACAGCCGCTGCATATACGAGTAACACCCAGTCCTGAGAACAGCACAGCCACTTTGGAGATCACCAGCCCTCGGGCAGAGGACTTCTTCTCCAGCACAACCATCATCCCTACGCTGGGCCTGCAGAAACCTAGGATCACCATTGTCCCCAAACCCACCACGGTGTTCTCAAAGGCCAAAGCTGGTGAGACAGTCCCTGACAGAATGAAATCACCAGTCACCATAACCACCATCTCCAGGACAAAGTCTCCAGAGCAAGGCAACAGGGGCTCAAGTTGTGACAGTGCCCTCTCACCGGTGTCCATGATTACAGTCAGCACCACCCCTGTAGCTGAGGTAGCTGCCGCTTCCTCGCTAGAGCTCCAGGAAGCAACCACAGGCCGTGCAGTATTCAAGGTGACGCCAGACAAGGAAAAGATCCCTGCGTCCATCAAGAAGTACAACTCCAACACTAACATCATCACTACAGAGGACAATAAGATCCACATACACCTACTAGGCCCACAGTTCAAGAGACCCTCAGAGACCTGCAACAGTCCTGTCATGACACTCAGGTCACTTGGTTCGAGTTCAGAGAGCAAGGAGACAATGGGCACTGTACTCCGCTCCCCGCGGCAAGCAAACACCACCACAGTGGGGAAGGTGACTCCAAGCAAAGTGACGAGTAGCATAACAATCACACCCATCACCTCGGCACCCTCCAGATCAACACAGTCAGTGGTGAGACATCTACAGATCATTAAATGTCTATTGCTTTCCTACACTAGAAAGTATTTTTTTCCGTACATGTATGCTTGTCTAGTTTGCACTATGCACTATGAAATGGCTACACAGGAAGCTAAGGAGGTACTTGTTACAGATATTGATTGGTGTTTACAGTAGCCAAGAGGACTCCCTAAAAACTAGGTGTTTCACTCAGAGATGGTGTCTGGGGCATCTTGTCAAATGTCAAGTTAAGCTACCTTAAAAAGATGTTAACATAATCGTTGCTTAAACCAAAACCAACTTTAACTTACAAGGAAACTGCATGCCTAATTGTAACTTCAAACTGAGATGATTTATTTTGACTATTATTCTTTTGTGATAGTCAATATTTTAGTACTTAGATGTTTACCTGCTCCTTCTCCTTGTAGCCTACTGCTGCACCCTGCTGGCAAGAAGGAATTAAGAAAAAAGGATACCTGTTGTATGTCCTTTGCAGTTGGCCAACTGGCAGAATTTATAGAAATACAGAAAAGACTAACTCTAAAATACCATTAGAACTACTACTACAAAACCACTTATTTGTCATTGCTGAGATAGATACTGGCGTACAGTATATACTTTAGGTGAAATTCAGCACAGCACATGCATGGGTGATGAACATTTAGTTATATGGGGCCTTTAAGACACACATTTTTAACACAACCTACTGTATGTACTGTATAGCAGCAGGCCTACTGCAGTATGTTGTTGTTGACAAATGTTCTGGAGAAAACAAACAAACGAATGTGTGTTATGCATTTTCTTTGACATGTAATAATCAAGTCAGCAGTGATTTGAGACTTTTTCCTCTCCCGAATCAAAAATATCTGAAACAATGTCTAATCTTTTACATTGCAGTTGCTTCTGAAATGTTACAAAATCATATCAAGTGGTGTGTGCTCCCTAGATAGCACTCTCTCCAGGTATAGCACAGTCATGTCTCTTGCATTATAAACCGTACTAACAAATGGAGTGACTTGACTTGCATCCTCAACTGAACACAGGCCTCTCATAGGGTCAGGTTAAAGGACAACTCCACCCTAAATCACTTCTAGGCTCATTTTCCTACTTATATTGATCCCAAAAGACTGTCCCATGGGGTCTATTAGGCAGAAATGTTGTCCAGTTTCCCCAGCAAACCCAGCAGCTGTCATAGCATAGAGTGGAGCCTATAAGCCTATAATTTTTACACTATTTGTTGTGGTCAAAGGTGAGCATGGGGGTGAGAATTCAGCAAAAGTGCCAATCAAAGTGACTGTCTGTACTGGCCAATCACATGGTATCTTTTCCAGGACTTGGCAAAACACAAAAGCATAACATCTGTTTAGCAGAGTGTGGTGGCTTGTGTGGGACAACCAAGGCATTGATGTGTTTGTAATGACAACTAGTACCACATTCATGGAAATAAAAACACTTTTGACCACAACTTTGCTATGAGAGCTGATGGGTTCTGCTGGGGACACTGGACAACAGGGACATTTCTGCCAAATAGACCCCATGGACAGTCTTTTTGGATCAATACAAGTAGGAAAATTAGCCTAGAAGTGATTTAGGGCGGAGTTGTCCTTTAAGTTGATGCGCACATTTCCCCTTGCACCAACTTACACATCCCCTCATTTTAACTGAAGGAGTGCACTAGAAATTACTGCAGGGCAGCACAGCTTATAATTCCCTTAATTCAATAAATGTCTATCACGTCTTCATTAATATCCAATTACCAGCCATTGTCAATACCTTATGAATTGGTCTAAATAGAGCTTGTCTTTCATTTACACGAAATCCTCACTCGACAGAATGCCTACCATGGTAAAAAGCAAATCACAACAATTGTCTTTATATTTTACCACACATACAGTATGCTACTTAACCTCTTTCAACATGGCGTCCCTATTTTTTGCCTGTCACTATACTTGGCCTATGGTGAACATTTTCAAAAACAAATTGAAAATCCTTCGAAAATAGCTGATCTACAAACTCACAATGGGTCGTGGCACATTCTGCTAATCTGCTATTTAAGAATAGCAGATTAGCCCAGTGTAAAGAAAATTTACACTGGGCTTACGTAAGTGAATAACTACGTTGTTTGTGTTTTCTTCCAGCCCATCCCGGACATGCAGTCAACTCGGACGGCAGGGTCACGAATCCCTATGTCCAAAGGTATGAAAACAGGTGGCAAGGCCATGCTGAGTGTTGCAACACTAAAACAGGTAGAGTCACGAGCTGAGAGCCAGTCCATGAGAATTGAACTGCGGAAATCGACGGCCGTGTGTAGCACTTCCTCCATGTCGGGTGGAAAGAGTTGAGAGCTCAATTTGTGCCATGGAAATGGCTCAACCAAAAATACAGCACATTTGGGATTTTAATCTACTGTATGTTGCCACTGAGAAAGATATAGGAGACACACAGACTAGACACAACTGGAACTCTATCTCTGTCTTCATGGTAGCAGTCTACCTTTGTGCTTTAGTCTTTAATCTATCCTCAGCTATCCAGGGCACTTTTCTCAAAATGTACATTTGAAGTACTGTATATGTACACCCACACACACACACACACACACACACACACACACACACACACACACACACACACACACACACACACACACACACACACACACACACACACACACACACACACAGTATATGGGGCAATTGAGTCACGTTTGTTCCCCATTCAACAACTCCATTTGTACAGTATTTGTTTCAGAGAGAGATTTTATATTCAGTATGATAAATAAGCAGGCTGTGTGCTTATTTTCAGGTTCTTTTTCATTTTCACTTCCAATTCAAAAGCATCTAAATAAAACATCTCTGCATGTTTTGATGTGACTGCTGAAGCACTGCTTAATGAATGACTGTATTTAACTCCATCTGGATGGACCACATGGGGCTTGCTGCTGTAGACTACGTCGTTTGCTATTTCATCATCAGTGGTGGACACTAACGAAGTACATGTACTTGAGTACTGTATTTGAGAACACTGTTTGAGCATTTGTATTAACCCTTCCAGTGCCCAGAATCACCACTAGAGGGCGCCCAATGGCCATAGAATCCACCATAGACATACGCTGTATATGCACAAGCCGTGCGCAGCCATGACGCGCCTGAACACTTTCCTTTGTGCATGAACAGGAACAGGATGAAGTTAGCTTGAAGTTAGCTATTGGCTACCAAGCATTTTAGAAGCCCTATTTTTGGCGATTTAGCCGTGATTAAACCTTGCACACCTCATGGATATACATGGAACAGAGAAAATGAGCTCTAAAGATCCTGGATTGCATTGGAGTGGATGGCAAATATCGGCGGCGCGACGCTCTCGCGGGCCGTGTAAACAGATTTTTGTAAAAAGCCGAACTAGTTCGGGATTGGCACCCCGAACGTTAATAAGGTCCAAACTATCGGCACAATAAGAGTTAAACTTCAGTATTTTAATTTATGACTGAAAAGAATACTGTACTTTCTTGTATTATACCAGGAAGCGAAAAAATACTTAAGCCCTATTTCAATAATATAGTGAAACTAGCAGATCTATATTATTATTTAAGCAAGTACTCCGGTACTTTAACTCAAGTACATATTTGACTGGAATACCGGAGTTGAGTACTTTGTCCACCACTGTTCTTTTGGTTTTTCATCATTATCATACCGTCCATGCTATGTGTTATACTGTATGTCACCATTTCTATGGAGGTTTCCAAAGACTATTCCTTATGTGTGGAAGTAATTGTTCTGATTTTATTGAAGACACGTTGTGGAATCTAAATAGTCAAATAAACATTTATCTCCAAACCAAGTACAGCATTGTCTGTTATGTATTCATTTTTCGTGGATGTCTTGTGATCTTGCAGAAATGTTACTTTATTGGGCGATACATATGTTATGGGAAACCTCCATAATTTTACCCATCTTTCTATTTATAACTACATTGACCGACCTCTGACCTGTAGCTGCTAGACAAACACAGGTTTGATGTACATACTGCTAATAATAATAATAATAATAATAATAAATCGGAGAGTTTACAAATATAACGAGTCAATTTGGTTCAACCGAGGATTTTTCTGTGTAGACAAATACGAACAACCAAAATCAAATTTTACTCAAAGCTATACAACACAAACCTAAATTGTATCAGCTTACATGCTTTCATATTGTCTCTTGTTTTCATGGCCATCATTTCACGGTAATCTTTTTTTCCTTCTTGGTATTATTTTAAAGCGGTGGTGGCTAGTCAAATGGTAAATATATAGGCCGGGTGCATTAAGCCCAAACCACACCAGTGATTCGCCATGCAACTCCTTGCAACCTTTGCCATGCAAGGAGTTGCATGGCAAATCATTGGTGTGGTTTGGGCTTTAAAGTTTAAATTTGAAAATCATTCATTCAGCTCAAGAATGTTGTCACGTCATGACAGAACAGGAATCTCTACTTAATATCAAATATAGCTACAGATAAACTATAAATACAATGTGTGTGTGTGTGTGTGTGTGTGTGTGTGTGTGTGTGTGTGTGTGTGTGTGTGTGTGTGTGTGTGTGTGTGTGTGTGTGTGCGCGCGTGCGTGCGTGCGTGCGTGCGTGCGTGCGTGCGTCTGTCTGTCTGTCTGTCTGTCTGTCTGTCTGTCTATTTAGAGTAATTTGAAACAACAAGAGTTGTTACAGTATAACCTATTTCACAGTGATTTGAATAAAGTTTACATTAAATGAGAATGTCTTGTTTTTCCAATCATCTAGCTCCCCCACATGGTCAGTTAAAGAAATTGTTCCTGGAAATACAAAACAGCTCCACTGATACTCCAAGAGTAAGATTTAAATGGCCTGCCCTTAATAATTCCTTCATGAGGACTTATAATGATGCATCTTATAAAAATATATCTGGAAGATTCATATTAAAGGACCATACAAAGCCTCATATTTGAAAAGAAAAGGTTAATCTAAGTAAGGAAACATTGTGTACTTGAATCTGTAGTGACTTATAGTATCATTTGCCTTTCAAAATAAATAGCCTTTCAAATAAATGATTATACTTTGGCACACCGATATGGTGCGGTGGTAAAGACCTCTGCCTTTTGAAACATACTTGGCCGTTTCTTTGAGCTGCATTGAATGCATTGTCTTTTGTGAACATCAAAATATATATTTATATTTTGCAATATTTCCCTCCAAAATTGATTTAGTTTAAATCGATGTTCTAACTATTCATTTAGCGAATGTCTGTCCATCCATCTGACCATCTGCATGCTGACATCACTGATACTACACAGTTTCGCCGCCGTGGTAACCATCTGTCTGCATGCTACTCTGACGTCATAGTACTGACATCACAGACTGGCCTGGACACGGAACACCATGTATGGGCATAAAGATCTGCCCAACAGGCACTCCAACATTACTTCTGACTTCTGAGACTCCTACAGTACATTCAATCCCTTAGATACTGGACTCGGACTAGTCTTTTATAATTAGATTGATTAGTTTTCACATGGCCCCAGCTTTCATAATTTACTAACATGTAATAATTGAATGTTATGTGTTCTCTGCATTTGACCCATTTTAATCCGTCAAAACCAGGAAAGTATGTGTCATGTTAGATTTTTGCGTTGGCCATTAAAAAAAGCAGAGCCTCACAGCATGGCACGAAGGGAGCTTGTAAGTCTGCACATTTTTAACATTTATGAAAAATCTTGAAACTGTGAGAACTACTGATTTCGAAGGTGTGTCGAATTGGCCTCATGCAGGTCTTAAAGGGTTAAGGAGCAGTGAGTGCATACCTAGCTAGCGTGCATGTCATTTGGTGTGGGCGCAAACCCAACACAAACACAGGGAAAACATGCAAACTCCACACCCGGGACCTTCTTGCTGTGAAGCAACAATGCTAACAACTGCCTCTTCTATCTATTCAGCCATATGGTTCCAAGGCAATATGATCCTACAATGATCATTGCGTGAAATATAGAAAGAAAGAAAGAAAGAAAGAAAGAAAGAAAGAAAGAAAGAAAGAGACAAGTAACTAACATTTGGCTGCTGGCTGAAATCGGCAATCTAAAAACATATACAGTTTAAAAAGAATAAAGCATCCATCCACAATTAACATACAGTACTGTAACCTCTTTGTGTGTGTGTGTGTGCGTGCGTGCGTGCGGGCGTGCGTGCGTGCGTGCGTGCGTGCGTGCGTGCGTGCGCAAAACAAACCAACAAAAAACAGCAACCTCACTGTCATTCGCTATCTATTAAAATATATCTTTATCTTCCAGGAAATGTTATGCACTATGTGAAGATGATAGCGCAACATGGAGGCCCCTAGTCCTCTCTGGTCACTGGCCTTCAACAACAGCCTGTCTACTGCAGCCATTCTCAACCTGTGAGCCATGAGGACACTGCAAATGGGTCCCCAAATAACTGGCAAAACACTAAGATTTTAATATTAAAACAACATGATAAAAGAACAAACTTAAAAAATGACAAGGTACTTTTTCTTTAAAACCTTGACAAATGTGGTTTCATAGCGATACCAAGAAATAAGAAAGTATATCATCG
Source organism: Nannobrachium achirus (assembly GCF_963921795.1). Lineage (NCBI taxonomy): Eukaryota > Metazoa > Chordata > Actinopteri > Myctophiformes > Myctophidae > Nannobrachium > Nannobrachium achirus. Next base: position 24,293,648 of record NC_137823.1, on the reverse strand, counting down.
TTGTTGGCTCAGGCTGGAAACCTTGTATGTCCAAAATGTAAGTCCTTTTTTGTTATTATTTTTTTAACGATTTACAATTTAGAAAATAGCCAATCTACAAGCACAAAACGCCTCGCATACAAATTTGAAACTTGTAGATACGATGTTTCTGCGATATACTATGTTGGTTCCATTGATAGCCAATCGATTGACTGATCATCAAAATAAATTAAAAAGTGCTCTGAAAATGCACGCGGCCCGGCCCGAAAAAAGAATTGCGTAAAACACAAAATAAATTATGGTATTTACAATAGAAAAGTCAGGGGGAGGTAAGGATATGCTGTTTTCTTTTACCAGTTTCGAGTAGCAGCCGCCTCTAAGTGGCATTTTAAAGGAAGGTAGGGGTTTAAACTCCTTTAAAGGAGCCAGGTTTGCCTTTTGTTTGTGCCAAATCTGGGTTGGACGGGATCTGTGGAGTTGCCTCTGGTGTTGTAATTGTGAACATCTTTGACGTTTTGGAAGTATTTTGTTATCTACAAGCTGTACAATTTACAATTTAATCCAGAGGGATTTACAATAAGCAAGGTAATAATACATCAATACATCAAATGCATAGAAATGCTTAGTAATCTAAGAAAAGCATAGGTATAGACCAAGCACCTATTCAGTAAAAACAAATGTAAACAAATGCTATCTTACTTTCATGTAAGGTCATTGGTGGTAGGCGAGTGCTACATTAAGTGCTATGGGCTAAGGTGTAGTCTGAAGAGGTGAGTCTTCAGACCACAGCAGAAGCTAGGAAGTGAGTCTGTTGTTCTAAGAGTCACAGGGAGTGTATTCCACATTTTGGGGGTCAGGAAGGCGAATTGTTTTTTGTCCTGTACATGGGTACCTTACTGGTGTAGTGTACACCAGGCCCATTGCAAGATGAAGATGCTGTACTCTGTCAGCTACCGTGAGACACCCCACGCTTAGAAAGTGATTAGCGGTAAGGTGAGCCCGAGACGGAAGGTAAAGCAGAAGCCCAATTAGTTTGTTTTGGGCTGTTTTTATAGGGCCTTTGAGGAGTCGAATTTAATTGAAAAACTTGAATCTACTCGTCAATGCCTCATTTACTTTACTCACACATACAGTCAATGGTGGAAAAGGTACTCACATTCTTTTTATTTAAGTAATCAATACGCATTGCGACACATTGTGAGCTTGTAGATTGGCTATTTTCAAATGGTGTTTTTGTAATAATTATCAAAATCTACGTAGTAAAAAGTGTTAATATCAATAAATAGTGGAGTAAAAGTACAATATTTGCCTCTGAGATGTAATGGAGTAGAAGTAAAACAACTGAAAATTGAAAATACTGCATTAAGTAAAAATACCTCAAAATTGTATTGAAGTGCAGTAGATGAGTGTTACTTTGTTTACCCCACTGCATACAGTATATGTTGGGCAGAATCATTTGATTCTTTTTACATCTTCTTGGCAAGAGATAACAGCGACAAGGCCAACGATTCACTCCATAATAATATCTGGTTGCATACAATGATTTATTTATATTTATGATTTCTATACATTTAGAGGCATCTGGCCAAGAAATACCTATTTAATGCCTCATTTTAGAAGATGTGTATCAAACATACACATCTTCTAAAATGATATCGCAAATACTGTCACAAATACTGTTGAGATGCAAAGTTACATGAGGAAAGTTGAAAATTGCATAGGACATGAAGATGGAATGGCAAATGTCTTTGTGAAACGTCTAAGTAAGTATAACGAATGATTTGGATATTAAGTGTGCAAGAGACATAAGTGTTGTAGACAAATGAAAGTAAACAGGGATACAAAGAAAAGTAAAATGTAAGTCAATAAAATACAGTTTTGGGTTCTTCATAAGAATCAACATCAAATCAGATGTTTTTTGTTTTGTTTGTTTTTTGTTTTGTTTTTTGACACTATGCATTCTGTTTAAACTTACGTTGTGATGGAGACCACAGGTAAGCATATGAATATACTTGTATCTAAGTAATGTAATCAGTACATATATGTAGCCTAGATATCTGTATTGCCTAACAGTGGACTGACGTTTTGAATCAAATAAAAATGGATGAAATGTAATAAACGAACAGTGGTTAAATTGTGTCTTCATAGAAGAAGCTGGGTGTATGTGTTTAAATTCCATTCTATTTTATGTGGTCTATGACGTTAGACATCTATGATGTCAGTCATCTCCATATTTGGGAAAAGTAAAAAATGTATTCACAAATAAATGAATATAGAAATTAAACTATATAACTTAAAATGCTAGCAGACGAGTCCCGATGAATCCGGTCGATTTGACATATGGACCAAGTTCATGCCACCAAACTGTGGGAGGAGTAGTGCGGCAAAATACGGTTTTACCAGGAAAGAAAGAAAGAAAGAAAGAAAGAAAGAAATAAAGAAAGAAATAAAGAAAGAAAGAAAGAAAGAAAGAACAAACTATAGTCTGGTTGCCAACCAAAACTAACTAGAAGTTAGTGTGATGATATGCCTGTATATGGAGATCCCTTTATCTATCAGTCCAACACACTCCAAATTTGGGCATAGCTGTATTGGGAACTCCATTGGTCCTTATTTGGTGCGTATGCATTACTCGCGAATGCGTTCGTCTGACTCTCCCCATACTGAACCTATCTCTAACCCTAATCCTAACCGCACCCGTAGCCACACACTCAAAACTGTGCAAATACAAGTTCTTTATTTTCAGTTAGAGTATAGGAAACAACATTTTCGAGATACAAGGTGTTTGCCCGACAGCAACGATATGCATCTTCAAGCCATAGCAACACATGTAGTAGGACTTTCACGATTCAATACATAAAATTTAAGTTGACGATTAATTGTCACACAAATAACTGCGAATAACGATTTAATTGTATTTTCGGCGTTGGAACATCAGAACACAATACAAATGGCATACCGGGATGATTATGAAGGATTTCAGCTTGCCCTTTTAAACGCTAGCTTAAATGTGCTTAAGTGAGCGGCACAAAGTGAATTGAGCGGCGCTCACTTCGTATGGTATCAAACCCGACACACATCTCTGTGTGTCGTGACGTTAATTATCTACATACATGGAGTTCCGTGATCATACAGACACTCATACAGGCACTGACGTCAGTTATCTCCATACATGGAGTTCCGTGCTCATATGGACGTTCCGTGCTCAACTGCTCATACAGTACATACATACATCCATCCATTCACACAAAGCCAGATGTAGGTGCGGTTAGCACCGCTCAATAACAGACTGACGGGAGTGACAGTTACATTAAACTGCCATGCAGCAAGCCTTTGGCATACAAAGGCAAATTCAAGACACTGATGGACAAACTGGAACTTGTGTCTGAATAAATCGACCTTTTAAGCTTTGAAACCGTTTATGTTGTGTGTCATCGCATCACAGACCTATATAAGGCTATATAAGGTGTTATAAAGAGGAAGGTATGGAGTCAGGCTCAATCAAAGGATTTCATTGACGGGTCTAGAGAACTAGAAAGGGGCTGCTGAGAGTGACAGAGCGAGACTGAGAAAGACAGAAGAGACAATTGATGTTTTTTTAGAAGCAACAATATGGTCTTCGAAAGTCTGGTGGTAGAAATACTTAATACATTTTTAAGGGACTACGTTAACGACCTTGACAGCTCTAAACTGAGGCTTGGCATATGGGGAGGTGATGCTGTTCTCGAAGAGCTTGAAATCAAGGAAAGTTCCTTGAGTCAACTTGGCATTCCCTTTAAAGTTAAAGTGGGACAGATAAAACGCCTTGAGCTGAAGATCCCATGGAAAAAACTCTACACCCAGTCAGTGGGGGCAACACTGGATGGTGTCTATCTGCTATTAGTCCCGGCAGCCCATATAAGGTATGATGCTGAGAAGGAAGAAAAACAATTACAAGACACTCGCCAGAGGGAGCTGAAGAGGATAGAGGAGACCAAGCGGAAGGCTGCCGAACAAGAAAGCCCTACACAGGAGAAGCAGAACACCTTTATTGAGAAGCTGATCACTCAGGTCATCAAGAACCTACAGGTCAAGATTTCAAACATCCATATCCGCTATGAGGATGACATGACAAATCCCAGTTGCCCATTGTCATTTGGTGTGTCGCTGAAAGACCTTAGCTTCCACACGGCTGATGAGAACTGGGAACCCTGCCTTCTGGATGAGAATACTAAGCATTTCTTTAAGCTTGTGCAGCTTAACAATCTGTTTGCCTACTGGAATGTCAACTCGTTGCTCTACTCTAATAAGAGTCGAGGTGAAGCTCAACAATGTCTCCACAACTCTGTCCCCTCCAGCCAAGACGTCCTATTTCATCTGATGACAGCTGATGCCAAACTCCAGATGAATCCAAGGTCAGATGTGGACTTCTCCTCTCCTAAAGTGGACCTGGCAGTAAATCTCCCAGCTGTGGCCATTGAGCTCAATAGACCACAGTATCTAAACATCCTGGAGTTTACGGAATCAGTGTATATGATGGCACGGAACTTGCCGTATAGGAAATACAGGCCTGAGGTCCGAATTCACACCAATGCCCCAATATGGTGGCGTTATGCTATCACAGGAATCCTGGAGGTGGATGTGAGGCGCCGGCTCCACATGTGGTCGTGGCAGCACATCCATCGACACCGGAAGACAGTGAAACGCTACCGGGATCTCTACAAGGATAAGATCACCAGCAATAAAGCCCTCGGAGAACTGCTCAAAGAGCTGGAGGACACTGAGGGGACACTGGATATATTTAACATCACGTTAGCCAGGCAGCAGGCTGAGATGGAGGCGAGCAAGGCAGGCCTGCGTGTCTACCGTCCTGGAATGAAGATGGAAGCAGAGGAGTCCCAAGGGTGGTTTGGATGGGTGTGGAAATGGGGAGGAGAGCGAGAAACACGTGTTACACAAGTGAAAACTGGAGCTTTTGATGACTTGATGACTCCTGCTGAGAAGGCCAAGCTTTACGCTGCCATTGGATACAGTGAGGACCCTGTCAATCACAACCTGCCAAAGGACTTTGAGGATATGAAGGTTTATTTCCACATGAAGACTCTCTCTGTGTCCTTCAAAGACAACAACACAGATCGGAACGAGATCTTCAAGATGACAGTTGGAGAGCTCACAACCATTCTTACTCAGAGATCTGGAGCACAAGCCATCAAACTTATTGCTAAGCTCAATATGTTTGAGGTCACGGGCCTGGCCAGTGACCGGACCACACCCACCCTGCTATCATCAAGGAATGCTGCCACGGGAACCCTGCTTAGTATTGAGTTTGAAACCAACCCACTGGATGAGACCGCTGACCAGAGGCTCTACATCGAGTCTCAACCCCTGGAAATCATCTACGATGCTATTACAGTGAACAGCATGTCAGAGTTCTTCTTTCCCCCTGAAAACCTGCAGTTAGACCAGCTGACCAATGTTACCCTGATGAAACTGGAGCAGTTCAGGGACCGTACGGCCTCAGGTCTGATGTATGTGATTAAGACACAGAAGGTTCTAGACCTGAATGTGAACCTGTTGGCGTCTTATGTCATTATTCCCCAGAATGGCTTCTATGACTCCACTCAAAATGTCATGGTGCTGGACCTGGGAGACTTGAAAGTGTCAAGTCAGAGCAAGAAGGACCTTCCCCAGCTGTCAGTTGGCAGCAGTGCCATTGGGGACATCATGGACAGAGCGTACGATAGCTTTGATGTACAGCTCAACAGTCTGCAGTTTCTCTACAGCAAACCAGATGGGGACTGGAAGAAGGCTCGTAAGCAGAAGCAATCGGCGCTCCACATCCTAGAGCCGGTGGATCTTAAGGTGGTGTTCAGCAGGGCCATGGTCGTTACAGACTCACGAATGGCAAAGTTTAAGATCTCTGGGGAGCTCCCTTTGCTATCCCTTTGTATCTCTGATGACAGGATTCGAGGTGTTCTAGATCTGATAAACAGCATCCCAGTGCCCAATAGAAAACCTGCCCCATGCAGACCTGCAAGTAAAAGAGAAGATCTGGTGAAGAAGGATCCTCAGAAGAACATGACCGATTTCCTCGTGACATTTGAGATCAACGAGATGTCCATAAAGCTGTGTCATCTATCAGACGGTCGGGAGGTCACTGTCCTTCACCTGGACATCGAAGGAGTGGGAACTGAACTTAAATTACTAACCTTTGACATGTTCTCATACACGTTTGTGCGAGAGATCTGTCTCAAATGCCCAGAGTATGTGGATTCTCAAGGGAAGGAGGTTCATCTCATCACCACTCTAGACAACATGGAGGATGACTTGCTCACTCTGGAGTACATTAAGGCTGATAGGAATGGTCCTGAGTTCGAGTCTCAACATAAAAATACAGAACAGCTAATAAAGGTGAACTTCTCATCACTGGACATGCACCTTTACACTGAGCCTATCCTCAACATCATGAACATCTTTAAGAGTCTCCCTCCTTTTTCTTGGTGTATGGAGGAAGGACAGGAGGAAGACAAGAGGAGGAAGAAGGAGGAACCTATGATTGCCAAGAGACATACTTCAAATAAATCAACGTTTGAAGATGTGGTGAATCTGCATATCAGAACAGAACTCAACTGTCTGAAGGTTTTCATCGAAGGAGAGAAAGCAAGGATTTCTGAGATCAGCATTGAAGGCTTGGGGTCAGAGGTTCTTTTGAGGAAAAAGAAGATGGAGGTTCTGGCCAACCTGAAGAATATTGTAGTCCTTGACTGCGTAAAAGACGCTATTTACAAGAATGTGGTGTCCATAGCAGATAAGGAGGTGTTTGCCTTCCACATGGTGAATTACACGGATGCCACAGTAGGAGATGCATATCTGGATATGTCAAAAGTAGACACTTCAATCACACTAACAGTGGGATCCATCCAAGTCATCATCCTCAACAAGTTTATCTCTTCAATACTGGCTTTCATCAATAATTTCCAACAAGTAAAGCCTGCAGAGAAGGCTGCCATAGGCATGTTCGAGGCAGAGCTTGCAAAGCACAGCACACGGATTGCTCTCAATGTCCACTTCAACACGCCTGTCATCTTCCTCCCCCACTCCTCCTCATCCAATGTCATCGTAGCTCACCTAGGCCTGATCTCCATCAAGAACCACTTTGCCAAGATGTCATCCAAAACCCATTCCAAGATCCCCCCTGTAGTGGATAAAATGACAGTGGTACTAAATGATCTCAGGATGTACAGAACCACACATGAGGCAGACCAGTTTCAAGGAGAGACTCAGCTGCTGAAACCAGTTAGCATGGATTTGTCTATTTCGAGAAACCTGTCATCCACCTGGTACCATGACATACCTGACATAGAGATCACAGGTCACCTCAAAACCGTGACTCTGATGCAGAGTCAGGCCGACATGACATTGTTACTAATTACGCTTAACGAATTCCTTTCTCAGCCATCGGACGCAGGAAAGCCATCGGACACAGTTCCTGCTCCTCCCAACAAGTTTAAAAACACACTCAAGCTTGACTTCAAGTTTGACTCCATGACCCTGGTCCTGTACAGCCCCACTGCAAACGAAGTGGAGCTGCTGGACTGTCATGATGAGCAGCAGAAGCTGGCAGAGTTTACCCTAGAGACCATCTCCATTTCCCTCCACACGTATTCTGGCAGTTCCTTGAAGGGCTCATTTAAAGTGGCCAACTGCCTACTGGATGACAAGAACCCCAGGATCAAAATGGTCACTCCCACAATGATGGCTATGCATCCCAGTGCTAAGCAGAACATGATGATGGAGGTGAACTACTGTGAGGGCCGAGATGGCATCACTCTGGACACAGTTATTCAGGACCTCTACCTGTGTGCCAGCATGGAATTCCTGCTTAAAGTGGCCGACATCTTCCTCAAGGCTACAGAGCAAGGCTTTGCTCCAGCCTCACAGCCCAAGGCCACAAACAGACGAGGGGATAAAAAGAATGGGACTGATCCCACTTCAACCAATGCTGCAGGTAAAGTGGTAGCCTTAAACATCAACGTTCTTGTGCGGAACCCTGAGATTGTATTTGTGGCAGACTTAACACGTGCCAACTCCCCTGCCCTGGTGATGCGAGTGACGCAATGTGAACTGGTGCAGAAGAATGATGCAGAGGGATTACAGACGACTGCGGTCATCAAGGACCTCAATGTTGTGGCATGTCCCTTCCTATGGGACAAGAGGAAAAACAACGTAACTATGGTGCTTCAGCCATGTCAGGTGTTCTACCAAGGCAACCAAGCATCCACCTCCCCTCCAGCTATGGAGGTCTGCGTCAATGCCCTCTCAATTAAAGTATCTCCCGCCATCATCAACACAGTGATCACCATTATCCACTCAGTGCTGACACCCAATGCAGAGACTCCACAGGAGCTAAACAGCCCTGTACCCCTTGACTTATGGGAGCAACGGAGCTGGAAGGAGCTCAAGTTGTGGTTCTTGGAGGATGAAGTGGATGAGAATGCACAATACCTGGCCCCACTGATGCCACAGGGAGAGTCACTACAGGTAGCCATAAACTCTATCTGCTTGACCGTGGAGGCAGGGGTTGGGCATGGGACCGTCCCCATGCTTCTGGCCAAGTCCTCCTTCCATGCAGATGTCAAGAACTGGAGCACGTTCATTAACTTCCACGGTCAGCTCAATCTGGAAGTTAACTATTACAATGAGATGGTGGGAGTGTGGGAGCCATTCCTGGAACCAATAGAGGAGCAATTAGAGGATGCAAGACCCTGGACTCTACAACTGCAGATAAAGAAGATGCCAGTGAAATATACAGGAATATCATCTGAGGTTGATTTCAACGTTCCAGATTTTAAAACAGTCATCAACATCAGCAGCAAGGACCATCTCAACATCACCCTCTCAAAATGTGGACTGGGCATGCTCAGTAACTTGCACATGGCATTTGTGGAGGCTGCGACGCAGACAACAGAATGCTTCCAAAAGGATGAGGCTCCATTTGTAGTGAAGAACTGTCTAGGCCTCCCGGTGTCTGTCCTCTACAGTGAGATGTTCAGTCCCACTGATGGAGAGGGCACCAACCGAACTATGGAGCTGCAGGATGGAGAGAGCCTAAATTTGGACTACTCAAGTACTGGCAATGACTCTGCTATAATCTCCCTAAGTGAAATGGATTACTACATACAGCCCACTCCATTGGGCCACACATCAGCCAGTGTCATGCCGCTGATCAAGGTGGGCCGGGGGATGTACAGTGTGATGCACAGCAAGTCGGGCGTCACTCGCTTTGTGGTGTGTCATATCTACTCTGTGGAGGGCAACAAGTACATTAAGATCCACTCTCCTTTCCAGATCATCAATCACTTTTCTATCCCATTCAAAGTGTTTGAAGGATCAACATGTCTGGGTGTGTCTCTCCCCAATGAGGAATTCTGTGTTCCTCTGGATTCTTATAGGTCAGAGCTGAGCCTGCAGCCAGTAACAGATGAAGGTGAAGGCGGTCAGGCAATAGAGTTCGAGTGTTCCGAGGGTTTCAGCTACGAGGAAGTCAGCAAACAGGAACCTGGCACACGCCTTCAGCGGATCTGTTGCCATTGTGGAGAAAAAGGCGGCGTGCTGATGATCAATATTGTGTCACTGAGGGATGCAGTGACATCCAAACACACAGGATGTGTCGGGGAGAATTTCGACGAGCCCTATATACTCCACCTGTGGCCATCCATCCTTCTGCGTAATCTGCTGCCATACATGATCACATACAAACTACAGAACTGTGGAGACATTGCCCCTGAGGCCACTCTGAAACCAGGCCATTCTGCACAGCTGCACACTGCTGTCATCAATCAGTCAAGTCTCACTCTCTGTCTCCTTGACTACTTGGTTCAGAATTGGTCTGCAGAGTACAGTCTCCTAAGTGAACAGGAAGAATTCACTTTCATTGCGTTCAAGTCTCTCAGCAAAGACAATAAGGATGGAGCTAGTGGTGGAACAGAGAGGAAGAGGGCAGAGCTACACATAGCGGTGCATGTCAAATATGACCCAGGACAAACTGTGGTGGCTATCTATTCACCTTACTGGATGGAGAACAAGACAGGCCGACTGCTGCAGTACAAGGCGGATGATATCTTTTTCAAACACCCCCTGGACTATGATATGCCACTGCTCTTCTCCTTCAAGCCACAGAACATTTTGGAAAAGAACAAAGTCCGTCTGATGATCTCAGACAGTGAGCTTTCACAAGAATTCTCTCTGGATACTGTTGGTAACTATGGAGATATAAAATGTAAAGGCAGATACAAAGATTACCAAGTTGGGGTGAAGATCGATGCGAGTAGCTTCGGCCTTACGCGCTGTGTGACTTTCCTGCCATTTTACCTGCTGGTCAATAGAACCAAACACACCATCTGGATCAGTGAGCAGGGACAGGAGAACTGGACCCAGGCACAGCCTGAACAGCCAGCCATACCATTTTGGCCCGAGAGAAACACCAGGTACCTGAAGATCAAAGTTGAAGGTTGTGAATCTCCTCCTCAGACCATTGACTTCACACGGCCAGAGAACTGCTTATTGCTGCATCTGGACAAAACACTGGGTGGGATCACAGTGGATGTGAACCTATCAGAGCACTCGACTGTGATTCATTTCTCTGACTACTATGATGGTGCTGCTCCCTTCCTTATCATCAACCATACCAAGGACCAGGTTCTACAGTTTTACCAGAGCTCGCAGAAGAAGAAGGAGCAGTTGGAGCCAGGTAAAGCTGTGTATTACACCTGGACTGAACCCACTGGCTCTAGAGAGCTACGATGGATATGTGGCAGTTACCATCACACACTGAAGAGTGAGGGGGACATATGGAAGAACATGAATGATGATGGAAAACTGTTCTTGATCTCCTTCTATGAAGGTCTACAGCGGGTAGTGCTCTTTACAGGAGAGCGTCAGATCTACAAGTACCTTTGCAAATGCGAGAGGGCTAAGTTGGCAGATAAGGAAATTATTCTGTCCCTCCAAGATGTAGGGGTGTCTCTGGTTAACAACACTACCGGCCAGGAGGTCTCTTTCATCGGAATTACAAGTTCTAATGTGCTGTGGGGGTATGAAGAGGTGGAAAAGTCCAGATGGAAGGCCCTGGGTGGTAAAGCGGTCGAGATGCTGGAAAATAGCTACAGAGAGTATAAGGACCGTGAGCCCTTGGAAAAAGCCACAGTTGAATTGGCAAAAAACTTCCAGGTTTCTCTTACTCCCAATGACGGGGATATGAAGCTGCTTCAACCGTTCAAGGCTCGTCTCAGGAGGACCTTCCTGCCTGGGGTGAAAGTGGAGTACAGTGTCTCCTCACAACAGCGCTCCTACCGTATCCAAATCAACCGCATACAGATACAGAATCAGCTTCCAGGAGCCATCTTCCCCTTTGTCTTCTCTCCCGTCAAACTTCCCAGGTCTGTCACAGAGGACTCGAGGCCAAAACCCCTAACAGACATTTGCATTGTTACCAGAGCTGCAGGACACTCTAATATCTCTCGCATCAAGTACTTCAAGGTGTTGATTCAGGAGATGGATTTGAAGCTGGACCTGGGTTTCCTTAATGCCATCCGAGATCTGTTCACACCTGAGAATGCCAGCATCGCAACATCAGAACAGGAGGTGGAGCTGTTTGAAAAGGACATAGAGTATATATTATCAGAACTCAACCATGTCTCTGCTGCAGACACCTCTCCTATCAGCCTCTATGAGTACTTTCACATTTCCCCCATTAAGCTACACCTGAGTTTCTCTATGAGTACGGGTGGAGAAAACGGTCGGAAGAAGAGAAATACAGAACTCTTCCCTATCCAGTCCCTCAACCTGTTGCTGAAGAGTATAGGAGCAACACTCACTGATGTACAGGACGTTGTCTTCAAACTGGCCTTCTTTGAGATGACCTTCCAGTTCTGCACAACTCAGCAGCTCCAAAGGGAGGTTGAAAGTCATTATAAAAAGCAGGCCCTTAAACAAATGTATGTGTTGGTGTTTGGTCTGGATGTGCTGGGAAATCCCTTTGGGCTGATCAGAGGACTGTCTAAAGGAGTGAAGACCTTCTTCTATGAACCCTATCAGGGAGCCATCCAGGGGCCTGAGGAGTTTGTGGAAGGCATGGCTCTTGGAGTAAAAGCACTGGTCGGCAGTGCTGTGGAGGGCATAGCAGGGACAGCCTCCAGGATAGCCGGGACAGCCTCCAGGATCACGGGTGCCGTGGCAAAGAGTCTTGCTGACCTAACAATGGATGAAAAGTACCAGCAGGAGAGACAATCCAGAGGTGGTGATGCACTGTTGTCTGGGGTGACAGGGATTGTCAGTGGGATGACAGGGATTGTCAGCAAACCCATAGAAGGGGCTCAGAAGAATGGTGCAACAGGCTTCTTTAAGGGTGTAGTGAAGGGTCTGGTGGGAGCAGTGGCCAAACCTGCAGGAGGCATCATTGACATGTTTGGAAGTACCTTCCAAGGGATCCAAAGGGTGGCAGAGCCTTCAAAGGACATTGAGTCTCTGCGTCCTCCTCGCTTTATCCATGATGATGGGGTCATACGTCCATATAAAGAGAGGGAGGCTATCGGCAGACAGATGCTTCAGGAAATTGTGAATGGACGTTTTGCATTGTATAGATACTTTGCTCACGCCAAGATTGACGACTCCAACTTCCTTATGATTACCAAGAGGGGCATCTTATTTGTGACCAAGGGCACACGTGATAAACCTACCTGTGAGTGGCAGTATCGGTTTGATGAGTTCACCAAGGACCCTCGTATAATCAATGGCCAGTGCCTTTGCATCGAGGCTGAGGAGAAAGGCAGATCTATCTTACATTCCAAAGAGGGTGGATCTTGCAAAATCATTAAATTCAAAAATCCTGATATGGTAAAGTGGGTTCTTGTTAAATTGGAGGAGGCAAGGAAGCAAGAACCAGACTGCAACAGAAATGAGCAACAAACCAAAACTGAAAAATAAAAGCACACACACACACACACACACACACACACACACACACACACACACACACACACACACACACACACACACACACACAAATTGTGTGCCAATGACTTTCGAGTATTGTTTTCATGCATTACTTGCACCAAAAACTGTATTCTGACTATGACTGTAGTTGCAGAATTAGAAGACAAAAGACGCTAGATAGGCTATGTGTGATAAAGCGTGTATTGTTAGCAGGGCTTTTTCTGGTCTTTTTGGTTTAAAAAGAAAAAAAAGCTTGGCTTTGATGACATCTTAGAATAGATGTCAACCTATTTGACAGTGCAGACACATAATAGCCTTCTTTGATCCATTAACGATGCGTCAACAAGCATCAGCTGGTCACAGATGCACAGACTTCCACTCAGCAGTCCTCTAAGCTTAAGTTACTGGAGTCTCATTTCTCTCAAAAAGCCCTTGGTAAGCTCACATTTCATATTGCACAAACCATACTTGTAAACCCCCCCCCCCCCCACACACACACACACAAAAAAAAGGAGAAAAAAAAGTGGGTGTTCCTCGCGTCCCCCCAATCTGCACCCATGATTGTTAGTGTGTTTGCATGTTTGCAAAAAAGTTAGTGAAAAAAAAAAACAACCCTGCCCTTGTTTCCTTCCAGTAACTCCCTCCCATAAATATTGAACGGTCCCTTTCATCAAAACATAGTACACCAACATAAATTACAAATTGAACACCATGACACAACATTACAAATAGATGACCATAACGTAATCTCATAATGCCTTCCCATATTCAACCAACAACAAAATAATAAACACGATGACATGGCATGCTGGGAAATTTATAGCAGTGATAGCTGAGTGGTTAGTGTCCATACCTAGGACTCCGGAGGTCCCAGAGGTCGCAGGTACAATTCCCCGCTCCAGCTATCACTGCTCCCCTCCCCCCGCGCGCCTTGTGTGAAGCACTGGGGGTCAGCTGGGTTAAGCTGAAAACTGAATTTCCCTTGTGGGAGGACGTAGGTAAATTCTTCTTTTCTTTCTTCGAAATCCTACTTTCCCCTATCCACGGGTTTCCAACGCCCCATAGTGCAGACGTTGTAGAATATTGTGTAAAAGTAAATTGTCTTGAAACTTTCATATATTTCTTGAAACTTTCATATATTCTAGATACATTGGACATTCAGTGAATTATTCCAAACCTTTTTTTGTTACAATTTTGAATTATTATGGCATACAGCTTATGAATATCAAAAGTCCATATTTCAAATATTACAATATTACACGTGACCACTCAAAACAAGGATTTATAATAGAGAAATGTCAACCTTCTGAAGTCAGACTTGCTTGAAGTCCAATGGGAAGTTTCCGAAGTCGGTTATGATTTTGGGTGCTATGGCATCTGCAATGCTTTTTCACACAATATTCAACATTTTCGAGAAGGATCTGTATGTCCTACCTGTGCGCCAGCAGAGCGCACAAGTGTGATCGGTGCTGTCTGTATCCGTCTGACAGCGGGGTATGTGGGTATATGACACTTGTTGGTTGGTGGTGATGTCACTGAGAACGCTGCTCCCTCATTGGCTAAAGGCCCTGCCTTTGTACAGTCAGCCGGATACAGACAGCAGCCTTTGACAGCACCGAAGCTTGACCAATCCTCAAGCTTGCATTCGGGCATATCGGACAGACATCAGACATTTGGTAGATCAGCTTAGGTATTCTGATGTCACCCTTTGCCCCTCTCTGATTGGCTACAGGCATACACGGCCTGTGGCCCGTGTATCACAGACAGAGAGACCGGATTTATTCATACGATAGCACCGCTCACTTCACACTGGGTGTTATTTTTCTAATAGTGCCGCCGAGAAAGCCATGGGCATACAATGTCAAACGACAGGACACTCATGAATGGACAGCAACTTGCATCTGCGCAAATTGGCCTTGAGGCCTATATAAGATCTTACAGTGTTGGCAAGACACGGAAAGAGAAACGGTTAACATGTTACCTCCAAAAACATGGTGTTAGAGGCACTGGTTGTACAGCTCCTGAATAAATGTTTAGGGGATTACGTTGACCTTGATGGCTCTGAACTTCAACTTGGCATATGGGGAGGTAATGCTGTCCTCAGAAAGCTTGAAATCAAGGAAAATGCCTTGAGTCAACTTGACATTCCTTTTAAAGTTATAGCGGGACAGATAGGACATCTAGAACTGAAGATCCCATGGTCCCAACTCTACTACCAGTCAGTGGAGGTAATACTGAGTGGTGTCAGTCTGCTTTTAGTCCCGACAGCCCGAATAAAGTATGATGCCGAGAAGGAAGAAAAACAATTGCAAGAGGCTCGCCAGAGGGAACTGCAGGCGATGGAGGAGAACAAGCGGAAGGCCGCAGAACGAAAGAACCCAGAGATAAAGGACGACACCTATATAGAGAAGATGATCACTCAGATCATCAAGAACCTACACGTCAGAATTTCTAACATCCATGTCCGTTATGAGGATGACATTACAAATCCCCAATGTCCACTGTCATTTGGTGTGACGTTGAAAGACCTTAGCTTCCACACCGTTGATGAGAAAGGGGAACCCTGCATTCTGGATGAGAATGCCAAGCTTTTCTTTAAGTTTGTGCAGCTTGAGAACCTGTTTGTCTACTGGAATGTTAAATCCAAGATCTATTCTAATTACAGTCCAGATCAAGTTTTGCAATATCTAGAGGCCGACATGGAGATCAACAACTTGTACTTATTTCGTCTGATGACAGTGGATGCTAAACTCCGAATGAATCCAAGGTCGGATGTGGATTTCTCCTCTCCTAAAGTGGACCTGGAAGTCACTCTCCCAGCTGTGGGCATTGAGCTCAATAGACCACAGTATATCAGCATTCTGGAGCTGGTGGACTCAGTGTCTATGATGACACTGAACCTGCCATATAGGAAATACAGGCCAGAGGTCCACGTTAACACCAATGCCCCCATATGGTGGCGGTATATAATCATGGGCATACTGGAGGTGGATGTGAAACCCCGACTCCACAAGTGGTCGTGGCAGCGCATCCGGAAACACCGGGAGACGGTAAAGCGCTACCGGGAGCTCTACAAAGAAAAGATCAATGGTAATGACCCCATGCTGCTGGATGAGACTGAGAGGATGCTGGATATATTTAATATTACATTGGCCCGGCAGCATGCTGAGATGGAGTTGAGCAATGTCCACCGTCTTGAGGAGGAGAAGATGGGAAAAGAGTCCAAAGGTTGGTTTGGATGGATGTTTAAAAAGACAGGTGAGCCTGATAGCCAGGATAAAGATGTCACAACTGATGCTTTTGCTGCTGAGAAGGCGAAGTTTTATACTGCCATTGGATACAGTGAGGTCGCTGGTAATAAAAACCTGCCGAAGGACTTTGAGGAAATGAAGGTTGATTTCCACATGGAGATGCTCTCTGTGTCCTTCAAGGACGACACCACAGATCAGAATGAGATCATCAAGTTGACACTTGGAGAGCTAAAGTCCATTTTTACACAGAGACCAGGAGCACAAGCCATCAAACTTATAGCTAAGCTCAATATGTTTGAGGTCAAGGGCCTGGGCGGTGACCGGGCCACACCCACCCTAGTGTCGTCAAGGAAGGCTGCCACGGGAAAAGGAACACCACTGCTAAGCATTGCGTTTGAGACCAACCCGCTGGATGGGACCGCTGACCAGAAGCTTTACGTTGAGTCACAATCTCTGGAAATCATCTATGATGCTGTAACAGTGAACAGCATGTTAGAGTTCTTCAGGCCCCCTGACAACCAGCAGTTAGACCAGCTGACCAATGTTGCCCTGGAGAAACTGGAGAAGTTCAGGGACCGTACGGCCTCAGGTCTGATGTATGTCATTGAGACACAGACGGTTCTAGACCTGCAAGTGAACCTGTTGGCGTCCTATGTCATCATTCCCCAGACCGGCTTCTATGAATCCGCTCAGAAGATCATGGTGCTGGACCTGGGAGACTTGAAGGTGTCGAGTCAGAGCAAGAAAGGCCTGCCCCAGCTGTCAGTGGGCAGCAGCACCATTGAGGACTTCAGAGACAGAGCTTACGACGACTTTGACATACAGCTCAGCGGACTGCAGTTTCTCTACAGCAAATCAGATGGGGACTGGAAGAAAGCTCGTAAACAGAAACAGTCGGCGCTCCACATTCTAGAGCCGGTGGATCTGGAGGTGTTTTTCAGAAAGGCCATGGTCGACACAGACTCACGCATGCCCAAGTTTAAAATATCCGGGAAAATACCTTTGCTATCCCTTCGGATGTTTGACAAGAAGATTCGCGGAATTCTGGAGCTGATAGACAGCATCCCACTACCTAAGAGCAAACCTGCCCCACAAAGCACTGCTTCCCACACACTCATAAATACAGAAGACACCGAGAAACATCCTCAGAAGAACATGACTAATTGCTTTATAAACTTTGAGATTACCAAGGTGTCCGTAGAGTTGTGTAGTCTATCAGCGAGCCAGGAGGTCATCATCCTTCAAGTGTACATGGAAGGACTGAACACCGATCTCAAATTGTGCACCTTTGATATGTCATTGTCCATTTCAATCCACAACATCTGCCTTAAGTGCCCTGAGTACAAGGATTTTGAGGAGAAGGAGGTTCATCTCATCACCACTCTAGACAACACGAAGGATGATGCATTTCTCACTCTGAAGTACATTACGGCTGATAGGTATGGTCCTGAGTTTAAGTCCCAACACGAAAATACAGAACAGCTAATCAAGGTGAACCTCTCATCACTAGACATGCACCTCTACATCGAGGCTCTCTTCAATGTCATGAACTTCTTCAACAACCTCATCCCTCCTTCTCAGACAAAGGAGAGAGGGCAGGAGGATAGCACAGGGGATAAGAAGGAGGAACCTGTAATTGCCAAGAGACAGACTTCAGAGATATCTAAGTTTGAAGATGTGGTGAATCAGCACATCAAAGCAGATTTCAATAATCTGAAGGTTTTCATCCCAGGAGAGAAAGCCAGGATCTCTGAGATCAGTATTGAAGGTCTGGTGTCAGATGTACTGATGATGAAAAAGAAGACAGAGGTTCAGGCCAAGTTCAAGAACATTGCCATCCTGGACTGCGACAAGGACGCTGTTTACAAGAAAGTGGTGTCCACAGATAAAGAGGAGATTGCCATCCACATGGTGAACTATACAGATGCCACAGAAGGAGAGTCCTATCTGGATATGTCTAAAGTTGACACTTCCATCGCACTGACTGTGGGATGCATCCGAGTCATGTATCTCAAAAGGTTTGTCTCTTCCATAATGGCTTTCATCAACAACTTACAACATGTCCAATCTGCAGAGAAGGATGCTACGGGTGTCCAGCCTGCAGAGAAGGATTCGACGGGTGTCCAGCCTGCAGAGAAGGCTGCCACAGAAGTCCAGTCTGCAGAGAAGGCTGCCATGGATGTAGTGGAGCTGGTGGAGCGCAGTGCACGGATCGCTCTCAACGTCCACATAAATATGCCTTTCTTCTTCCTTCCCCACAATCCCCAGTCTACTGATTGTGGGAGGAATGTCATTGTAGTCCACCTGGGTCTGATCTCCGTTAAGAACCAGTTTGTCAAGATAACGTCCGAAACCCATGCCAACATCCCCCCTGTGGTGGATATGATGACAGTGGGACTGAGTGACCTCAGGCTCTACAGAACCACATTTGAGGCAGATCAGTTTCAAGGAGAAACTCAGCTGTTCAGCTGCTCAAACATGGATTTGTCTATCTCGAGAAACCTGTCATCCGCCTGGTACCATGAAATACCTGACATGGAGATCGCAGCTCACATCAAACCCATGACTCTGATGCAGAGGCAGGCTGATGTGAAGGTGTTACTGTGTACACTGTTGTCCATGTCTGAGGGGGAGGTAGCTGAAGTCGTGCCACCCCCCTCTCCCCCTTCCCCGTCGGAGGGGGAGGTAGCTGAAGTCGTGCCACCCCCCTCTCCCCCCTCCCACTCCAAGGTGACAAACACAGTCAAACTGGACGTAAAGTTTGACTCTATCACTCTGGTCGTGTACAGTCCAGAGCAAAAACTGGCAGAGTTTACCCTGGGAAACATCACAACCTCTCTCCTCCAGTATTCTGACTCGTCCATGAAGACCTTAGTTAAACTTACCAACTGCCTGCTGGATGACAAGAACCCCTGTATCCAGACGATTAATCCCAGAATGATGGCGATTGATGAGCTGAACCTCATGATGGAGGTGACCAATTGTGAGGGCGACAATATCACCATTATCGACATAGGTATTCTGGACTTCTACCTGTGTGTCAACATGAAGTTCCTGCACAATGTTGCAAACATCTTCCTCAAGGGCAGCCAGGAAGCCTATGCTGGGCATGTTCGTGATCCTGGTCCAGCTCCAGCTCCAGATACAGATCCAGCTCCAGCTCCAGCTCCAGCTCCAGCTCCAGTTCCAGCTCCAGCTGCAGTTCCGGCGAGCACATTCAAGTACAACATTCTGTTGAGGAACCCAGAGATTGTCTTTGTGGCAGACTTAACACGTGCCGATGCTCCCGCCCTGATGATGCGAGTCATGCAGTGTGAACTGGCGATGAAGAATGATGCAGAGGGATCGCTGACGACTGCCATCATCAAGGACCTCAAGGTTGTGGCATGTCCTTTACTGAGGAGCAATAGGATAAACAACATAACCACGGTTCTACAGCCCTGTCAGGTCTCCTTCAAAAGCACCCAGATGCCCACCTCCCCCGAAGTTATGGAGGTCTGCATCAGTGCCCTCTCGATGACGGTATCTCCAAAAATTATTAACACAGTGAACGCCATCATCCAGTCTGTGCCAGAGGCTGCTACAGCGGCTCCGCAGGAGCCAGACAGCTCTGTACCCCCCGAGTTATGGGAGCGACAGAGCTGGAAGGGGCTAAAGTTGTGGTTCCTGGAGGATGAACTGGATGAGGATACACAGTCCCTGGCCCCACTGATACCACAGGGAGAGTCACTACAGGTAGCCATAAACTCTATCTGCTTGACTGTAGAGGCAGGGGTTGGGTATGGGATCGTCCCCATGTTTCTGGCCAAGTCCTCCTTCCGTGCAGATATAAAAAACTGGAAAACTTTAATTAACTTCCATGGTCAGCTTAGTTTAGAGATGCACTACTACAATGAGATGATGGAAGTGTGGGAGCCATTTTTGGAACCAGTAGAGGAACCATTAAAGGATGACAGACCCTGGACTCTAGACCTGAAGATGAAAAAGGAATATACAGGACAATCATATGAGGTTGACTCCAACATCCCAAAGTGTAAGACAGTTATAAGCATCAGCAGCAAGGACCATCTCAACATCACCCTCTCAAAATGTGGACTTGGCACCCTCAGTAACTTGCAGATAAAATTTGCGGAGGCAGCAGAGCAGACAACTGAATGCTTCCAAAAGCATCCATTTATGGTGAGGAACTGTCTGGGCCTGCCGTTATCTGTCCTCTACAGTGATATGTTCAGCCCCACCGATGGACAGAGTGACAACCGTACAGTGGAGCTGCAGGATGGAGAGAGCCTCAATATGGACTACTCAAGTACCGCCACCGACTCTGATGAATTCTCCACTATAATCTCTCCAAGTGAAAATAATCACTACATAAAGTCCACTCCGCTGGGCCACATGTCGTCCAGTGTCATCCCGCTGGTCAAGATGGGCCAAGGGATGTACAGTGTGGTGCATATTGATTCAGGGGTCACTCGCTTCCTGGTGTGTCAGGTCTACTCTTTGAAGGGCAACAAGTACATCAAAATCCGCTCTCCCATCCAGATCATCAATCACTTTTCTATCCCATTCAAAGTGTTTGAAGGATCAACATGTCTGGGTATGTCTCTCCCCAATGAGGAATTTTGTGTGCCTCTGGATTACTACAGGTTGGAGCTGAGTCTGCAGCCAGTAATGGAGGTGGGCGAAAGTGGTCAGGCGATAGAGTTTAAGCGCTCAGAGGGTTTCAACTACAAGGATGTCATCAGAAAGGAACCTGGCACACGTCTTCAGCAGACTTGTCACTGCTGTGGAGAGATGGCTGGCATGCTGATTGTCAATATTGTGCCACTGAAGGACACAGTCACTACATCTAAACACACAGGAAGCATCTGGGATGAATATGAGGAGCCCTACATCCTCCACCTGTGGCCATCCATCTTGCTGCGTAATCTGCTGCCATACACGATCACCTACAAACTACAGGACACGAGAGACACTGCCTCTGAGGCCACTCTGGAACCAGGCCACTCTGCTCAGCTGCAAACCGCTGTTATCGACCAGTCAATTATCACTCTCCGCCTCCTCAAGTACTTGGCTCAAAATTGGTCTGCTGAGTACAGTCTCCTCAGTGGACAGGAAGAGATCACCTTTACTGTGTTCAAGGAGGAGGATGACAAGAGTGGACAGAGTGACCGCACGGAGAGGGAGAGGGCAGAGCTCAACATAGCGATGCATGTCAAATATGACCCAAAACAAACTATAGTGGCTATCTACTCACCTTACTGGATGGAGAACAAGACAGGCCAGCTCCTGCAGTATAAGGCGGGTGATACAATTTGCAAACACCCCCTGGACTATGACACCCCACTGCTTTTCTCTTTCAAGCAACGGATGTTCCTGAAAAACAAAAAAGTGTGCGTGATGATCTCAGACAGTGAGTTTTCAAAAGAATTCTTTCCTGATACTGTCGGTAGCTATGGAGACATTAAATGTAAAGGCAAGTACAAAGATTACCATCTTGGGGTGAAGATCGACACCAGTAGTTTCAGTTTGACATGCATTGTGACCATCATGCCATTCTATCTGTTGGTCAATAGAACCAAACACACCATCTGCATCAGTGAGCAGGGACAGGAGAACTGGACCCAGGTACAGCCTAAACAGTCAGCCATTCCATTCTGGCCTGAGCGAGACACCAGGTACCTGAATATCAAAGTTGAAGGTTGTGAATCTCCTCCTCAGACCATTGACTTTACACGGCCAGAGAACTGCTTATTGCTCCGTCTTGACAAGCCTCTGGGTGGGATCACAGTGGATGTGAACCTGTCAGAGCACTCGACTGTGATTCAATTCTCTGACTACTATGACGGTGCTGCTCCCTTCCTTATCCTCAACCATACCAAGGACCAGGTTCTACAGTTCTACCAGAGCTCACTGGAGGAGAAAGAAGAGTTGGAGCCAGGTAAAGCTGTTTATTACACGTGGACTGAGCCCACTGGGTCTAGAAAGCTACACTGGATATGTGGCAAGTACGAAGACAATCTGAGGAGTGAGGGAGATCTACGTGTGGATATGAATGAAGAGGGAAAGCTTTTTGTGATCTCCTTCTATGAAGGCCTCCAACGGGTGGTGCTCTTTACAGGAGAGCTTCAGATCTACAAGTTACTATGCAAGACAGAGACAGCTCAGTCTGTGACAGCAATTATTATGTCTCTCCGAAATGTAAGCTTGTCTCTGGTAAATAACACTACCAGCCAGGAGGTCTGTTTCATCGGGGTTACAAGTTCTGATGTGGTGTGGGAGTTCAGGACGAACAAGAACTCCAGATGGAAGTCACTGAGTGGTAAAATGGCAAGGTTGCTGGAAAAAAGCTTCAGAGAGTATATAAAGCGTGAGCCCATAGATAAAACTATAGTTACTTTGGGGAAGAAATACCAGGTTTCTCTGACTCCCGATGGCAGGGATATGATTGTGTTAAAACCATTCAAGGCTCAGCTCAAGAGGAACTTCCGGCCTGGGGTGAATGTGCAGTACAGCATCTCCCCACAACAGAGCTCCTACCGCATCACAATCAACCGTGTACAAATCCAGAATCAGCTGCCAGTAGCCATCTTTCCCTATGTGTTCTATCCAATCAAACTGCCCAAGTCCATCACAAAGGACTCTACACCTAAACCCCTGGCAGATATCTTCATTGTTACCAGAGCAGCAGGACACTCTAATATCTCTCGCATCAAGTACTTCAAGGTGTTGATCCAGGAGATGTGTCTGAAGCTGGACCTGGGTTTCCTCAATGCCATCGTAGATCTGTTCACACCTGAGAACACCAGTATCACAACCTCAGAACAGGAGGAGGTGGAGTTGTTTGACAAAGACTTACAGTACACATTGGCAGAACTTGATCACATCTCAGCTACAGACACCTCACCTGTCAGCCTCTATGAATACTTCCACATCTCCGAGATAAAATTGCACCTGAGTTTCACTCTTAGTGCGGGTGGAGAGGATGGTCAAAAGGATGAGAGAGATACAGAACTTATCCCCATTGAGTCCCTCAAACTGCTTCTGAAGAGTATAGGAGCCACACTCACTGACATACAGGACGTTGTCTTCACACTGAACTGCTTTGAGATGACCTTCCAGTTCTGCACAACACAGCAGCTCCAAATAGAAGTTAGAAATCATTATGTCAAGCAGGCCATCAGACAAACGTATGTGTTGGTGTTCGGTCTTGATGTGCTGGGTAATCCCAATAGGTTAATAAGGGTTATGAAGGAAGGAGTGGGGACTTTTATCCATGAGTCCTATCAGGGAGCCACCCAGGGGCCTGAGGAATTTTTCGAAGGTTTGGCTTATGGAGCAAAGGCTCTGTTCAGCGGTGCTGTAGAGGGCATAATCGGGTCAGGGTCCAGGATAGCGGGTGTTGCGGCAAAAGGTCTTGCTGTCATAACGATGGATGACGAGTACCAGCAGGAGAGACTAGAGAAAATGAAGGATCAACAGACCAGCCGGGCAGAGAAGATCTCCAGAACTGGAAACGCACTGATGTCAAGTGTTGTCGGTGGGGTCACAGGTGTTTTCACCAAACCTATAGAAGGTGCTCGGAAAGGTGGTGTGACAGGCTTCTGTAAGGGTTGTGTGAAGGGTCTGGTGGGATTGGTGGCCAAACCTACAGGAGGTGTTGTCGATGTTTTCAGAAGTACCCTCCAAGGGATCACGAAGGTGGCAGGGACTTCACAGGACCTTGAGTCTCTGCGTCCTCCTCGCTTCATCCACGAGCATGGGGTCATACAACCGTATAAGGAGGCAGAGATTATCGGCAGACAGATTCTTCGGGTAATTGAGAACGGACGTTTTGCAGACTATATATACCATGCTCATGCCAAGATCAATGACTCCAACTTCCTCATCATTACCAAGAGCAGTATCTTATTTGTGACCAAGCGTTCATATGGCCAAATGACCTGTATGTGGCAGTATCTGTTCAATGAGTTCACCAAGGAACCCCATTTAATCGAGGGCCAGTGCGTTCGCATCGAGGCTGCAGAGAGAGTCAAACATCATACAGATGTCATCCGTCGCGAAGAGGAAGGATTTGGCAAGATTATTCATTTCCAAACTCCAGAGATAGCACAGTGGTTTCTTGCTAAATTGGAGGAAGCAAGGAAGCAAGAACCTGACTCCTGAAGATTAGCTTTGTTCTTTGATGGCTCAGCAGCAAATTTGAACTGGAAATGTACATGAAGGTATCCTGTGTTTCCAGTTCAAATTTTCTGAGCCAATCAAACGAAGCTATGGGAAATATTTATTCCACCTTCCGGAAATGCGAACCAAAGATATGCAGTCTATAAAGGAGTATATAGCCATAAAAGGTCTAAGGCAGTCATGCTTTTACCTTTCTTTCATTTAAATTGAAATTTTTTTGTGCCAATATACCTACTTTTCTGATTGCTATTTTAGAAGCCATGTCCATTAGACCCAGCGAACCCAATTCTGGGAACGCGTGAACTAAAGAAGGCCACGCAGATGTTTACACTATTTATTGATGAAGGAAGAGACAGGATGCATGACAGGACAGGACAGGACAGGACAGGACAGGACAGGACAGGACAGGACAGGACAGGACAAGAAAGATGGAGGGAGGAAAGACCTTTTAAGAACGAGTATCTACTAAAGTACTACTACCTCCTGCAGAAAGCTGTAAAGTATAAGCTATAGCGAGGGAGTACATATTTGGGACACAGGTACTTTTTGTTTATGTCCAAACCAGCCTCCTTGGAATGATGAACAAAGGGAGAGATGTTTTTTTTCTTCTGTGGCATGAGGGAGGAGTGAAAGAAAGATGTGGATGTGACGAAGATAGTAATTTGCTCAACAACGGCCATTGCTTGGTGTAGAGCACTGAGCTGAGCTGACCTGTCCCAAACCCAGGATGATAGTTTTGATTGGTTGAAGGCGACAAATGATAGCTTGGCCATTGTTGAGCTGCTGCACCAACAGTGACGACTGCATGTTCCCCTATCTTAAATTGTTTTAATTGTACCAGGGATTTATTGTAAATAAAAAAAGTTATTCATTTTATGTTCATGAAGCGTCCTGGAACAGCCTTCTGAGCTCTGTATGGGAAAAAAGGTCCCAAGGAATCCCATCAGGGGAAAGTTTTGAAAACGACCTACCTACCTTCACTTACTATACACTACACTATAAAGGAAAAAATAACTCCCAAAAAATCTGCTTTAAGTGGGATGTGAGGGGTCAAACTAGGGGTTTTTAATTATTCTGAATCCATTGCAAGCATTTGTTTTGCACGAAAAACATTCAAGACATGGGCAAGAAATGGCCCCTCAAAACGATGGTTTAGTGATTTTCAGTCTTTTGGGGTCCATTTTTAGCCCAAGGAATGTTTTTCATGCAAAACAAATGCTTGCAATGGATTCAGAATAATTAAAAACCCCTAGTTTGACCCCTCACATCCCACTTAAAGGAGATTTTTTGGGAGTCATTTTTTCCTTTATAGTGTAGTATATAGTGAAGGGTCGTTTTCAAAACTTTCCCCTGATGGGATTCCTTGGGATTTTTTTTCCCTCATTAAGGACATATTGAGGATACAAAATCAGTTGAGTTTGCTACTATTGCAATTTGTTTTAGGGTTTTTCATATAACAACTGGACTATGTTTGGCATTATACGTTTGCGCAGAATAATGGGTTTTTCCAGGGGGTGCAGCAAAATGAGGAACTTACGGTATTTAATATTTCAATAGCCAAGCTGCAAGCTCATAATGTGTCACATCATGGCCGGGTTTGAGCTTGTAGATCAGCTATGTTGGATAAGTCTTTAATATTTTCAAAAGGGGCCTGCAGCCAAATATGCAGGGCCTGACTCCCTGACATTAAAATGTTTGAGTATAGTCAACAGTTTAAACATGAACCGCGACTGCAGTGACTCCACATTTTTAGACTGATTCCACACTGAGTGGGAACAAAGGATTCAACGTTAAACTACCGGTAAGTGGGAACTAGAATTGCACTCTGTCAAGGTGCCAACTTTGTGTGTATATTAAGGCTGGGACTTTAACTGATTAATTGCGATTAAAAAAATTAACGCATTTTAATCACACTCAGTTTCGGGCATACCGATGCACCAACCAAGAGACAACAAACGCAAAGGGAGAAGTAGCCAATCAGAGCGATTTGCTTGGCACAGTGGATGCGAAATTTAGATTTAAAAAACTCACTTGTTGATTCACTCGTACAACATAATGTGTTTTACTTGAAAAGAAATGCTTCTCAGGTCAAATATCGATGTGCGATTAAAAGTTTTAAATTTTTTGTCAGAGAACTATGAGGACAATGTAAAAAAGAGGGTATACAAAATAATCGTTAACTAATTGTAATCGGATGTAATGGATGCTGCACCCACACGTCTCTGTCGCTTGCCAGAAAGGACACCAAAACAACAAGGCACTATCAACTGATTTACGACACATGGCTGTTTTAACAGTTGTCAAGCAAACAAACAATAATTCCATCACTCGTCCCTCACTCCACAGCAAAAAATAAATAAATAAGATCCCAGGTTGTGTTGATTTGACAACTTTTAGTCAATAAGTCTGAATGATGTCTTCTTTTTAGTGATTTTAGGTCACTAGGTGCTCAACGTGGGGTCTGGAAACCACCATGGGTGCTTACAAGTCTGTAACTCCCACAAATGGAAAGAAATTTGTACAATCTCAGAGTTACATTGAGAATTTTACAGTGTAGGTTGGGTAATCTCTGTGACCCATTGTACGCTCTCAGAGCTTACGGATCTGTGACGGTCCACCTGAACCGCCAGGCCTGACGTTGAGAACCAGTGCTTTAGGTCGCTGTGACAGTGGCAGGGATCCCAAAGCTGACGGGTGGGAGCTGTTCTTCATTCTTATTACTTGCGCAAGCAGAGCGCACAAGTACTGCGTTCGGTGCCGTCATCTTCCGGCCTACAGTACAAAGGCCGGGCCTTTAGCCAATGAGGGAGCAGCGTTCTCGGAGACCTCACCACCAACCAACAAGTGTCGTCACATACCCATCAACGATCGCAGTACTTACACGCTCTGCTGGCACACAAGTAGGCCATATATGAACACGAGTGAACAAGACGCAAGTTGGCACCTCGACAGAGTGCAGTCTAGTTCTTTTTTCTTCATGTTACTTTCCAACCCAGCACCTCAAAGTGATGTGCATATTCTATTAGTAAGAACAGCTTACAAATTCGCCATTTCATGTGTCAAATCAGTGTAGGGAGGGGGGGCATCCGACACATCCGGGATGGTGATTCGCTCGTCCCAATATTCTTCGGAACGCAATTGGTCGATGATGTATCGCTCCGACTCTTCTGGCAACTGGTCCTCCTTCCGCTTCCTCTCCTCCTCCTCTTCCTTCTTCTTCTGCCTGTCATGTTGATCGATGGCATACTGATACTTGGCCGACGATAAGCCCAAGAGGTCGGCGAACTTCTCTCCCATGTAGTCGCAGACAGAGAGGGTGGCTTTGGAAAGGTGGAACCAGACGTAGGGACCCACGTTCTTTGGCGGGGGAGGTTTGATCTCGGGTAAGTCCTCTTCCTCCTCATCTGTGCTGTACTCCTCCATCGTCTCCCCGCTGACAAAATGGATGATTCTACGGGGAACTTTCACCCTACCTTTCTGCTGTTGCTGTGTGCTCCCCTGTTGGTCCCTCGCTCTCTCTTCCATATCGTCTAGCTTCACGGCATCCATATTTATCGAACCATCATAGTCGGTGAGAGACAGTGATATGTCGTCCTCCATGTTCGCTGCTGCGTCTTCGTGTCACCCACGTGTCTCTGTCGCTTTCCAGAAAGGACACCAAAGAACTGACACTGTGTATGTGACAGGTGTCTCTGTCTTGTCTATGACTTGTCTCTCTGTCTCTGTGTCTTATATACTGTATGGTGTTGAGCGGTTACGTCATTAGGAACCAGGGCCGATCATAGGGGGGGCAGGGGTGGGCAAAATTGGGGAAAAAATAAAAATTTAAAAATATATATATATTTTTTTAACAATCTAACATTTATTCATTTTGAATGGGTGGACACCGTGAGCAGCATTTTAGACCCACCTGAACACGCACCACTAAAGTAGTGTCTCTCAGTAGACTGAGAGGGACTGTGACGGGCTGTCGCAAAATAAACACACAGAAACATTTAGCAGCGGCTCACTGCTAGTAAAAAATCAAACCTCGGTTCGAAGTGAAGCGGTGAACTTTTATTCTATGTGTTCTAGAGTTATGAACTCTGTGATCTATACATTCTTTATATTCTGAATTAATTAATGATTTTATCTGGAGGGCCGAATTGTCATGTGAAGCTTGACCAATCCTCAAAGTATCCAATCATCAGACCGGGACGGGCACTACACACGTACGTACGTACGTACGGACGGACGGACGGGACGGGACAGATAAAACCTGTTCATTCTGGACTGATATGACCATATATGGACATGATGGGACACACATTTTGTTTTTTGAAAAACCCTATTCATTCTGGAATGATATTCTGGACGTACGGGACTGATAAAACCTGTTCATTCTGGACTGGAATGACCATATATGGACATGAGGTGACAGACATTTTGTTTTTGATAAAACCTGTTCATTCTGGACTGGGATGACCATATATGGACATGAAACACACATTTTGTTTTTGAAAAATCCTGTTCATTCTGGACTGAAATGACCATATATGGGCGTGGGACACACAAAGCCACTCATTGGAAGCAGCTTTCACCGCTTCAAAAATCACTCACTCGAATGCATAAACAAACCTTCTAAGTCCTGGATCAGAACAAAAGGTATGATTGTGTTCATTTCACTTTGTTTAAACCAGCAGCGATTGCTTACACAGATTGCTTACACAGAAAATAACTTGTCTTGAGGGTCGCCCACCTGACATTTCTTTATGCCCACCCTAGTACTACTGGCTGTGTGTCTGTTAGGAAGGAACCCAACGCCGGTTTTGTCATAACCCACTAAACTTTGTTAACTCTGTTCGGCTAAAGTCAGGGTTGAGATTGTTTTTGTGTGTGTCCATGGATAATCTCACTAACCACTACACCTATGCAGGGGCGGCATATAGCTCAGGGGTAGAGAAACCGTTATTAGAGCACGAAGGATTCCCGAAGGGTTCCCAGTTCGAATCCGGGCTCCCCCTGAGTTAATGTCGAATGGTCCTTGGGCAAGACTCTGAACCCCACATTGCTCCCGGTGAGCAGGTTGGTGCCTTGCATGGTTTCCTCCGCCACCGGTGTATGAATGTGTGCGTGAATGGGTGAATGTAAAGCACAATCTCTGTAAAGCGCTTTGGATTAAAGCGCTATATAAATTTACCATTTACCTATATTCAACGTTGTAAAGTTTAATTTCCTTTAAATTCTTAGAGTTGTTGTGAAAGTATGAACGACGAGGTATGGTGAACTAGAAAAGCAGTTCCTGCTGAAACTGCGTGGACTCCCTGAAAACACGCACAATATTATGTACAGTAGAAAATGTACACACATCAGACAGGGGAAACAGTTATAAAAGAGTATAAAAGATTGTAAAAAGAAAAGTACAAGCAATAATAACTGCGTAAAGCTGATTTTTTTTTCAAGAAGTAGTATGTGGAAGTAGTAGGATGCCTTAAATAACAGCTGTATGTAAATACGTATATTAATAGGTACTACTTTCTGAATATAAAAAAAATTAAAACAATAGAACGTTCAAACAAGCTGCTATACTGTAGGCTACTGAGCGTTTGGTCGGTACGCTGCCTTTGCTCTAGGGAGGAAAAAAAGCGTCTCCCTCTCTCTCACACACACACACACACACACACACACACACACACACACACACGGCGCGCGCGTGCACACACACACACACACACACACACACACACACACACACACACACGTAATGAAATGAAATGCGTATCTCCACTGTAGTTTGTTGTCTGTCTATCGACGTACATTTTCTTTATTTTTGCTTGGCACCGTGTCTGTTTGCTTATGCAGTCGACGCCCGTTTCAGAAAGACGACGGCGACGGAATTTGTTTGAAACTCCTTCATTTAGAACGGATGCTTTTAACTCCTTCTGGATATTTTCTTCTGTCTTCTGGCGTCGCGTCCATAGTGTTTCAGTGTTTCTGTCTGTCGGAATAGGATTTAAAAAATGACGGGGTTGTGTTGTGAGAGATTTCTCCCAGTTCTCCTCGGCGTAGTCTCCCACTGTCTCCGCTCAACCAATCAAGAGCAGTAGCGCTGCTAGCCCCGCCCATAGGTTCCCAGAACTCAAGTTTAGTTCTACCTCAGGAGCAGGACCGAAAAAAGGTTCCAGGAGGTTCCAGGAACCTTGTATGGAACCGGGCCGTTCGCAATGGAAACAAAACCAGAACCAAAAAAATAGGTTCTGGTTCCTGAAAGTTCTGGTTCCACCTTGCAGTGGAAAAGCGCCTATACACACAAAGCCAGATGTAGAAGCGGGTTAGCTCCACGTTGGTGTTCTGTGATTGATGAAATTGGTGACCCACCTGAAAATGCATTTTCTCTTTATTAAAGAGCTGGAGAGGTCGGGGGACTAAAGTATAATTTGATTTTCAGTAGGAATTGAATTTAAAAAAATATGTTTTCTTTCAATTGCCTGATTTTCTAGCTCCCCCATAAAATCAAATATTGGTTCAACCCTGTTACAACTAACTAGTTCAAACAGTTGCAGTAATGTACAACATTTGTCTCTGAGAAGTAGCTTGTTGAGTAAAAGTAAAAGTATGGAAAATTAGGGAAGAAAGCTAATTAATGCCTCAAAATTGCAGTAGGCCTAAATGTGCTTAGTTACTTTACATTGCTCTCCTATGTGTAATATTTAGCCTATTCTAAATCAATGAGCTCTAAATCATTAATCCATGGGCCTACAGAACTACATGCCCCCCAGTGCTCAAACAAAGCAAATATTTGTTGTCTATAATCTGCATCACCAAATGCACAACCAGCTTATAGTTAGTGCCAAAACCTCACTCAAACAGATATGTCAGACCTCTGCAACACATGGGCAGTGGTGTAAAGTAACTAAGAACATTTACTTAAAGGATAAGTTCACCTAATTTGAATTATTGAAGTCTCCTTTACTTAAAGGCCCGCTGACACGCCCCAAAATTATAATAGTATGATACAGTAGGTCACGTGGTCTCTCTGAAAAAGCTCTGAAATAGTCCGAAACTCATGTCGCAGTGTCGTCGCCCCCCAACAACAGCTGACCAGTACAGTAAGTAGTCCAAGTACAGTCAATTAATTTGATTGGCTTATAATTGCGCATTCCCACAATGACATCATAAAAATATTAACTCATATTTTAAGATGATTTCTTAAGGTGACAGTACACCTTTAGGTGACAGTACCCCTTTAAGAACAATTTTGAGGCCTATACTTGAGTTTTTCCAATTTCCATTTTTGGAGAAATCCACAAATGGCAGGTTTCTCAAAAATCCCCCATTCTCATTGAAATGCATTGGCAGGAATCCCCTTACAGCTGGCAACCATATTGGTGACTGAACGTGCACTAAGGGCACAGTCACACCAAAGTGCTACCTATATGACTCTATGAGAGTTGATTCCCCATTCCGCCAATGTATTTCAATGGGAATGGAGCGGTTTCATGCCAGTAGACTAGAGGATATAGGCAAAATTGATATATGGCTGAAGTAGTGTCTATAGGCTATGTTTTGTAATAATAATCCAAATCTCCAAAGTAACTTGTAGTCAGACCTAACTAAAGTGTTCAAATAAATCTAGGCCTAGTGGAGTAAAAGTAGTTGTATCCGATATAACAACCCGTAGGCTATAGCCTAGAGTATAATTGTAACTATGAAATTGGAAATAGGCTATTCAAGTAAAGTGGGCCTACAAATACCTTAACATTTTAGCCTAAAGAAGC
This sequence comes from Nannobrachium achirus, assembly GCF_963921795.1. Classification (NCBI taxonomy): domain Eukaryota; kingdom Metazoa; phylum Chordata; class Actinopteri; order Myctophiformes; family Myctophidae; genus Nannobrachium; species Nannobrachium achirus. The sequence goes on along the minus strand of NC_137823.1, from coordinate 24,261,508 downwards.
TTACAGTAGGCCTTGGCCTATATTTAAGTAAATCTAGGTACTTACTTTCGATTAAGGAACATTTGTCTGTAGCCGGCCTCAGACATTTCACCTCCTCTTCTTCCCTTTTCTCACTGAAGTGAACTGACCACGTCGAGAGCGTCTAATTTGATAATGCCAGCCACAAACCAGCTGTAAACTAGCTGTAAGCTGTGGCCTATGTTAACCTGGCTCCACCAGATGGTGGCAGCATTGCGTATGCTATGCAAGCTGCACAGCAGAAAAGAGGAGAAAAATTTAAAAAAGGGGTATGATTTTGGTATTCTATTTTTAAAATTTTGATATAATAATCGTATTATGACAAAATGTGCATTGCAGCTTTGAGCTGCAAATAGGCTAGCTATCATGTGATTAATCTCATTTACACTAGATGGCGATATTGTTTTTATTTTCTTTAAGAAGGTAGCTGATTTTTAATGTCATATCATGTCATATAGCCTACATAATGAGAACCACAACGGAAATAAAATAAGTCATCATAGTGATAATCTCTCAAGAACAGAAAGTATTAAAGGACAACTTTAGTTTTTTACAACAAGGGTTAATATTTTAGATTGTAATTAGAGAAAAGAAAAATTGAGTGTTAAAATGTTTTCATTTGCTTCGTTCTATTGTTTTATTGCGTTTGTTGTGCTAAAATGTGGGGCATGCGTACGCATGGGGGCATGTGTACAAGTGGCTAAATATGTATTTTTAGACACAATAAGCCAGCAGTTTCTTTATTGCTATTTACAGTTACACTTCTAGCCCCCATAAGTCACATCCAACCATGAAAGGTTGCATTGTATCTTGGGAATGGGCTTATTATGTGTAGAATTACATATTTAGCCACTTGTATGCATGCCCCCAACCACTGAAAATAATAATCTCTAAAACAATAGAAAGAAGTAAATGAAATCATTTTAACACTAATCTTTTATATTGTTTAATTACAATCTAAAATATGAACCCTTGTTGTAAAAAACTAAAGTTGTCCTTTGAGGAACAAAACAGAGAGGGGGCTGTTTTGATGAGAGAAAATAGATAGACACCTTTATTATCCCAAGGGGGGAAATCAGTTGCCCACCAAAACACATGAATGTCTGGCCAGGAAATGATGACAAACGGAAAATGAGAGTTTGCTGGCATGCTGTGCATGAATAGACATAGCCTACAATAAAATACATAAAAATAGCCTATGGCAATGCTGGCTTTCTTGGGCCTTTCTTGGCCCTTTTAACAGTTAGGATAATTCGTTTGGATCCATAATAATCATCAGCACTAGTGTGATAGTGTGATAGTGTGTGTGTGTGTGTGTGTGTGTGTGTGTGTGTGTGTGTGTGTGTGTGTGTGTGTGTGTGTGTGTGTGTGAAGCGCCAAATGTACGTGCTTGCGTGCGTGCGTGCGTGCGTGCGTGCGTGTGTGCGTGTGCGTGCTTGCTTGTTCTAATTAGGAGGACCAGCATCTTCTCGTCCTAAGTGGTGTGTGTGTGCGTGTGTGCGCGTGTGTGTACGTGCGCATTACACAACTATCAGTGCCAGTGCAGTCCATGCGTGACAGATGCATGTGGACACCTCACACAATGGCACGGCTGGCCAAGTGGGCACTCGGGCGAATATGACACGGAGGGGGTTTGGGGTTGGAGGGGTAAGAGTCGGTGGGGGTTAAGGTGAGAGAGGGACAGGGCTGTGGGGTGGACAGATATGGGCGAGGTTGGACAGGCCAAAGCCCAAAGTGCAGTAACAAAGGTCAAATTAGCCTTTGTGATTTTTTGGGGATAAACAATTACCACAGGAATCGTAATGTTACTTTTAATACTATGAAACACTATTGATTACCTGTTATGCAGTAATGGACTTTTTATTTTTGTTTTGAGGTTTTAAAAAGGTCTTTAAAAGTCCTTAGATTGTCACTTTACTTAAAAAGAAATGTGGGACCCATAGTTTGGAAACCATCAGTAGGCTATTACAAGAGCAGTGGTTCTCTGAGCACTGGAGTAGAGCAGTGGTTTATTGGCATGTTTTCTCATGTCAATAAAGCTCCTGAATTGGTTCTCAAAGTGGATTCCGGGGACTCCCTTATGGGGTGCCAGGGGGTCTAAATTGACCCTTACAAGTCAACCCTATGGCGGGTCCATTTGGTTCCATTTGTACACTGTCAAAGTTAAGGGGAGACCTTCAAATTTCGATGTACCAGTGTAAGAGGTACAGGGGTGGGAGGGGCAGGATACTGGGCGTGTCAGCTGGTGCACAGAGACGTGGCAGAGCTCAGGCATGGATCCACAGGCACCGGGGGGTCCCTGCTGGCCCCTGCCCACCACTTACTGCCTTGTCCCTAATGTCTGACACACATACAGACACACGTACGCACGGCATGCACGCACGCATGAGCGTGAGCATGTAGATTTGCTATGTTCAAAACAAAAGATGTATATACATACAGTACTTTCACTTTTGGTGGTTTAGGTATATTTTGATGCCAATACTTTTGAGTATATTTGTATATTTTAAATACCAGACTTACTTTTAACTGAGTATTTTTCTGGATTGTGGTATTGATACTTTTACTTTAGTAAAACCTTTCAGTCGTTTTTCCACACACACACTCACACACACACACACACACACGCGCGCGCACACACACACGCACGCACGCACGCACGCATGCACGTACACACACACTGACACACACACACACACACACACACACACACACACACACACACACACACACACGCACGCACGCACGCATGTACACACACACACACACACACACACACACACACACACACACACACACACACACACACACACACACACACACACACACAATAAAGCTCCCAAATCAAGCTGCCTGACACAGGCAGCTGCCTAGAGTAGAGGTGACATGTCCCTGCATGTCATTGTGTGTGTGCTGCTGGCAGGTAGGACAAAGACACAAACACTACCTCTAACACTTAAGGCTTAAAATACACACATTAGAATGGGACAAGAGTTCTCAAACCTTTTCATGTCAAGGACCCCAGAATTGATTTGTATTATTTTGGCCACGGACGCCTCATCTGAAAATATTTAGTGCCAGGTACCCCCATACAAGATTGGTATTGTGAAAATGTTTAACAAATCCTAACACATTTTTCAGATTTTGTTGAGTTGTCTACAATTAACACAGTTCATAGATGATGATCTTTTGATCAAGGCAAGGGACTCTATCCAATCTTTGAAAGAGTATTTTTGACTATGTATAATATATACGTATTTTTAATATAATGACCCAAAATGCAAGTTATCTTGTGCTTGGTTGGGAAACGGCCCTAATCAATTTGCTGTCTATAGAACTGGACTCATTAATCTGTGTCCCTGTCTGTAGTGGTATGTAAGCTGCCTATGAGTATGTTACCAGTATTAGTTCTTGGCTCTAGTTTCCATGTTTTCCCGGTGAAGACCGAAGTTGTATTTTTCCTCATGTTCTTGTCAATAAACTGTTGTAACTGTACTCTGCTTCTGGTCATACATTGGGGTCCTATCTCCTGACTCAATGACAAAGGGTCCATTTATTTGGCCACCGTGTATATCAATTATGTGTCATGGGCGTGTGACTTTCTCCAAGCCTAATTCTTTAGCAGCCTTTTGAATGACTTTATGTTTTTCAAATTGAGAAATGGCCTCTTTCTCTATGGTGGCATTTGGGCTAAGTCTTGATTTATGCTTAGTTGCGTGTTGGTGTCGTTCGAAAACGTGCAGATCTACAAGCTCACAGCTCATCACAGTGCGACGCATTGTGAGCTTGTATATAGATCTGCTATTTCTGGTGTTCGACACACACACACACACACACACACACACACACACACACACACACACACACACACACACACACACACACACACACACACACACACACACACACACACACACACACACACACACACACGCGCACAAGCACATAAACATAAATCAGGCTTCAGTTTCAACTAGTGTGCTACACCTGTAATGAACAAAAAAATATGTTCTGCTAACGTGGTTTTAAAAGCCATTATGCTGGATCTCGCGCACCAGTACATTCTTGTAAATTGTGGCACTGGTGATGGTCAAGCATGATTGGCTGTTTGGATTCTGTGAATTAATTGGATTGGTTTAGGAATCACGGGACGTTGCCTCTCAGAAAACTGTTGAATAGCTGATTCAAATGGTTGGATAGTGCCACTGGCACCATACACATTCAGTATACAGTTTACAAAAGCAATCACATCAAATTAAAGAAAAACGATTACCCATTTGTTAATGGCTGTTTTCAAGAATAAAAGCATGATGTCTTTGTCCTCGAATGTGTTTGTTTTGTATGACAGCAGACAATGTTTACTGATTTATATAGGCTAAATGGGTCAGAAGCAATGGATACAAAATAAAATGCATTGCTTCAACTGTTGGGGCAAAAGCTGAATTTGTAGTATGATTAACCACTAGTTAAAACCTTAAAGTAATAATAATATAATTTTCAACAATAAATAATACATTTACATATTGGCTATAAAATGCTCAAAGGAGTAGTTCCCCCCCAAAATGACTTTTTTCTGTTGATTACTCATGCCATGGAGACTTGAGTTCAATAATATTTTTTTGTATTTTTCGCATCTCTCTCTCTCCCCAACCCTCTCTCGCCAACCCACTCCTTAATTCTGCCTCCTTCCATCCTTCTGATTCTCTCCCTCCCCTGATCTCTGTCTCTCTCTCTCTCTCTCTCTCTCTCTCTCTCTCTCTCTCTCTCTCTCTCTCTCTCTCTCTCTCTCTCTCACTGTCAGTGTGTTTCTGACATTTTGTCACCCAGCTCCGATCTCTGGTTCCTTTACATGAGTCATGAGTCATTTGTTTGCTGCGGGCCCCCGGGGGGGCCCTGCAGTGCTTGTGGTTGGTGTTGTTGGGGTATAAGGGGGAGGAAGGGGGGGGGGGGGGGGGGGTGCAGCTGCCGTCCACAGGAAGCCAAGTGATTTAGCAGTGACTAAGCTGCCCAGCCAGCTCTATCCTGGGGGCCTCGCTCCCTAGAGGGACCGAGACAGACGGAGAAAGTGGATGAGAGAGAGAGAGAGAGAGAGAGAGAGAGAGAGAGAGAGACAGAGACAGAGAGACAGAGAGAGAGAGGTGGGAAATGATGAGGGGATGGAAGAGAGGGGAGAGAAAAACAAAGGGACGGTTACGACGGGTACGGGTGACAAGACGCCGCGGTTTAGCCGGGATCGTCCTGGGTTCAAGCTGGGTGTCCTGCCGATTCAGCCTTCAGGACAAATATTAGGTCTAAAACACTCAAATGCCCCCCTTTTCATCATCCACTATACCAGTGTTTCTCAAAAATTCAAATTTCAAGGTCTGGAACGAAATATTATACCAAATTGTCCAACAATAATAACAAAAAAAAAACAATAATAACGCTTGTTTCGAGTGATTTCATTGTTGTTTTAGGTTCTGTTTGGTTGAAAGGTGCAGTCGATTGGTGTGCTAAGTGGTAATAATCGACCTGGATGAGAACGACAGATGATTTTTTTTTTCTTTTTTTTTATATGGTCACCCTATAGGAAAGAGGAGAGATAGGAAGAGAGTTGAAGAGTATCAACAGTTTAGACCATGTGATTATTAAAAATCATAGAATGTGGAAGGAATTAATCCTACAGGAGAGGACAGGTGCACTAAGGTTCCATTTGTTTACTCCCAGGGGTTAAATGAACACTGAGCATTTTACAGTGTGGTGTGTGAAGGAAAGAGACCTCTATTGATTGTATCTAGAATAGATGAAGTGTGGAGTGGAAGGTGACCCCGTGATAACAAAGGAAGGTCACACAATCCCTCATATTCGTAGCCTTTAATCAGTATCGAAGAATATGGGAATCTGAATATGGTTCACACTTCTATTAGTGGGGATTCTGCTTTGTCTTAGCAAGAACCCCCCCCTGCTCCTCTGCCCAGGAGCCATGATTGAAAAGAGTATTATTGAGATTCAGCATGACTAATCCCCTTGACTCATTCTTCCAAAAGCTGAACCCACCCACTGCACATACAGAAGACCATGGGCTCATTGCAGCACAGTGAAATCCTTCAAATCATTTTCTAACTCTGACTCAAACAAATGCATAGTGCTGGAAAAACATATTTTCTTTTCTCACTGAAGTAAAAGTATCAATAGTGCAATGTTGATACTCTGTTACAAGTAAAAGTCCATTATTCAAAAAGTAATTGAGTAAAAGTACAAAAGTATCGGCATCAAACTATACTTCAAGTACCAAACGTAAAATTACTCATTGTGCAGAATGTCCCATTTCACAAGTTCAAAATGTTTAAATATATTTTGAAAGTAGCAGATAAGCTCACAATGTGAAGCATTGTGAGCTTGTAGATCGTCTGTTTTATATATGAAGTGGTTAATACATGTTTTGTAATATTAATAATAATCCAAATCTTCAAAGTAACTAGTAACTAAAGTTTTCAAATAATTGTTTGCCTCTGAGATGTAGTGGAGTAGAAGTAAAAGTACAGAAAATTGGGGCTTTTATATGCTTTTATTGATAGGACAGTAGACTGACAGGAAATAGGGAGAGAGATGGGGAGTGACACGCACGCACCAAAGGTCGTCGGGATCAGGACTCGAACCCGCGACACGCTGTCAGGCACCATAGGGTGTGCCAAATGTAGTTCTAAGAGCGGCCATTTCTTGGGTAAACACAGCCTTAGAGTGGTTGCACACTGCTGCGTTTTTCGGGCCGAATATCGGGCTGAATTTCGGAGCGCGTGAATAAAAAAATTAACCTCACGTTATGTCAGTCACGTTTGCACACTGACGCCCGTTTCGCGCACCACTCAGTCCCTTGCTCTCTCTATCTCTCTCTCTCTCCTTGCCCTGAAAAACGCATTTCGCAACAAAAAACGCAGCAGTGTGCAACCAGCTTTACACAGGTGTTCTGATTAGACATTAGCATTAGTTCTATGCAATCAAACAATTGAAACACCTGTGTTTTGACCCAAGAAATGGCCGCTAAGGACTACAATGATGTAGCCGCTGGCACACACTATAGGCCCTTGTGGTATGCGCCTGGACCGCTAGGTCAAGTACAGTACTTGAATCAAGGATCAAGGTACTTACTTATTTACTTGCCACCACCACCAAAATGTAACCAAAGTTACACAATGAATCCACAAGCCCATAATGCGTTGCGATGTGACACATTGTGAGCTTGTAGATTGGCACATTTTTGTGGTTTGTCGTACGATGAAGTACAGGTCTCAGGTGCCAAAATTGGGTTTTGGGGAGTGTTTTTTTTTTAAGATGCCCTTAGGGAGATAGCCCCCCCATGCACCCCATCCTATTCCCCCACAGAAATCTCCCAGTCCTCTGTCTCCCAGTATATCTGCAGTTCTGCTCTGTCTTCACACGTGGGTAAACACACTTAGAACAGGTTGGAGGGATTCAGCATATAGACATGTCCCCCATTTCTCATGTCCCCCATGTCCCCCCATTTCCTCTCTGTGTTTTTACTACTCTCCAACACACGCACGCACGCACGCACGCACGCACGCACGCACGCACGCACGCACGCACGCACGCACGCACACACACACACACACACACACACACACACACACACACACACACACACACACACACACACACACACACACACACAGCTTTCCCTGCTCCCTGTCTTAGCCTAATCCCATTATCAGTGGGACGGCTTGACGCTGACTAGGCCTGCTAACTGACCAGCTGCTGCCATAGTCTGGCCAGCACACACACACGCACGCAAGCACACACACGCATGCACACACGCACTCACACACAGGAGAGGAGAGGAGAGGAACATACAACAATGGAACAGTGCCAAAACAAACCCATTTGAACAACAGGCTCCTTTTTTCTTTTCGCTAATTGGACAAGAAAATGACATTTAAAGGAGCGTTTGACCCCCCAAAAAATTGACTGACTTATTGTTCTGCCCATAATCTAACACGTGTGGTGTTAACGTGTGTTCATACATTGAACTCTATGCAGTTTAGATGCATTATGGGTGATTATTCTGTGTGCGCTGCCGGTGATGTCATCTGCTCCTCGCTCATAGCTCTCAGCTGAACCAACGCTGATTAATAATTGATGCTTCTTTCCATTATACCACTTTACACAGTTCAAAGGCCGCGGTTTTGCATCCCAATTTGTTCAGTCTGGCGCAGAGACGGTTTCAGATTTTCTTTCATCTATTCTTTTTAATGGAATTCGGCCGGGCTCTCCTCACATCAATGGAGAAAGGAGATTCAAGCGCCTGCATTCTGACACATCTCCTCCTCTCCTCTTCCTTCACATTCTCCCCAACCTCTGCTTCCCATTCCATTTTCCGCACGGACGTGCAGAGAATATTAGAGAGGCAGGGGCTGACATTTCTAAAATGGCCCTTTGGTGAAAATATCGAAAATAGCCGACCTCCAAGCTTGGAGGTCGGCTATTTTCACTGCGTGATAATACACTGAACTAAGCAGACTCAAGTCAATACTGGAGATGTGGCGTAACGGCAAGGATTTCTACACAAAGAGGGCAATTCTTTCAACATAAGATGCCGCATTCAAGTTCAGGAGAGTTTGAACAAGGCAATTCTCTTGAATGCTGCCTTCAGGTATGGCATGGAAAGAGGGGGCATTTGCATTTCTTTCACCATGGTAAAAACTGCATTCATGGTCTGGAGAGGGCACTTTTTACAGAAAGGCTCAAGCCCCCTGTCTATGTGTGCACATTGATTTTCCTCAACTCTCACGTCTTCTATTCTTCTCTCCAAATCTTCCTTTCTTCTCTCCTGAAGTTCTTCTCTCCGCCTCCTCAGTGCCATCCATCCTTTAGGTCTGGGAGTGTAAAGTCAAAGTTATACTTTGTCGTACAATGGTGTCAAGTGTCCAAAACAGCCAAATTGACACGTTGTGAGCTTGAAGATCTGCTATTTCCGTCACACAGCATCAGAGTTTTTTTTTTTACTGTTTAGTGATTACATTTACACAAATATTACGCGGCAATAAAGCGATGCAATTTTAAAACGGCACAAGGTCTATATTTCCCTGCAAACCTGCAACCCATATGAATGTATAAACGTTATTAATAGTTTTATATAAGTATTACATACTCATATACAGTACTTGAGTGCAAGTACCTGCAGTAGTTACTTTACAACACTGATATATACACATGAATAGTTTTGATGTGAATTACTCACCAGTCTGAATGATTTATCTGTCACACAGCTGATGCGTAAAGGCCCAGACTCGTCAAATTACTCTACACATAATGTCCTCCTCCTCGGTCCTGTGCACTCTGCGGTTACAAATGACTATTGATCACACAAAGCCGCGGCAGATTTGCCTGCACCTCTTTTAATTGTTGTCTTGGGTTCGTATGCAAGCTGCTTGAGTGCGATAACCCATTGGCACACATGGTTTGGGGACGGGAAGGGGCGGGCGGGGGTGGGGGGCACAACAACCACACACAAAAGCAACAGGCAAGCCATTCCTCTTGGCTGGGGCCTTGGATCGCTGGAGGAGCCACTTGTTTGTGTGCGTGAATCCCTCCATATTGCCTGGTGCCCGGGCAAAGATACGTTCTATACAGTGCCTGGGCTGTCTCGCTACAATTGGCCCTCCCCATCTGTCTTGTCTGTTCATGAAAAGCTTCATTATGATCCTCCTTTGGCTCTTTGTACAAATGGACTACTAAGAGGATGGGGGGCACGGTGCCCCCCGCCCCACTGCCTCAAGATTGGAAGCATCCTCGTGCAACCCTCCTCCTCCTCCTTCCCTGATCATTACGCTGCTGCAGCATGTGAAGGGATGGCCATTTTCTAGAGCAGGGGTTCTCAAATGTTTTCATTTAAAGGACCCAGCCAGTGGTGGGGAAAATGTACTCCTACGTAAGTAAAAGTATCAATACTGCAATGTAGAAGTACCCTGTTACAAGCGAACGTTCGGAATTGAAAATGAATTGGCATCAAAATGTACTTAGGTACCAAAAGTAGAAAGTACTCATTATGCAGAAAATACCATTACACAAGTTTTCAAATGTATAAAATGTATAAATAAATATCTTGAAAATAGCTTGTAGACCGACTATTTTCAAAATGAAATGAAATGTATATAGGGCTGAATTGGTTAATATATGTTTTGTAATAATAATAACCAAAATCTACAAAGTAACTATAGTAACTAAAGTTTTCAAATATTGTAATGGAGTAAAATAATAATATTTGCCTCTGAGGTGCAGACAGTGGAGGTAAAAGTACTGAAAATTGGAAATACTCCAGTAGGCCTAATACCTCAAAGTTGTACCTAAATACAGTACCGGAGTTACTTTACACCACTGCACCCAGGCAGCTTGGTTTTAATTTGGCCACGGACCCCATAACTCAGAGAGTGTGTAAAAGTCCATTTGTTTTGTATCAATAATTTAGCTGTAATAACTGTTCGAGGAGGTTATAAGAAAAGGTGCACCGTAAACTCTTAACTCTTAGTCTAACCAAATTATAAAGCTAATGCAGCTGTTCTTTTACATGTGTGTAGGCTACACTCTCTGTGTTACAAATGGGTGAATTAACACTCTGGCAACAGCGAATCTTAGCAGTAGGCCTACAGTAACCATTAGACTAGCCAACATATTGTGGTTATATTCATGTAGGTTACCTATTTTGCTCATACTAGGCTGTGTTATGTTATTTATTTTCAGGTACCTCACGGCCACCTTACCTTTTGTATTGGCTGCTGTAGTGTGCAGGGCTGTGTTTTGGTTTTGGGTGAGGGTTGTGTGACTAGCTAATATGACATAAGTGGGACCACCTGGTGTGTGTGCATACATTGTGTCTTGGTACGTTTGTATGTGCAATGTGTGTGTGTGTGTGTGTGTGTGTGTGTGTGTGTGTGTGTGTGTGTGTGTACGTACAGTCAGCTGCTACTGAAGGGCCATGCAGCCAATAGGGGAACAGGAGGCCAGGTGCTGCTTGAGGCTGCATCTTGTTAATTGGTTGTGGTGTAAAGCTTGCTTCAGTGCACAGTACAGCTTGGACCCGAGGATTTAGAGCTGTGGTTCCCAAAGCAAACGGAACCCATTTTTGTAAACATATAATTATTATTATTAAAACGATTCAAGAGCAAACAAAAAAAATAACGTTTTCATTAATTAAAATAAATATAGGATATATAGGACTATATAGGACTATTTTTTCCCCCAAAGGAATTTAACAAATACTAATAATTGAGAAAATTGCAGATCTACATTATCTATATAACTATATTTTGGTTTCTGGGGGAGACGTACATTTTCTCTTTTAGGTCTTGAGCTAAAAGGTTTTGGAACCTGCTGAAGACAAGCACAGGTCCATTTGCTCCATGGCTTTCATGCTCAGTCAACCTCAGTGTTCAGCGCAGGATAACAACTGTATCCAATCAGGACAGAGAGAACTCACACAGGATACAGGATAAACAAGTGGATTTTGAAGTGATGACAGAAGAAATGAGCAGAGTAGACAAACATTGGAACTGGGTCACTATAAAATTGAGGCTGATAAATAATAAATGGGTACAGTCTCGGACAACTCACCTGAAAATATAATTTCTGTTTATGAAAGAGCTGGAGTCAAACACTAGCTATTATTACTATATGATGCTTTAACCAAAAACAAAAAACCTTTTGTTTAAACTAAAAACAAGTTTCTACCACTTTTTCTAGTCACGTGTTCAAATACTGGATTCTGATTGGCTAAATTCCGGAGGTTATGACAAAACAACTGCCGCAAAGTTGTATGAGGACTTGTCCGAGATCAATGCACCTCAGTGTACATCCGGGGACTTCAGGAGGTAGTCGGAACACCTTTCCCCCAACCAACAAATGACGGTGGCAACGGTCCTATGTTTACTAACGTGCATGCTATAGTCGCCGATTTATTTGGATCCAATGCAATCCGCCAACTTTAAAGCCCCTTTTCTCTGAACCTATGCCTTTCTGGAAGCGAACAGCCTCTATTTACGGCCGGAACGGTACTTCTAACTGACGTTAGCTTAGCTGTAAGCTAGACGCATGGATTAGTATGGAGTTGGCGCCATCTGTTGGTGAGTAGAAGATGTTGTTTGTGGAACTATCTGCTGTCTCGCGGAAGTTTTATAGGCAATAATGATTGTAACTTAAGATCCTTGCAAGTTACAACTATGTGTTTTCTTTCATGTATACGGGAAAAAGTGGTAGAAAAGCTATTTACCACTCGGGGTCGGACATTATGCTCTCATAATGTCCTGAGTGAGGGTGTTATCGGACTCGGCTGCGCCTCGTCCGATAACACCCTCACTGCGGACATTATGAGAGCATAATGTCCTCTCACTCGGGGTAAATTGCTTGCATTGCCAACCTTTAAGTTCCTTTGGAACTAACAAGCAGAGGAAGGCTGTGACTGCAGAAGAGGTAGCCTCTCCCACCAGACTTTCTGGGGGAAAGCCTGGTGTTCGTTCACAACAGGCCGTTGTGCGGAAACCACGCTTTGATTTGGTTCCCTCCATTTGTTTCCCCAATCCCTATTAAAATGCTTGAGTAGCCTAGTGTAGTCTTTCCAGTAGCTACGAGTTGGACTAAAAGATGCATATACCAAACTAATTTTTCAAAAGCAAAACTACTCCGCATCAAGGGGTTTATTAGGTAGGCCCCTAAAAGTATGTCCTTGAGCGCAGGGGAAATATTTTGGGTTAAAACTGTTTCTGGTGGATAGTTCCGGCCAAATTGTAGTCTTTGAGGACTACAACATGACTTGTTGTGGTTTCCGCTCCAGAATGGTTACAAGCCCGAAAAGTGAAGTGATCCCAGCCTACAGGAGAGGAGCTGTCCTCAGCACCACTGCGCACCAGCTGCCGTGGTAACAGTTGTGACATGGACATTGATGACCTATCGTATATTGTGACTCCAGAGGGCACTGTTCTGCAAGTCAGGAGTGACAGCTACTTAATACTCTCTTCAACTTTGCATATTTTCCGGTCTGGTCAAAAAGCTGAAAAGGCCCGGTTTCCTTTTGAATTTTAATTTGCAACACCTTGGCTGCATGGTCAATAAATAATGTGGCAGTTTATCAGAGATGTATCTCCATTCTCCACATGCATGGTCTGTTGGGTTAATAGTCCCGTCTTGTATATGGTTGGTCATTCATACAATTCAATGTTGTATGAGAATTACAAGAAAGGATCTAAATTTAAATAAGCCATGTGCTTTCTTGGGCGTATCCTTGTAGTTGACCTTGTGAACTGTCTGTAGGCTACTGTCATGAAACTGTACCTTTTCCTATGCAAACTTCTAATAAATTCTTCAATCAATCAATCAATCAATCAATCAATCAATCAATCAATCAATCAATCAATCAATTTCCCCACAGAAAATATAATTATTCTGGAAAGGAATAGTGGATAAAAAAGTAAATGAGCTTCCTATTAAAGAAAGGCCATGGAGTCAAATAATTCCATGGGTCACCAATTCTAATGTAACTCCCATTCCACTGGGCGCGACTGTCTCCCTATGGTGAACTGTGTATCTCTGGGATGCCAATGCTTAGTCATTGTCGCTCTGGAATGGATAGAAGTAGACCTATAGGTTAACATCTTCACATTGCATGCATCAACAATAGGTCTACAGGTTAAATCCACTCATTACATTATAGGCTTAAAAGTCAAATAAAGGCTGAGGAAATAGGCTAGAAAGTAAGGAAGGGATAAATAATTGGCAGCCTGAAAGAAAGAAAGAAAGAAAGAAAGAAAGAAAGAAAAGAAAGAAAGACCAGTCAGGCAATTTATCCAATTTGTTATTTTGTCCCTTGAAAAGAAAAGAAGAAGAAGAAAAAAACAGAGTTCATTTAGATTTAGAGCATTAGGCTACTGAATGGGATACTTTAACATTCACTTCTAACGGCTCATCAGCCCAGCGTGTTGAGCAGAGCTCAGCTGCCGTTTAATGGCGAACGTCTATAAAAACGTCTGCAGGAAGCTGTCTGTCTATCCATTTGACAGACCCCTGGAGAACAAAAGAATGGACGCTAATGCAGCCGAGACCAACCGCCTGTTTTCTACAGAGAATAGATGCCAGGACGGTAGTGGCTTTTAATGCTAAACCAACAGTGGTCACCTGGGACCCTTCTTCAAAAGCCCCTAATGCAAAATGAGTCATATAGGCTGCTGCACACCATAACGCCTGTCCCATAATAAACTTCCCCATTAATTCAGCCCCCGTTTTTTCCCCCCTTTGACTGGTCGGTTTGGTTAATTGTTTGCTATTGTGTGTTCACCCATCTGAGCCCCTGTGTCAGTCAAAAAAAGGGTGGGGTGGGGGGGTGAATAGGAATAGGAAAAGAAAGCGATCTAAAAGCATGCATGCAGCATGCCAGTGCAGATAGGCAATTATTATTTTCCCTATTAAAAGAACAGTTTATAGGCTACAGCCTAAAAGCCAGAATGTTAATTTAAAATCAATTAATGGACTTAATGGACCCCGAGTTCAGTGCTTCTCAAACTTTTTACTGGACTTTTTTTTTGGGGGGGGGGTTCCCAAACATTTCAGTTTATTTGCCTTGAACTTTAGGGACCCCCCGGGCCCCACCCAGACAAGCACTTGGAATTATGCATTTATTTTGACTCGGTTCCACAGAAAATGAAAACAGCCGAACTATAAGCTCACGATGCCTCACCCACTGCAGGCGTTGTGAGCTTGTAGATCGGCTATTTTCACAATGTTTGCCTCTTTCCTACTAATATTTGGCAAATTTGGGATTAAAAAAGGTCTTCAAAATCATTAAGCCGAAAAGCTTACTAGGATCTCCTTTTAGTTGACCTTCTACCAGTGATTTCTTCAATCAATCAATCAATCAATTACATTTTCACTTTAGAAATGTGCAGACCCTGTATACACTCATACTGGATGCTGGTTTGTTTTACTGTTGAGTGAGAAAACAATGTGGCACATTGAGCTACTGTAAAATCATTTGGGGACCCCTCTGGGGGTTCCGACGGCCAGTTTGGGATCACTGGCCTACATCATATCTGATATAGTGTCAAAAAAGTTAAACTAATGTTCAATTGTTCATTTAACACATTTTGCTGGGGACCCCTGAATCTGCTCAAGGACCCCTGGGGGTTAATTTACGAAGAAGAAAAAAAAACACAAAAGAATAACACAAAAAGTTAAAATATGGAGATAACAGGTTTCTGTCTGACGGACAGCAACGATATGTAAGTAAAACTCCCAGTCATAACCTTTGACACTGAAGAGTCCAATGGTTCAGGGTGGTGTGTGTGCATCAGGCCTCGGCCATCTGTGTCCCCGTGACTCCGCGGGGACACAGTATAACGCTGACAACCAGTGGTGTCGCACCACATTCTGGGCCCTGGGTACAAAGATTCACTGTGGGCCCACCATGAATGATCTTCATAGGGGGAAGGGGGTTTAACCCATTTAGACTGGGAACGCATTATGTTGTGCTTTAACTATTGAAAAATAGCAGATATACAAGCTCCCAGCCGCGCTGCGAGCTTCTATATCTGCTATTTTTGAAAGATCTAGATTTTTTTGGGTCAGTGATGCTCAAACCTTTTCATGTGAAGGACCCCCAAAATTATATGTATTTGGCCACGGGCCCCCATCTCAAAATATTTAGTTCCAGGGACCCTCCGGAAGCAAAATTTTGCGTTGCAAATGTTTGCTTAAAAAATACATAATATTCAAAGATTTGCACACACTTTCACGACTTTTTCAATAGCTAAAGTATAAAATAATTAAGGCCCCCTCCACCGTGGGCCCTGGTAACTCAGTCCCACTCCCCCCCCCCCCCCCCCCCTCTTGTGACGGCCCTGCTGACAACCCATGTAGCAGGTCCCATATGGCGGACACGCAGTGCTCCTCTCTTGTTGCTATTTTGTTGTTGTTGTTATTTATTTACCCCCCCCCCCCCCCCCCCACACACACACACACACAAAAAAAAACTGACGGGTGAGATGATGAGTGAGGAGTGCGGGTTTTCTGGCCACCACAAACAACATGCCAAGACCCAAGCAGGTTGGCACCGAGTTCCAAGAACCGGCAGAGTCAAGCTGGGAAGCGGGCACGCAGACTCTCGCTCTGCAGTATAACTGGCCAGAGGGAGAGCAGGGGACGGGCCATCTGTGTGGCAGACATGCTAGACTCCCCCCCCACCCCCCCTCGGTTGTTGCCGTTTAACGGTGCCAGGAAGAGATGGCAACGTAACATCCTCCCATCCACCCATCCTCCATCCCCGTCCTGCAGACAAGCTTGATCTGTGTATAATTCTAGGGGCCGATTATAGCAGGGTTAGTCGACATATTTCAGGCCAAGGAGTGGACCCCAGTGGTTCCCAAAAGCCCCTTTTCGACTGCAGCTTTAGCACCATACCACACTACACCACGCCGCACTGCACCACATAAAAGGGAAAGAGGGAAAGGGGGGAGGTAAGGGGAGGGGGGGTGGGGGGGAGGAGAGAGAGAACCCGAGCAGAACCTGTACCAGTGAGGTACCCCCTCGAGAGAACCCGAGCGGATACCTCACAGGTCTGAGGCCCCCACCCTGAGCAAGCAATTTGCGACAATGGTAACGAAAAACCCCCTCTTAAGGAGGAGGAAATGTCAGGCAGATCCTGACTCTGGGGTGAACAGCCGTGCTGCCACGACCGAGTCGGGGGGACAGTAAGGAACAAAGAGAGATTAAGAGATAGACACAGAGATCCAGGCAGGTGCACAGGCGTGCTTCATGGAGGCCCGGTCCGGAGTCACACAGCTGAGTAGTCGAGTTTTAGTAGCAATCCCAGCAGCTGAGTTGTCGAGTTTTAGGTTTTTAGGTTGTCGAGTTTCCAGGAACTGGAACTGTGGAGTGAAAGACAATAAAAAAATAAACTCCAGGGATGATCCCTGGAGTTCGAATTAGTGGCAGGCCTTATAGTGGCAGGTACAGTGCTAGTTACAATTGCACCGATGTGACACAAACCCACACAACCAAAAGGGAAGAGAGGAAGGAGGGTTCCCCCTCCTCTCTGACCCATTATTCAGCCCAACCCAGTAACTTTGTAGGTTGGGATTAGGAGTGACTGTACAGCCCAACATGCACCCGGACAGTAATCTAGCCGATCGAACGAACGACGGACGGACGGACGGACGGACGGACGGACGGACGGACGGACGGACGGACGGACGAGGCAACGGACGAACGAAGGAACGAACAAACCTAATTATAGGCTTTATCATAGCGAAAGGTTTTTAATCTACTCTTAAAAACACAAAGTGTGTCTGCTGTGCGGACAGAGACGGGGAGGAGGTTCCACAACTGAGGTGCCTGATACTTAAATGCTCTGGCTCCTGTTCTGGCCTTGGGTATTTTTTTGTGATTATTTTATAGTGATTAGAATTCAATACACTATAAAGTATTAATGTATTACTATGATAATTATAATACACTATAATAGATTATAATAGTGGTTATTATAACACAATGGAATCTATTATCATATATTCCAACTATATCCTGTGGTGGTCTAAATGAAAAGTCAGTGAGTGATCAGTCATTATGAAGTGTTTGGCCCACCCTGGCCACAATATAACTTCCGGTTGGTTCTAGCGGAAGTGGCCTGTGAAATTCTTGCGGCGGAAGTTGAACGGTCTCTGCCTGATATTGTCACCAGGCTTTTCTCTTCGCAGATGAGTGAGCCTGGCTACACAAGGCTATGTTTGGCCCTGTTTGGGCTAGCTCAGACCTACTCTAGATTTGATACTTTTTAGTACCACGTTTAGTACCACTTTCACACCACTCTACCCAGGTCGTTGTAGTGGAAAACCTGGCACAAGTGCGGGGTGTGGTGTGGAGTGGTGTGGTGTTGGGCCTCTGGAAAAGGGGCTAAACTGGGGCCCAGATGATTGGCTTGTGCCACATTACTGTTTTTTCACTCAACAGTAAACAAACCAACATACAGGATGAGTGTACTATACGGGGTATCATTCTGCACATTTCTAAACGTGACATTTTAATTACTTTTAAGGCCTTTTTTAACACCAAATTAGCCAAATTGTCAAATAGTATGTAAGAAAGAGGCAAACATTGTGAAAATAGCCAATCGACAAGTTCACAACGCCTGGCTGTGTGAGGGCTTGTGAGCTCGTAGTTCTCGTAGAGAGAGAGAGAGTAAGAGAGAGAATGCTGATGTAGACTAAGAGAATGTCCCCAAGGGTCAATTACAGGTCCTCTCTGCCTTCATTAGCTCTCGTGCTCAGAGCCGACACACCTTTGGAAGAACTTGTGGTGGTGGCAGTTGTTGCGCTGCGATGAGACCCACGGGACATGCTTACACACACAGGAGGGCCCGGGCTCCTACGGTATCCAATGGTCTCAGGGTAGGGCTTTTCTCGCAAGCGTGGAGGTGTTGTTATGTGGTTTGTTAGTGCTGTACATAAGGAGGGAGGAGGGAGGGTTGAGTCACCAACCGTGGGGGGAAAGTAACTAAGTACATTAATACTCAAGTACTGTATTCGAGCACAGTTTCTGGTATTTAGATTTTACAGGAGTATTTCCAATTCTCAATGCTTTTACTTCTACTCCGCTACATCTCAGAGGAAAATCCTACCTTTCACTCCACTAAAATTATTTTGAAAACTTAAGTTAATAGTTACTTGGTAGATTTTGATTGTTATCACAAAACACACATTAACGACTTTTGAAAATTGCCTGTCTACAAGCTCACATTGTCCCATGTGACGTGTTGTGAGCTGGTTGATCTGCAATTTTCAAAAGATTTGTATATAATGTATTTTATACATTTGAAAACATTCTGCACAATGAATTTTACTTTTGGTATTTTAAGTATATTTTGATGCCGATACGTTTGAATACGGTACTTTTTCTATAGTGTGGCATGCTACTTTTAGCTAAGTAAAAACATCTGGGTACCTCTCCCAACACTTGGTTGTTATATGGTTCGTTAGTACGGTAAAGAGGGAGGGAAGGTTGAATCACCATCAGCCAGTGGCGTCAGTTCAGCAAAAGCTATAGGGTATCGCAAAGATGGCAGTCCTCATGGAAAAGAGACATTACATTTTGTATAACACGGTTTTATTGTGAAAATAGCAGATCTACATGCTCACAACACCTCGCACTGCGAGGCGTTGGGAGCATGTAGATCGGCTATTTTCACAATGTCTGAAAAAAACGAGTTTTGTCAGTTCTTTACACAGGTTTCTACGGTTTCTTGGGTTGGATATGGCAGCCTGGAATGGTTGTTCAAGTACAGCTAAACTTAGCATGTTAGTAAACGTGCCACAATTAACAATAATGCATTGCACCTGTGCAGCTGACCTGCGGAACCTGGGAATATACCTTACTGTCAAGCTGGGGAGAATACAAGTGTGGAGAATATAATTATAATACCTTGTTAAAGTGACCATTTTGTTAAATTTAGCATTTGTAGTTATTTTACTGTAATTTAACAACATAATAACCAGCGCAGATAGACAAAGAGACATTCATGGATTTATATTTAAAAGTAACTTTTATTTCCCCCCCTGGACCCAGGGTATGGCAGCTGCATACCCCTGCCATACCCAGTTGACGCCCCTGCCATCAGCTCTCTTTGCTTCCCTCTTCCTTTCCTGTGAGCGCGGCACGTAACACCAGGACTGTTTGGCTCCCAAGGGGCCAAACGGAGATGCTAACAAGACACTTGGGTCTGGGCATGCCCTGACATGAGGTAAGGGTGGATCAGCTATGTCAAGTCAGGGGATTGCTACAGATATGCCAAGCTTTATCGAGAGAGGCCCTAGTTTATACTTTGTTGTATGATGATGTTGCACGCCGAACACAGCCGATCTACAAGCCCACAACACCATGACCCAAAATAGGGACACCAGGGTGAATGTGGTTATGACTGAAGAATATCCTAGTAGGTTATTTATCTACTGTGCTCTCTATCTAATTATCTAACTATGAAACAAGGAAACCTCTCTTTGTCTGTCTATCCTCGTCAGTGTTTCTCCTCAGTGGGTAGACAAACAGATCTCAAATTACACACAGGCATTGGCCAGCAGTGGCATATAAAGGGATCCAGGAAGCTGATGTTTCACTTTTTCCCCAAATGTAATCATGTTTAATTGCATTTTTGCGATATATCACCCAATTAACACTGCTGTGGGTGGAGACAGGAGGAGTGACTCTCAGGAACAGTACCAAGGTTAACTAATCAGCAGGTCTTTCCATTTGTCTAATTGTGCTCTGAAGTAGCATGCTGTACCTGGCACTCAGGGCATTTAGTTTGTTTTTGTTTATTTGCAGTTTTTAGCAAAACAATATAGGCAACAACAAAATAATAAAAACAGATTGTGCACGTGAGATTGAAAAACCCCATGGGGTTTATACATTTAATCTCACCTCATTTCACCACCAAACAATACAATTAGCAACGTAATCTGAAAAATGAACTAAACAACCCTAAAATAATAAGTGACATAAATATCATTGAGGTCGGTGTAGGTAAAGAACTTTATAATATTTATACATTTAGGAGAAAATTGCCAATTGTAACATTGAGGTGCTCACAATGTTTTGGTGCCCACTCTTCCGGTTACCCTGTGTCATTATATAAACCTTTTTCCAGAGCGCTGTGTAGCTGCCGTGTCGGCGCACAGCCGCACACACACACATACCGGTAGCATAGGTTGCCGCTCTGAGAAATCGGTCTCTAGTATCCATCTATCTTCCCCCTCTTAACCAGAATGGGGTTGTGAGGTCATAGTATAGGCTATAGGCTCTGTCAAAAATAGCTAAAGTAGCAGATCTACAAGTTCAAAACTGGTCCAGGCTGACGCTCTGGACCAGAGCTATAGTGCATGTGTCTCCTATCCAAACCCTTGATGCTGAGTGCCAAGCAGGGAGGCATTGGGTCCCCTCCCAATCTCAGGGCAGACATTATAACCACAATGCCACTGAGCTGGTGTGTATGACACTGTAGTACAGCATTATTTATGAAAATGAAAATAAAAATAAAAAAACACACAAACCGTTAGAATATGGAGTTCTATACGAGGTTTCTGCCTGACAGCAACGATATGGTGATCATACAGTGGCAAAGGGTCACATTAGAAATGATAATAGTTTCACCCAGCTTCTCTATATTCAGCTTCTACTATTCTACAGCCTGTGCATAATAATGAATGTTTCAAGCACTAGGATGCGGGCCAGCCCCGACTGTTCTCTCAGTCTAATTGTATTACGGGCTGAATAACAGCATCACTGAGCAGCATGCGTTCTGGAGTTGACAATCACATTTTGTAAGTAATCAAGCTTTGTCTCGGTTACAATCCCTGTCTTAATTTACTTAATGCTCTAACGCAGATGAAAATTTAATCTGCTCACTTATTTGGTTAATGGTGATGAAATTGGATTTCGGCCACTCTCCCAGCACTGGGCTGTCTGGAGCACAGGGTGCACACATTCAACGCCACTGTTAGACCATGTTGTTGATGTCGGGCACAAACCTTGTATCTCCGTATTACAGCTTTTCCATATTCTTCCCATGTAAATTAATATGCCCTACTTATGTCATACTATACTCTAGTTTGTATACACTCTATTAACTAGAGTGTATGCAAACTAAAGATGCAGAATTGGAAATGGCAAGTGTGGTTGCCGTGACGCATGTGGGAGGAGTAGCGCAGCAAAAGTACTACAGCTATATCTGGTTGCAGTAATTACTAGAAAGGCTCATTTTTGGGAAGTTGCAAAAGTGTGGTTGCCTATTTCTAGGCCATACGTGATGTCACGTGAAGCTTGACCAATTCTCAAATCCATTATATCATCCAATGTTCAGAAAAGTCTTTGAATGGCAAACCCTGCTACAGTTTCCATTTAAAGGTTTTAAATCCAGACTAAAGACATATTATGTTCTCCCTGGCCTTTTAAAAAACAAATGCCCCATGCACTGTCTCCATGGAGTAAAGGCCTGGCTGGATTCTTACTTTGTGCTTTTTAAAACCTCCATACTCTGCTTAATTCTTTGTTAATTGCTCGGCCTAAAATGTGATGTGTTGTTGTATACATTTCTTTGTAAATGTAGTTTTTGCTCTTATTTATGTATGCTGCTTGTGCAGCACTTTGGTCAACCCTAGGTTGTTCTAAAATGTGCTCTAGAAATAAAATTGACTTGACTTATGTCCACGTGGAATATTGGTTTTGCATGTTGTTGGCGGTGGTGGTGGTGGTGGTTTGTGTGTGTGTGCGTGCGTGCGCGCGCGCCTCTGGGCATTGTTTCTGGCCCCCTGTGAACAGCTTAAAGCTTTTTAGTTACAGTGCAATCATTTCTCCGAGGGGAACGCCGGGCCTGCGTGACCGTGACCCCTTCAAGCATCTTACTGCAAGGTCAGTACCATTGATGTGGGTTAATTACACCAGCATCACTGGAGAGACGCTGTCAAGTAGGAGTCTCTGCACTACGCATGTCCTCGTCCATCAGCCAAATGAACTCAAGGGCATCTGCTCCTATACTCGCTGGTGGAAAGTAACATACAGTACATTAACCTGTATTTCGGCAATTTGAAAATAGCAGATCTACAAGCTAATTTTCTGACCTTGTTGAATCTTACCTACTCCAAATTACAAATAACAATAATAATAATAATAATAATAACCTAAAACGAGTAAATCAAAACAAAGGCTTTTCAAAAGGTCAAAACGAAATCAATATGGAAAAACAGGGGGACACTCTTGGCCTTTTGTTCGAAAAACTGACAGCAACAAGAACAACACGCTGTTGAAAGGAATGGGGCCGTCGCACGCTACTCCATTTGACAAAGAAGCAAACCAATATGCACTATTGGCTTTTTAGATATTCACGTGGGCTATTTCTTTATCTATCTTTATTCATAGGGGATAGTGGAGGTGGACAGGAGAGGTCGACCGCTATAGGCCAGCAGGCGCTATAGCTTTTGTGAGGAAAACCAAGTGATCGTTAACTCATTCGATATTTTATCCATCTGGACTGGCGGACACTTATTGAGAGTGGCTTACAAAGGAGCATGCAGTGCCTTGCTCAAGGGTATCTCAACTGGACACAGGAGTGTTATGACGATATAGAATAAATAAAAGAATGTGCCCTTTATTGGGGCGGGAGGACTAGATCCAGGATTATCATTGTAATTTCAAGGCTACCCAGCCTTAAAAACCAGAAAAGCATCTGTGTCTTTTCTTTGTGTTGGCTATCAAAAGAATAGCAGTTTGTGTCTGTATCTGCTATTTTTGAACATTCTGAAAAATCTTGAAAGTGAGCCAACTACTGGTGTATAAGGCAGGTGTCTTCAACAGGGGGTCCGGGACCCCTAGGGGGTCCTTAGAGTTACTACAGGGGGGCCTCCAAATACTTGTGTGATGGGATAATTCTTTTAAATTAACAACTTGAACGCTCACATCCCTATTCCGAGGAGAACTTTAGCCAAAAATAGCAGATCTACAAGCTCTCAACGCCTCGCAGCCCGAGGCGATGAGAGCTTGTAGATCGGTATTTTCGGCAAATAGGTTTGGTGTAGAGGTAAAAAAGAGCAGACCAAGTACATAGTGAAAGGTCAAGTATACAAAATATCAATGATTCATGTGGTTAAATGTCTGAAAATACACATTAACATGAATCCAACATAGACTGATGACAGTGCTGTCAAACAAGTCTATTGAATCTATCTATGAAATCGATGAAAATCGGCATCACACATTTATACAACATGTAGAGGAGGTCCCTGCTTCATCTCTCTCTCAGCTAAGGGGTCCTTGGCCTGAAAACTTATTGAACACCCCTGGTATAAGGCATTATGTTAAAAGGCCTCACCTGCTGCCTGCCCCCGCTGACCGTTTGAAACCTCTGTCAGATTATGGGAGGGATTCCACGTGACCCCTTGACCTCTGACCTTTATTGATTGAGGTCTGGAGCCAAATCACCCCATCCCCCACTAACCTCTCCACCGTCACTGAAGAGCTGGGAGCGCTGGGGTGCCATAATGTTTCAATTACTGACCCGTCTCATTGTCCCACTCTGACAGCACTATAGCATCTATATTTGTAACCCTGTTGTGCTCGGGACAAATATCTTTTGCGGGGGATTGGCATGGAGGGGGAGGAGGACTATATGTCGATAAATTATACGATGAGGTTGTGTGGGTTTATGTTCAAGAGCGCGTGGCTCGTGCCGTACTGTGTGGCAAAGCCAAGCTTTCCATTGTCTGTGAACGTATAATTAGGATGCAACTCATGTAACGTAATGTAATGTTATGTCATGTAATGTGTGTAATGTAATGTAATGTAGTGTAATGTAATGTAGGGCATTCACGAATACTGATTTTTAGTATTCAAATTATTCAACCTCAAAGTATTCGAATAGTCGAATATTCGACAGGACTGGCCAAACTGTCAAATATTAAGTAAGCAAGAGGCGAACATTGTGAAAATAGCCGATCTACATGCCCACAACGCCTCGCAATGCGAGGCGTTGTGAGCATGTAGATCTGCTATTTTCACAATATTTATCTGCGGAACCGAGTCACATTAAATGTAATACCTACAATTCCAAGTGCTTGTCGGGGTGGGGGTCCCCAGTTCAAATATGTTTATTTTGGGGGTCACGGCCTAAAAAGGTTTGAGAACCCCTGGTATAGAGCATTAACAAATTAATTGACAACTCATTCTTATGACTTCCTATCTAGCCAAGCTTTATAAAGTATATATTTTTTAAAGAGAAAACAATTAAAAGATAAAAATAAGCGAATATTTGACTTCGGTGAACAACATCGAATAGTGACTTGGATATTCGAATATTCGAATATTTGGTGAATGCCCTAATGTAATGTAATGTAATGTAATGTAATGTAATGTTATGTTATGTTATGTTATGTTATGTTATGTTATGTTATGTGCGAAGAGAAAAGCCTGGGCGCGATATGAGGCAGTGGACCTCCGTGTGAATTTCCCCGAAAGTCGTTTTTCTTTTCTTTTTTTTCACATTTTGGTGTTCCTGCAAACGTGTACCCCGCTGGAAAAAGATCCGTTGTTGTACTTCTCCCGCTCCTTCGATTGCGCTCGCAAAAAACAAAATCCAAACAAAAACATGGATTCTGACAAAGGCCACACCTAGGCCTACTAGTAAGACGCCTCAGGGCAACATGGGGCGCTGATAGTCAACTATGTTATGTCAAAACATGCCCAAATATGGGCATTACCAAATATGGGCATTCCCAGATATGTCCTTAACAGGGATCTCTATATATGGGCATAAAACGTGTATGTTTTCCGGGGACTCTACCGGTTACCGTTTGTGACTCCTGGCTGACCTGGGTCTACTACAGTATGATAGCTAATAGGCCACACCGTGGTTTGAGCCCAGCTGGTACTGTAACCTCTCTCTGTGTCTTTTCCTGGCTCGCCCCTTCTCTACCTGTCTGTATGTCTGTCTGTCTGTCTGTCTGTCTGAGCCCTTGCCTCTTAGTCTTGTCCGTCTTGGTCTTGTTCCTTTCAAAGTGCACTCACTCTATTACAGTTCAGCTGATCAACGTTGTAAAATAGTCATCAGCGCTTAATTGTCATATAGGGCTTATTGTTATTGCCTGTGTGCGTGCACACGTCCGTGAGTGTGTGCATGTGTGTGCGTGTGTGTGCGTGTGTGTGTGTGTGTGTGTGTGTGTGTGTGTGTGTGTGTGTGTGTGTGTGTGTGTGTGTGTGTGTGTGTGTGTGTGTGCATGCATGCGTGGTGTGCATTGGCATGTGTGTCTATGCAGACTGGAGGGGCCAGCCAGAGTGGCAGGCTGCAGAGAGGGAGGGGCTTAGAGGGGAGCCAGGTTCATTAGCATAACGACAGCCCCCTGCTTCCTGTAACGCAGGGGTCTTCAACAGGGGGTCCAGGACCCCTAGGGTGTCCTCAGAGTTACTACAGGGGGTCCTCCAAATCTTTGTGTGATAGAAACTTGTTTTCTCCCCTTTTTTATTTTAACCATTTGAACCCTAGCGTCCATATTCTGAGAACTTTGGCCAAAAATAGCAAATCTACCAGCTTGTAGATTGGCTATTTTCGGCAAATTGCTTTGGAGGGAAAAAGAGCAGACTAAGTACAGTGAAAGGTCAAGTTTATTAAGCATTGACGGTTTAAGTGGTTAAATATCTGAAGAAAAAAATTAAATGAATCCAAAATACACTGATGTTTGTGCTGTCAAACAATGAAACTATAGAATCTATGAAAAGGTTGTGGGGGTCCCTGCTTCATCTCTCTCTAAACTAAGGGGTCCTTGGCCTGAAAACATTGAAGACCCCTGCTGTAATACCATGGAGAGCCTCCACTCTGACCTCCTCTGACCTTTAACGGAACTGTGGCGGGTCAATGTATCTCACTATGTAAACAAAATCTTTCTGATGGTTTTACTCTCCTCGTTACAGAAGCATTCACAACAGCTTGCCATTATCTAGATGAGTGAATATAGATTTACAAGCATTGTGCACAGCGTGTGTGCGTGCGTGCGTGCGTACGTGCGTGCGTGCGTGCGTGCGTGCGTGTGCGTGTGCGTGTGCGTGTGTGTGCATGCGCTTGCGCGTGTGCGTGTGTGTGTGTGTGTGTGTGTGTGCGTGCATGTGTACTGTATACAGTGGGCATGTGTGGAGGATTTCCATGGCCCCGTGTGCACTGTCATGGAATCAGCTTCTTCCTTGTCCAGTATAATAGAACCATACATCCCTGGACAACCCACTACGGGCCCAGGATGCTGGTCAGCTCACAGTCATGAAATATAATAAAATATTGTTCCCCCTGTATCTGGAATGCTCTCTGAACAGCTGACAGGAATGCCGACTCTTTGGACATTTTTAAATCTAGGCTAAAAACTCATCTTTTTTTCCTTGCATTACTGGTTTTATTACATTCCTGCATGATCAAAATCTTTTGCAGATCTGTACATTTTTCAGATGTGCATTGCCACATGGTAATTGTTTTACTGTGTTTTTTTCCACCTTGCACTACAAATAACAAATAAACTGAAGCTGAACTGAACTGAATGACCAAAATGAAAGCAATGCCACAGAGCTGTCAGGAGGATTAAGATCACAATAACTCTGAGCATTCATTAGAGAAGTTTGCACTTTGGACAGCGCTTCAGGTCAACAAAGTGATTAGAGCTAATCCCTGAGTCCCTGAATCCCGGTTAATGAAGGGATCAGATGGCTGTCACAGCCAGTGGTGGACACAAAGTATACTCAACAACCCCAGGACTCCAGTGAAAGTATAGATAGATACTCCTGATCAAATATTACTCAACTACAGGTGAAAGTTGCTCTGTCAAATTTGTACTTGACTTAACCCATTAAGACCTGAGGCAGATTCTACAAAATGTCTTCTAAATCAGTGTTTCTCAACCTTTTGGCACACTTTTCATGCCCCAAGAATCCATGGGCACACCAACATAATACAGGGGTGTAAATATCGTCACTGTCGGGAAGAAACCTTGTATCTCCAAGTTTCAAATTTGTGTGTTTCTTCGCAAAGTAAAGCCCTGCTTCATCATACAAGGCTGTCGCACAACAGTAGTGAAAACAGCCGATCTACAAGCACACAACTTGTAGATCGGCTGTTTTCACTAGTTTAAATCATTTTTAAAATGATAAATACAATACACTTGACCCTTCTCAGGGGCACACCAAAGGTCCCCAGGCACAGTGGTTGAGAACCACTGTTTTAAATCAGTAGTTCTCCCACTTTCAATTTTCAAAAATGTTCAAAGATAACAGATGTACAAAGTCGCAGCGCGTGAGCTTGTACAACACACACTTTAGTTTAAACAAGGGCATACAGCTAAAATGAAGGCATTTGCAGTGGGCTTCGATCCTCTGGATTTACAGAAGACATTTCCATGTAATTCAACATGTGTCAAGACTCCTTTCAGTGTTTTACAGGCATCAATGCAACTCATTAACCCCCACCCACATTGTTGTGTGTCCTTTGATGATGCCTGTTACAGTGACAATGACAAGTCCCCTCCCTCTGTAATCTGTTTCTCTCTCTCTCTCTCTCTCTCTCTCTCTCTCTCTCTCTCTCTCTCTCTCTCTCTCTCTCTTCCTCTCCTTTTAACGGTGTGGAGCGTGGCTGGCTGCAACAGCGGCAGTGTTTAGGGGACTGTGAATGGCTTTATCTGGGCTCTTATCTTGGGCTCTGCTGCCCAGCTGGCCTACACCTGCCACACACACACACACACACACACACACACACACACACACACACACACACACACACACACACACACACACACACACACACACACACACACACACACACACACACACACGTGCACAAAGGGAGTGAGGGGTGAGGCGATGAGAAGACAAGAGATTGATGACCTGGGAGTGTGACGGTGAAAGTGTGTGAGTGGGATGAAAGAAAGTGTGTTTGTGTGTGTGTGTGCGTGTGTGTGTGTGCGTGCGTGCGTGCGTGCGTGCGTGCGTGTGTGCGTGTGTGTGTGTGCACTTGTAGTTGTTAGGGCCAGATGTCACCACCAGAATACAGTAGTAGAATTTGAGAGATAGACATTTGTGACAAGATGGTTGTTTTGTGGTTGAAAAGAGTTGTTTGGAGTTACAATTAGGAAAGGATTCAGGTTGGGGTTAAGTTAAGATTAGATATTTAGAGGTTGGTCTTATACACACCAGAAATAGCCAAGCTTGTAAATCTGTTATTTTCGGTATAAGGGTTAGGGTTGACAATGGCAAAAAAAAATCAATTAATGTAATAGGGTTAGTGTTCATGAAATCACTTCCTAAAACACTGATGTCCTCAGTATAGTAATATATCGTCGTTGTCGGGTGGAAACCTTGTATGTCCAAGACATACGTTCGTTTTGTATTTATCATTTTAAAAATGAACTAAACTACACGGTGCGATGCGAGGCGGTGCGAGGCGTTGTGTGCTTGTAGATCTGCTGTTTTCACTACTTTTGTGCGACAGCCTTGTGTGATGAAGCAGGGCTTTACTTGGTGAAAAAAACATACAAACTTGAAACTTGGAGATACAAAGTTTCCGCCCGACAGTGACGATATACTGTGCGGGAAGTGTGCGTGCGGGAAGTGTGCGTGCGTGAGTGTGCGCGTGCGTACACGTGTGCGTGTGTGGCGTGTGTGGAATGAGAGGGACAGAGAGGGAGATCAAGCTGAGGGGTGGTAGTGATTCTAGTGAATAGACTCGGAGGAAAGCCTGGGGACGGGTCTTCTGGAATGTCTTTCACATGCAATGAGGTGTCTTTGTCTCCGGGGACCCCTGGGTGACCTGTGGGTGTCACCTACCAGTGACCCCCACTGACCTCATGCTTTAACGCCGCTAAGCACGGCTTTCTCCCTCACTTCCGTTTATAAGTGACCTCGAGCTGGATAACAATAGCAACATGATGGATAGGGTGAGTTTATGATTGTGGCGCTACAGTAGCCCTACAAACTGAACAAAAAAAAAGAAGCTGTTTCACCGCAAGAATAACAGATAAAATAAGTGACTGACGGCACAAATAAAGGTTTGAAGGACACCCTAAAGCAGTGGTTTTCAACCCTTTTCATATCAAGGTCCATTATTTATTCAACATTTGAGCCACGGACCACCATTTGATGAGATTTGGCATCTCAGATCCATGCAAGACATCTCAGATGTCCATGCTGTATTGATGTTGGTACCATAGGTGAGATAGCAGGCCAACGTTGATCAGAATAACGATTCTTCTACGTTCTACTAATGATTGTGTGGACTTCTTGTATAAGTAATGCAGGTGTTTAACAATAATTTAACTCTTGAGAGCGTAAAATGAAACTCAAAGAGTTAAAGATCTACAAGGATCCACTTGGATACCAACTCTCCATTTAGCTGGGGACCACCTGGAATCCCTTCAAGGACTACTGGTTAAAAAACACTGCCCTAAAGGCCCACACACATAAACGCAAAGCAAAGCAACATGCCTTGACTGAGCTTGTAGATCTGCTACTTTTGATACTTTTCTGTCACGCTGTAGTGTGATTAAGTAAGGCATTGATTTGCGAAAAAACACAAAAAGATAGAATATTAATTAATATATAATATGTTTCTGCCCGACAACAACGATATGGATTAGTCAGTTGTGACCATGCAACTGGTGAACCTGGACAGGGGTTGACACTATAGGTCTCAGAGGCACTTGCCCGTCTGGCAAGCACAGGCCATGTTCTACTTCTACTAAAGTCATGCCCACTTGCATGTAAGGCATAATGGTCCATTATAAAATGAGGATAGGAGGGGTCGCCTGCTGACCTAGCGGACCAAGCACATACCACATAGGCTCTGATGCCTAACAGTGTGTCATGGGTTCGAATCCCAATCCTGATGACCTTTGCTGCATGTCACTCCCCTTCTCTCTCCTCCTGTTTCCTGTCTACCTACTGTACTATGAATAAAGGCAGAAAAGCCCCCCAAAACATCTTAAAAAACAAACCTATATAGCTATGAATATGACTATGGGTTCACACTTATTTTATATTTTTTAAGTGTAGCCACAATGAAAACAGCACATTACAGGTCAACAGTGCTCTTATTTTACATTCCACAGACCAGAAGACTCTGGCTACGTTCAGGTGTTTAGACAGGTGTTCAGGTAGACAGACATCTCGTGTTGTGTTTATAGACAGATGGTAATTCCCCTCTCAAGCGAGCACTTCCCCGGTCAGGCAACCTGAAAGCAAACTCCACTTGCCAGAAAGTTTTATTCACCTGCCAGGGGCAGGTGGGCAACCCTTAGTGACCGTAACTCCTAAGTATAGCTACACACTGCCAAGGTTTCATTAACTGGATCTCTGTAGAGTGCATGGTCTCACACTTTTTTGCGTCAAGGCCCCCTTTGGCCGCGGACCCCTATTTAAAACGTTTTTGTGCCAGGGACTAAAAATGCATATAGTGTTAGCTTTGGCAATGTAAACCTCATGTTTTCTCATGCCAATGAAGCTCCTTTGAATTTTGAGTTGAAATTGTGACCCATGTATACAAATTAAATCAATGTTCAGAGACCGATTACACCTGCTTTGTGAACAAACTAAACATTTTCAACCTGCTGTCCCTATTTTGGGCCTGTTGTTATAGGTGAACATTTTCAAAACTAAAACAGGGAAAGTAGCAGATCTACAAGCTGTCAACCCGTCATGGTGCAACGTGTTGTGAGCTTGTAGATCAGCTATTTTAGTGCAGAAGTATAAAATAGGGCTTACATAGTTAACAACCTCTAGTTAAAGCTAGACTACCGGTATGTAACTTTCTACTACTCTGGATTTTAACCTGGTTCAAAAGTGCTGAAATGTTTTACCATTGAGCTAAATTGAGCCTGCCTGCTTGCTCAGAGGATACATTGAATGTTGACCATCAGGTCAGAATTCCGGTCAGATTCATGTGTCTAGGTGAGACAATCTAAATGTCTCAACAGAAGAGCAGGGAGACAAAATACAACCATCCCAATTGTAAAACATATCGTCGTTGTCGGGTGGAAACCTTATATGTCCAAAACCATTCGTTTTGTATTTATCATTTTAAAAATGAGTTAAACTAGTGAAAACAGCCGATCTACAACGCCTCGCACCGCGAGGTGTTGTGTGCTTGTAGATCTGCTGTTTTCACTACTTTTGTGCGACGGCCTTGTGTGATGAAGCAGGGCTTTACTTTGTGAAAAAACATACACATTTGAAACTTGGAGATACGAGGTTTCTGCCCGACAGTGACGATATATTGTATTAACATACTCTGCATATAACAGATTGGAACAAATTAAAATGTATTCATTAAAATAGTGCTGCAATAACTTTACCAGAGTTGGCTTTGAACTTGGTCAGTGTATACCAAATCTCTTCACCGAAAATATCAGATCTACAAGCTCACATGGGGTGTTCTATGTAAATATTTCAAATGCCAAAGATCTCTAAAAGTCGAAGCAACAATACAGTCTTTGTTTTCAAGTTTTGGTTTTTATTGTTTGGACATTTAGCAAAAATACTGCAAATAAATCCAAAGCCATAAGAGCTAAGAGTTACAAAGAAATAAAAGAATAAAAATGGATGATTGCGTTTAAATAAAAAAAATAATTCCACTTCATTGATTGCTATGTCACTTACACACACACACCATTCTCAGAAGCAATCTTCCTTCTATGTTATAATAAGTTAACACATCATGAAACAGTTTTGGCTACATCATGAAAAACACAGTAATGAATCACATGAGTTGATCACACTGAGTAAATAATTTACACAAATAATTTAATTAATAAATAAATAAATAGAAAATGGTCATAGGGGTTTAGATATATAGTGGTAATACAGTAGTAGGGTTTCGTTTAAAAAAAGTATAATATAATATCCAGCAGGTTAAATAGGCTAAGTCATCAAAAAACAAACCGTATAGTTTAACTTATCCTTTTAAGGCAGTTTTACAACAGTATACAGTGGTTCTAGTCCAAAAGGCATTACTGGCTACTCTAGTCTTAACTTTAAATTGCTAGGCAAAGCTAAATGTATAATGGTCACAGATTCACAAGCTATCTTAAAGCTAATCAAAGTGATAAGATAACATTTCCAGCCTGTGAATTCAAGGCAAATGTCTTGACAAACAGTATAGGCTACATGCTAAGTAGTCTAGGATGTGGCTTTTTCTTAGGTCTAGAAGCTAATAGCACTTGTGCAGAGGCTATAGAAAAATAAACCAACAGTCTACAGCGCTTCATTCCCGTTCGAAAACTACACCAGTTATGTTTGAATGATGACTTGCAAGTTCTAACAGAGTAAAATCCTGGGTAAAAGAGTATTTAACTTTGAGAGCCTATAAATGGAACCCTTTCTTTGCGACCCTGTATGTATACACTCTCAGAGTTAAACAAACACTCTGGATTTTTACGGTGCATTTACCATCCCTTTTTGCTCCATACAAAAGGGTGGACTGGACTCGACCTTTCCAGTGAATGCGCCTTTACGCAAAATACGCACACGACGCACAGGTTTCAAGGTAAAGCAGTGGTTCTCAAAGTGGATTCCAGGGAATCTGTGGGTTCCTTTATCTTTTAGGGGGTCTAATGGACCCATACAAGTCTGTAGCTCTGGTCCATAGCGTTAGTGGAGTTCTAACGCTATGGACCAGAGCTAACAAGTCTGTAACTCTGACAGTGTACAAATGGAACCAAATGGACCCGTCAGGGTCCATTTGGTTCCATTTGTACACTGTCAGAGTTAAGGGGAGACCCTGAAATTTAGAAGTTTGAGAAACACTGCAGGTAAAGGCACGGAGCGAGGAAAAGGGGAACCGCGGCGCTGACGTCCCGCTCAGCAGGCCGGGCGCAGCGGCATCTGCAGCAGGATCACCTGTCTGTTCTCGGACGGGTGGCACTTGTTGATGTGCCTGGTGAGTCCCGGCGAGCTGTAGAACACCGCCGGGCAGTACTTGCACGGGAACGCCTGCGAGGAGGCGTGCAGGAGGCGCACGTGCCTCTCCTGGCTCGCGCGGTTGGAGAAGTTCTCCCCGCACACGGGACACGGGTGGCGGCAGGGCGGCGAGGAGGAGGAGGATGAGGAGGAACTCAGGTTTAACGGTGCGCCGGCGCTGTTGTCGGCCGGTGTTGTTGACCGATCGCCGGCTCGGGGGTCGCGCTGGTCCTGGTCGCCGGCTGCTGCTGCTGCTGCTTTGTGCTGCGAGGAGACGTGCTTCCTCAAGTACGCGTGTCGCTTAAACCTTTTCCCGCAGTGGCCGCAGTCGTAGAGTCCCTCCTCGGAGCCGGAGTCCGAGGGCCCGGGGCTGGGAGTGTCCCTGTCGCTGCCCTCCTTCCCTTCGTCCTTAGCGTTATTATCAGTCCCTTTGTTGTGGCTGTTATTGTTATGATCCGTGGTGTCCACGCTCTGCTGCTGGGGCTTTGGTTTGTGCCACCGCCTGTGCGAGGCCAGGTTGGCCGGGCAGCTGAACACCTTGTCGCACTCGGGGCAGCGGTACTCGACGCGCACGATCCTGGAACACTTGTGCTGCGCCAGCGCCAGCGGGTCGGCGTACGCCTCCCTGCACAGCTGGCACACGAACTCCCCGAGCGGGATGCTGTTGCTGTTGTTCTCTCCTCCGGCGGACGGCAGGGCTCTGCCGGGGGGCTTCTGGTCCACCGGCGCCTCTTTGATTTTCAGCCCGAGAACCGGAGACGTGGTGACGTCGTCCTCAAAGTGCAGTTTCCGGATAGCTTTGGTTTTCTTGGAGGGCGGCTTGCCTTTGCGCTCGGTGTCGGCGGACCTCTTGGTGCCTCCCTGGCTGCCCCTCGGAGCGGCGGCGACGCTCGTCGTCCCCGTGCGGCTGCTGTTGCTGGTGCCGATCTTCAGGTCCACGGGGGCGAAGAGATGGTCCAGCGCGGTGAACGCGGCCGCCGTGGGGAACGACTCGGCGGACACCGGCGAGCCGAGGTTGAAGCGCCGGCTCAGGTAGGCCTCGCGGTCGTGATCGCGGCTGACGGGCCGCGTGGGGCTGTAGAGCGCCTGGTGCGCCGCCTCCGGCTGGCCGAACTGCACCGGAGCAGCGTTCCGCTCCGGAGCTGCGGCGGCCGCCGCGTACAGCGGCACCACCGGCGGCCCCAGAGCGCTGCGTCCGGCCGGGCAGGGCGGCAGAGAGGTGGCGGTGGAGGAGGGCAGGGATGCCTCTGTATCCTCATCCTCTGAACGCACCCTGTAGGACACCGGGTTCGGCTTCTTGTTTCTTTTCACCAGAAATCCTCTCGGCATAGTTGCGCTTTAAGTGTCGGTGGTGGGGGGAAAAAAGGCACTTTGGAACCAAAAAACAAACGCCGGTGCATAAGAAATAAGAGAGCACCAGTTTCCAAAGACACTCACTGATACATCGGGATGCGGTTTTTGTGTGTTGTTTTGTTTTGGTATACCTATCTATTGACCCTTCTGTTTGCCTCTCTTTGCTTTCTTTCAGCACCAAACATAGCGGCACTCTTTTTAAGGGTGAAATGATGACATTGTCCTCGCCCCCCCCTCTTCTTGTTGCCTCATCTGCGACCAATCAGATGGAACTGTGATTCCCCAGTGGATTTGGGAGTGGGCGTGGGAGGTGTGGATGGATGGATGGAGAGTGGAGAAGGGGGAGGGAGGGGACAGGGGGTGCCCTGTTGTTAAAAAAAAAAAAAAAAAAAAAAATGTTGGAAAGAAAGAAAGAAAGAAAGAACAAGAAAGAAAGAAAGAAAGAAAGAAAGAAAGAAAGAAGGGAATAATTACGGGAAAATTAAAGAATATATAATACAATAGATAACTGCAGGAGACTTTGCAGATTGCAACGCAGATGTAGCCTATACCTGAGGCTTGCATTGTATTAGTGTGTGCTGTGCGCGCCCCGCCCTCTTCCTGCACAGACAGGGCACACGCCACTAGCCTCCTATTTTTACGGTCTGCTGGGTTTGTATAGAGATCTACACGTGCCCTGGCTTTATGTGTCTGACTGGGAGAGGGGGGTTGAGATTTATCTTTGAAAAATAAATAATAATAATAATCCCTCCGTGTGTTATAGCTGTATAATTACGAAAGGAAATGTACAAAAAGAATATAGGCCTACTTTTTGCAATGCTTATTTATTTATTCATTTATTAAGAATAGGCAAAAATAGGCTTACTTCTCAACATAATTTCACCAAAAATCTGAATTCTACTCATTTGCTTTTGTAAGTTATTATAGGCCTACAAAATAGGCAGTAGTAGGCCTATCATATTCTACACTCGATTTTTGTTGTTAGGCTACTAAAAAATATAGGCTATAGAAGCCTCAAGCCTATATCCAGCAAACATGCAGAAACAAAATGAAGAAACAGTTAAAATCCGTCCATATAGTAGAGTTTGTGTTGGATGTGACAGTTAACTGCGGACATATGAAACAGTCATTTTACGCATACATAATTAATACAAGAGAGGTCCCCCCCCCCCCTCCCTGTTTTGCATTACAATGGTGGCGCTTGTGCAAGCTGTACACCCGCTTGTGATTGAAAAGGAAATTGCACGGTGAACCCCCCCTCCCTCCACCACTCCTCCAGCAATCTGGCCTGGAGATACCGACGGCGCGTGCTGTGCGTAATCAGTGTGCTCTTTTGGACAAAAGCGGAGCGGAGCACCTCCAAATGGGCCAAACCACGATTATCTTTTAGTTAAAGACAGTCGGACCAATAATATTAATAATTCCGATACGGGTCATTTCACAAGGGATGTGTTAATATTTGTGTATGTGCGTGCGTGTGTCTGCATCATATGCCGTGTGCCTTCTCTTAGAAGTAGCCTATGACTGGAATTATCTAAATTCAGTCTAGGCCGGGTGTCTAGCAAGTGGCATCTGGGGGGGGGGGGCGGGCGAGCAGTGTGCAGGCATTGTGTGCGTGCGTAAAAAGCCAATATTTTAATTTCAACGCCACATGTTTGAGCCGGGTTTGGAGCAATCAGACCATGATGCTCTTATCCACATTGTTACAAGGCCTGTGGAATGTGTCATGGATACATCATCATGAAAGGCCTGGCGGCTTACACTTGCTTTATTTCCCCCAAAACAATGGCGATAGCAGGCCTATTATAGCCTAATCGATATGGACTCACTAGACAGAAGAATTAGAAAGAATTCCAACGGTCGTGTTTAATTTACAACCCGCCTGCAAATGTTACCCCCTCCAAAAAAGAAGGGAAAAAAATCTATAAAAAAGGCCTAGCCTATACGTTTTATTCCATGACCCATTCCAACCCCAATAAAGACCAATTTAAAAACACACACACACACACACACACACACTCACACACACACACACACACACACACACACACACACACACACACGAGAAGAAGCGCAATAATTCCATTCCATTGACCGTGTCAATGGAATACATGGGTTGGCGACGCCGTCGTCCGGCGAAGTATATAGCCTGAATCAGGCTTGAGTGCTAAAATTGTTTGTACAACACGCATCCATCCAAATCCATCCATTCCATTCAGATCCAGGCATATGTGCGTGCGTGTGCGGTTATTTGTTGAGCGGAACGGCGTGTGCTGAGGGCAGGGGAGGGGAGGGGGGTGTGGGGGAGTGAGTGGAGCTCCTCATTAACATACAGCTGTAGAATATAGCCTTCCTCCGCCTATGTGGGCTCACAAATCCACTTTCATCTAAAGAGCTATAGGCCTGTCTTATTGGTCACGCTGCCAAGTCACTATTGTCAGCGCGCGACACACACACACACACACACACACACACACACACACTACACAGTGTACATTTACAACAATAGGCTACACAATGAGTTACAGTTGGCATGGCAAAATTGAGTTGTGTCACACATCTGTGCAAAGCACTCAAAATAGCCGGTGAAAATGTCTGCTATTGTCCACAATTCTGCAATTCATTTTAAAAATAGAAATGAGGCAATTCCTAATGCGTGGTGAGAGCATGGACTCTCTTTTTACTTTCAGTTCAATAGGGCTTTATTGGCCCACCTCTCTCGCTCTCTCTCTCTCTCTCACAGCTCACACACACAAAACCAAAACCCCAGCCACACTGAATGACAATAAAAATACACTTTTTAATGTTCATTTACATCAAACACACACAAATACCCTTTACAGAACCCAGAAGAACCTTCTCAAATATAATATTGCAGCTCAAGAAGACTTCCCCATATATTTCTTTCTTTTTTGTAGTAGCCTAACATTCCATTGATGATGTGTGGAATTCAGCAGTGAGGAAAAATAACTTGAGTAAAAGTATCAATACTGCAATGTAGAAAGAAGTACTCAGTTAGGGTGCCCACACACCAAAATACCTAGAGTGGAATCCGCCAATGCATTTCAATGAGAAAGGAGCGTATTTTGCAGAAATCCTCTGCTGGCATGAAACCGCTTCACTCTCATTGAAATGCATTGGCGGAACGCGGATTCCACTCTCATAGGTATTTTGGTGTGAGGGCACCCTTACAAGTAAAAAGTCCGGAATTCAAATTTGACTTTAGTAAAATTACAAAAGTATCGGATTCAAAATGTACGTAAAGTACCAAAAATGTGAAAGTACTCATTATGCAGAATGTCCCATTTCAAAATTCTCAAATGTATAACATTTCTAAAAGTCTTTTGAAAACGGCAGATCTACAAGCTCAAAATGCGTCTCATCATGACACATTGTGAGCTTGTAGATCAGCTATTTTCAAATGTCCGAAATGTATAAAGGGTTGAAGTGGTTTTGTAATAATAATCCAAATCTACAAAGTAACTAAAGCAACTAAAGTTTTCAATTAATTGTAGTGGAAGTATAATATTTGCCTTTGAACCCGGAAGACACCACAGAGGATTGAAAACGACTGTAATATGATAATGAAAGAGTTTAAGTTTAATAGAAATATATATACTGTATATTTGCCTTTGAGATGTAGTGGAGGTAAAAGTAGGCTACTGAAAATTGGAAATACTAATAGACACACACACACAGCCACTCTATGGAGCGGTCTACCACCGCTCAAAAAAATAAATAAATGTAAGTACAGTACTTGAGTTAATGTACTTAGTTACTTTACACCAGTGGAATGCAGCAGCATGCAGGGGGCTGCGTGTATGAATGTGTGTTGTCAGTCAGTCAGTCACAGCATCCCAGGCAGGCCATACATGGGCAGGTGGTTCCTATTGTACTGCAGATAGTTGAGGGTGCTGCTCCTCAGAGCCGCCAGACCCCCGCTCCTGTCCAAAAGCTGCAGGAACAGCTTGGGATTCTCCTCCACATCTAGGGTTGTCATGGACCCTGCTCCTCCACCACCACCACGGCCCTGAAGACACACACACACGCACGCACGCACGCACGCACGCACGCACACACACACATACGCAAGGATTGAAGAGAAACCAGAGAGGCGTTGTTTCGTTAAAACGAGATGGAGTGGCAAAACAGAAAGTGACCACTTAACCACTCAAATCAAATACAGTACATGGTTGAGCGGAGTTCCTCAGGGCTCTACACCAGAGGTTCTCAACCTTTTCAAGCACTGGGGACCCTCCCCACCCTACGAGCACTAAGAGCTGAGGCATAACATTTTGTATGACACGGTTCTATTGTGAAAATAGCAGATCTACATGCTCTTTGTAAATTAACGCCCAACTTGATCATACTACAGCGTTACACAAAAGCATTAAAAGTAGCAGATCTACAAGCGATGCGTTTCGAGCCTGTAATGTAGATCTACGCGAGGCGTTGTGAGCATGTAGATCGGCTATTTTCAAAATTTCTGCCTCTAATATTTGACAATTTGGCCAATGTTTAATTTGACATTTTAGAGGTATTAAAAAGCTCTGACATCACTGTGATGTCAGGGGTGATGACATTTACACTCTGATGACATTTACATTTAGGTCTAAAAGTATTGTACAATCTATCCCCAGACATTATTGTAGGTGTAAGTATTGTACAATCTCTCAGTAATATGAGTAATAAGACATGCATGCATTTATGCATGCATGTCCCCGTTGTCCCCGTTGTCATCCCTTAGTATGGGTCTGTTATCACCGTTGTTATCATCCCTTAGCTAAGGCTCAGTAGTCTGACTACTAGCTCCCAGGAGCTGGTAGTCCCGTTATCACCCTTAGTCTTGTCATTTCAATGTGCATGCGCCAACACACGTTCAGAGGAATAATTTACTGTTTGTTCCCTCAGCGGGAATCCAACCCAGGCCGTTGGATTACCTGCTAACCCTTGCTACTGAGTGAGCTAACCAGGCAGCTGGCAGCTTTCTTTTTTTGCTTGGTTTTAACTTGGACCATGCAAACTATGGGGGCTTAATATTTACAATTATGTCCATAACTGCACATAACTCGGTAACGGCGCTGAGTCGGCTTAGGCGACGTTCACACCACTCCGCCCAGCGACTCGCTTGCTACCGATCGCTCGGCAGGGCGTCACAGGGTTCATCGTCGCCTGAGACGGCGCGCCTCCGACACGGTTTGGTCAATAAAACAAAGATTTCGGGGGCAGCGCCTCCGTCTCAGTAGTGTCCTCAGTAAGAGCGCAACATGGGTTGCAATGACCTGCAATGACAAGACCAAGGGTGATAACGGGTCTAGCAGCTCCTGGAAGCCAGTAGTCAGACTACTGAGCCTTAGCTAAGGGGTGACAACGGTGATAACAGACCCATACTAAGGCATGATAATGCAGGTATCAGATGAACTCATGATGGCCCAGCCGTGTCACATGGTTATCAACATGAAACACGACATGAGCGTTTCTACATCTGTCAAAATCAGTTTAACCGCTTTAACATTGTGAGCTTGTAGATCGGCTCATAAAAGAAAAACTTTAAAAGAAATGTGAAAGAAATTGATTTTTGAAACATTTTAAGCACAGAGATCTTGTACAGGAGTCCCAGGTGCCTCATGTTTTCAGATGAGGGTATCAGTGATACAAATACATATTATTAATTAGGGGGTCCTTGACATGAAAAGGTTTGAGGAAGCACTGTTTCTGGGGGACAAAGATGAGAGCCAAACCTGTGCTTTAGCAGATTCTACGATCTGCTTTATTTCCTGCTCAAAGTCAGCGAAGCGGTCGTGGTACAGGGCCATGCACCATGTCTCCCTGAAGAAGCTGCGGGGGAAATCAAACACATAATCACACTACAACGGATGTAGCTTGTAGATCTGCTATTTTTGAAAAAGTCGTGAATATGTGTGCAAATCTTTGAATATATGTATTTTTTAAGCGAACATTTGTAACTCAAATTTTGCTTCTGGGGGGTCCCTGGAACTAAATATTTTGAGATGTGGGTCTGTGGCCAAATACCTATCATTTTGGGGGTCCTTCACATGAAAAAGTGTGAGCACCACTGACATAGAAACATAGGTTTAAAAAAAAAAAACCTTAGAAGGATTTGAAACATAAGACTTGCACAAATGTTCATATGATTTTTCAAAAATAGCAGATCTACAAGCTTACAGCGTGGCACTCGGTGCCGCGCTGTGAGCTTGTATATCTGCTATTTTTCAATAGTTAAAGCACAAAATAATGTGTTCCCGGTCTAAATGGGTTAAACCCCCTCCCCCTATGAAGAACATTCATGGGGGGCCCGCAGTGAATCCTTGTACCCAGGGCCCAGAATGTGGTGCAACACCCCTGTCCAACAGCGTTGAGTTGTGTCACGCTTGTATAATGTTAAAGATAGCCTTTGCTATTGTCCACAGTTCTCTACAATTCATTTTAAAAATAGAAGAAGGCAATTCCAAACACGCGGCGTGAACATGCTCTCTCTCTCTCCCTTTCTCTCGAAGACACTCACGTAATGTAATGTTAAAATAGCCTGAAAATGTCTTCTCTTGTCCACATTCTACAATTAATTTTAAACATAGAATTCAGCAACACATAAGGGCCTTTTCCACCGGCAAAGAACCGGTTCGGGTTCTTTCTCCCGTCTATGGGATGAACCAGAGGTGAGCTTTTCCACCGAGAACCGGAGTTAGTTCCGAACCGTAAAAGTTGGTTCTGAACGGGAAGTCGGGAACCACAAAATCCTTGGTTCCTCTGGTTAAATCATGGTTCAGTCTGATGGAAACACAAGCCGGTTCGCAAGAACGAACCAAGGTTCCAAGAAAGTTGAACCGGCACCCCGCCAGTGGAAAAGGCCCACAAGCAAACAGATGGTCAAAACAGGTCGTATGACAACAGGTATAATGGGGTTTGCATTACAGAGGGGGCATTCATTTCTTTTTTACATCGTTCCCAGTTGGCCGGTCCTCGACTAGATGCTCGGCCGCCTATCAGGCAGATACAGGGATCTCCATATATGAGCATAAAATGGACGCAGACAGAGAGATATCTCCATATATGGGCATCAATGGACACAGGCAAACAGATGGTCAAAACGGGTCGTATGACAACAGGTATAATGGGGTTTGCATTAAAGGGCGGGCATTCATTCCTTATTTACATTGTTCCCGAGTTGGCCAGGTTGCCGACTAGATGCTCCTTCTAGTAATAATAATAACCGAAAAAAATATATATTTTAATGGGGGTTATTATTCTGGGGTGGAATGTGAAACTTTGCGTCTCCACCTGCCGCCCCCCACAGCCACCCCCCACCCGAGCAAAAACGGCGAGTGACTTTTCAAGAGTCACGTCCCGTCAGTGCCCTGACATGAGCCTTTAGTGAGGCAATCGGACTTCAATGACAATGTTAAGACAAGCACCCTTTTTTACCCCGTACCACCGGCCTCTGCAGGGTGGCTGCGGGAGGCCATTGTCTCCCCCCTCCTGGCAGAAAAGACAGATTGGGAGGGGGTATGGTGTGTGGGGGGGGGGGGCCTGCATAAACAGATTAGGGGCCCGGGGAACAATGCGGGCCAGCTCCTGATGTCTGGGGGTCACTCGTATCATCGGCGTTTTGGAAAGCCCAGAAGGAGGTCAA
This sequence comes from Nannobrachium achirus, assembly GCF_963921795.1. Taxonomy (NCBI): domain Eukaryota; kingdom Metazoa; phylum Chordata; class Actinopteri; order Myctophiformes; family Myctophidae; genus Nannobrachium; species Nannobrachium achirus. Next base: position 24,218,997 of record NC_137823.1, on the reverse strand, counting down.
CTCCGTCATTTCACAAAACAACACCTCCCCGAGTGAAGTCATACTGATACACAGACATCACGCAGACAGGAGAGAAGTCACACTAATAAACAGACACAAACAGATCACGCAGACAGGGGGCTAAATCCAGCCTTTCAGGCGCCCACTGGCCTACTGGTCCAGGCGCATACCACTTAGGCATTGCCACATAGGCATGGATGCCTGGCGGCGTCGCCGGTTCGATTCCCGATCCGGACGACCTTTGCCGCGTGTCGCTCCCCATCTCTCCCCCCATTTCCTGTCAGTCTGAATCAAAATCGAATTCACTATTGATTATAAAATATATCTCTGCTGAAACCACCTAACTCCAAAATGTTCATTTTCGGGAAAATGAGCTCAAATCGAGTTAGGAGGTTTTGACCAAAGAACTTTTTACTACTTTTCATTGGTTCAAAATTATTTTAACCAACACACAGTCGTAAAGGGTGTTAAATAGCACATATTTATGAGAAAAAGAGAGGGCCAATTGGGTGGAGTTAGTTGGTTTGGCAGAAAGTGTGGAGTTAGGAGGTTTTGTCCCAAGCACTTTTTACTACTTTCCATTGGTTCAACATTATTTTAACCAAGACTCAGATGCAAAGGGTGTTCAATAGCCAAAAAAATAAAAACCTCAAAAATGGAGTTAAGAGGTTTTAGCCAGACAGTGACGATATCCAACAAAAGCCCTCCCATGCCTCCCTCCCTCCATTACCTGTAGAGGTCGTGAACGAGGCCCTGGTCGTAGCGTGAGGACAACTGGTTGAGCAGCCTCTGGTGTTTGCCGTACAGACACAGGTAGTTGGAGACGGGGAGGGGCTTCAGGGACAGGCAGGTGACGCCCTCCACGGCGTCGTAGCGGCTCAGACGCAGGCGGAAGTAGTTCCCCGTCTCCACACGGCCCGTCACAAGGTCTGTGCTCTGCAGTGGTGGAAAAAGTACTCACATATTTTACTGAAAGTATCAACACTGCAATATAGAAATGCTCTGTTACAAGTTAAATTCTGGAATTCAAAATGTACTTGAGTAAAAGTATGAAAGTGTTCAAAATGTACTTAAAGCACCAAAAGTAAGTTCAAAATGTTTTAAAACAGCAGATCTACAAGCTCGCAGATCTACAAGCTCGTACATCGGCTTGTACTAAGGCTGGGCGATATTAGGAAAACCTTCGATATTTCACAACATTGTTGAATACCTCGATATCGATATTACTCACGATATTAGTAAAAACAATTGCATTACATAGTTTTTAAAGTGTTTCTGCTTTAGGTCCACTGCCTGCCTAACCCAGATAATGAATAGTATATCTATGCATGCACACTGCACAGTACAAATGAAAAGCCTTATTTCCATTTTCCATTTTTATTGAAATAACCACACCTGGTTACAGATGGACAATTCTTTTGGCGCTACGTGCGTGCATATTGTGTCTGTTAATTAATTTGACACATACTGTACACCAATACCTCATTTCAAGCCGTCTTCGTCGATATGTATACCTCGCATGTTGATACCTCAATATCGATACATTTTCGATATATTGCCCAGCCTTAGCTTGTAGGGTATAAAACAGGGCTAAAGTGTATGTTTTATAATACTAGAAGCTCGGGCGGCCCAGCGTCTAGTCGGCGACCTGGCCAACTCGGAACAATGTAAATAGGGAATGAATGCCCCGCCCTTTAATGCAAACCCCATTATACCTGTTTTCATAGGACCCGTTTTGACCATTTGTCTGCCTGTGTCCATTTTTGCCCATATATGGAGATATCTGTATCTGTCTGTCGGTGTCCATTTTATGTCCATATATGGAGATCACTGCAGTTATAGTTCTGGGTCCATTTTATGCCCATATATGCCCATATATGGAGATATCTGTCTATCTGCATCCATTTTATGCCCATATATGGAGATCTCTGTATCTGTCTGTCTGTGTCCCTTTTATGCCCGTATATGGAGATCTTTGTGATTCTGCATCCATTGTATGCCCATATATGCCATATATGGAGATATCTGTTTATCTGCGTCCATTTTATGCCCATATATGAGATTTCTGTCGCTTTTTCAAACAATCGTGGGTCGGGTCGGGTTGAGGCCGAGCACTGCACTACCTGCTGCGGTGGGGAACGCACGTGCCGAATTTGAAATAGGGAATGAATGCCCCACCCTTTAATGCAAACCCCATGAATGCCCCACCCTTTAATGCAAACCCCAATATACCTGTTGTCATAGGACCCGTTTTGACCATCTGTTTGTCTTTGTCCACTTATGCCCATATATGAAGATCTCTGCACACACAGTACCGGTTGCGGAAAACTCTGATGTCAGACTTTATGCCCATATCTGGAGAACGCGCGTGCCGGTGGGAAGAAGGGTTCTCGAGATACGCGGATTACATAAGTGATGTCACAATGAGTCAGAGCTTGCGCCGATTTCCTCCGGAACAGCCTGATGTCAACAATCAACCCCGTGCCTCTGTCCATTTATGTCCATATATGGAGATATCTGTATCTGTCTGTCTGCAATCCATTTTATGCCCATATATGGGGGCATTCATTTTATGCCCATATATGCCCATATATGGAGAACGCGCGTGCCCGTGGGACGAACGCCCATATATGGAGAACGCGCGTGCCCGTGGGACGAACGGTTCTCGAGATACGCGGATTACATACATACATACACACTCACAGAGATTTTTTGTTGACTCATGTGGCGTACGTGATGTCAGAGCCTTTTATGAAGTGATGTCACAATGAGTCAGAGCTTGCGCCGATTTCCTCCGGAACAGCCTGATGTCAACAATCAACCCCGCATAAGGAGATTCCGAACGTTTCGCGCCGGTTCGGGAAAACCGCGCGTCGGGTCGGGTCGAGACCCGGCACTGCACTCCGTGCCGCGGCGGAGAACGCGCGTGCCGAATCTGAAGCCGGTGGGACGAACGGTTCTCGAGATACGCGGATTACAAACAAACAGACAGAGATTTGTCGCATTTATAGATAGATTATAATGTCACTCTCCATATATGGCCAAGAATTCCTTTGCAAGTGTGACTCGCATCACAGCAACCACACTTTCAAATGAATTCTGTCCTTGTCCCTTTTATATGCCCATATATGGAGATCACTGATGTACCTGTAATCAATATTAAGCCCATATCTGGGAATGCCCTTATATGGACGTGTGACCCGTACGGGTCCATTTGGTTTCATTTTACACTCTCAAGAGTTAAGTTATTGTTAAACACCTTAATTACTTAATTTACAAGAAATCGACACAATTAGAGAATGTGGAAGAATTGTTATTTTGATCAATGGTTACCTGTTATCTCTCCTAATACATCAATACAGCATGGAAACAAGTACAAAATCCTATCGAACGACAAAATATTCTACGTTTTGGGTCTCAAATGCTGAATAAATAATGGTCCTTGATATGAAAAGGGTTGAAAACCAGCACTAAAGCATCAAACGTTACATATCCAGAAGCTCGAAACGTGGCGCGAAGCGATGCGTTGAATCTGCAACCTTTGATGCCTTTGAATTTGAATCCTGAAAAGTAACAGTTTCGGACATATGAGGTTCTCACCCGACAGAGAATAAATATAAATGACGTGTTTGATGATGGACACTTACGTGTTGAATAAAAGACGGGCCCACAGTTGGATCAGGAACGGAGGGCTTGGTGATGTGTAGGTAGTTGTAACCTCCAGGCAGTCTCCCACCTCGGGGCAGAATGAACAACCCATGTCAAATTATGCTGAACAATCTGACACAGTGGTTAACAGCGTTAGCAAAGCAAATCACAGACTACGCTGCCAAATCCTCCCAGGGTGCTTTCTTAGTTTTTGTTTTGTCAAGAACAATAGATTACAAAATATAATGTATGTTGCAGTGTTGTTTTTGACAGCAAATCTTGATTTAGTTTTAGTCATAGTCTTTTTGAATAAAATGCAATTTAGTTTTTGTCATAATTTAGTCACCTGAAAAGGTTTCTTTTTTTGTAAAAGTTTAGTCTACTAAATATCATAAGATTTTAGGTGACTAAATCTACAGTTGATTTAGTCAACTGAAATGTATTTTGGCAGGCCTTGATGGCATCGTAATGACTGATTTTACACTTGGTTGCATGCTGAAAATAGCAGATCTACAAGCTTGTAGATCGGCTATTTTCAGCACCTGAGAGCAACCAAACATAAAATGACTCTCTTCTCCACTTGTCCCTCCCTAACGTTTTAGTCTAGTTGACGAAATTGTCAATATATTTAGTCTTAGTTTTAGCCATCACAGCTTAGTTTTTATTCAGTTTTCGTCGTTTTTTGTCATAGTTTTAGTCGACGAAATCAACACTGATATGTTGTAGAATATAAATTCTTGTTTTAGTTTTTTAAACAAAGAAAACCCCCAATCCCTCCCAGGCTCCCAGCCATACTGTTCAGTGACATCACATAAAATAATATGGTGAAACTGATACCATGTCTTCTTTGTACCCCAGCATCCCTATTCTGGGTGGAAAAACAGGAACACGGATACGAATTTATGAAGAAAAAGAAAGACTATCATCCGCCCGGCCATGTGCCCTTTATTCACTTCCTGCGACAATAAGGTAAAAACACTGAAAAACACTGGCAGAGATGGATGAATACCTGGCAGTGGACGTGTCAAGATGACCAAAATATTATTCTCCATCGATAAATTACTGCCGGGCGGGAACGAGGGGATGTTTGTCCACAACATTATGCTCTGTTTTGAACAAGCATGTTGAATGTTCTGTCTGGCTGCCTCTGCGTGAACAAATGGGTCGTGAGGGCCACATTTTGCCACATTTACTCATTTTTTTTTCTGTTTTGTTCATGGCTATTCTGGAGTGTTATTTTTCGGTCTGCGTGAATGACCAGCGCTGTGCGGTTGACCTTGTGCATTGGTGGAATGCCATTCCTCTACGCAGGTCATAGAACTGGATACTCCACACACCATATTTCAAGCCTTTACCAATGGATTGCTGGGTTCCAGTGTGTTCACCTTAATGACCAAGGCCACTCCACTCGTATTGCCCGGCGAACAAAAGAGCATCTCTTCTCCTTCTGGCATTTTATTTTTCTCTTCCCAATCACCAATGAAATTTCAAACAGCCCTCGTGAACTCTTTGCCAGGGGCAGTTTGCTGAGAGCGAGATCAATAACCTGTTTTCTTAGTTAACCTTTTTCCTCACGGTCAGGCTGCACTTTTATTCTACCAATGAGGGTGGAATCTGCTAATGCATTTCAATGGGAATTGAGCAGTTTGCTGCCATTTGCGGATTTCAGCTAAAAAACTAGAAACAAAAAAGAAACGTACACTCCCATAGAAATGCATTGGCAGAATCCACCCTCATAGGTAGAATAAAAGTGCGGAGTGACCGTGCCCTGAGAAACCAAGTTAACCGCTTTGTTAACTGGTTGGTTTAACAGACGAAATGCTCAGTTCAAACTCACAACTGCTATTTAGAGTCTAAATAGCAGTTAGACGAATGTTCCCCCCAGAGTAGGGATGCTGGGGTTCAAGTGGTTGTTATCTTCAATCTGTCCTATAATGGAAACGGATTTACACATTTATTTACCGTCACATGAATGTAAGGTACTATAATTCAGGCGTGCAGTGGATGGAAAAGTTATTTACAGGGGTGCCCTGAGCCAAAACGGTTTGAGATCCACTGATCTAGACCAGTGGTTCCCCAAACATGTTAGCACGTGACCCAAAAGAGACATTAGACATTTGCCCGGGACCCAAACTAGTGAAAACAGACAATCTACAAGCTCACAACGCGGCGCTTCGCACCACGTTTTGAGCTTGTAGATCGGCTGTTTTCACTACTTCTTAGACATTCGTTTCCTAATTTACGGAATGTATTAGATTTTTCTTTTATTAATAATGAAATGACTTAGACAAATCGTTGCATTCTTTTTTTTAATTCATGAAAATCTTAGCTTTTGGGAGGAATGTTCTGAAATAATAATAATTAAAAACAAATTGTAGGAAAGAGACAAAAGCCTATGATTATTGAAAGCTTTAACTATTAAAAAATAACAGATATACAAGCTCACAGCGCTGCGAGCTTGTAGATCTGCTATTTTTGAAAAAGTTGTGAAAATGTGTGCAAATCTTTGAATATATGTATTTTCAAAGCGAACATTTGTAACTCAAATTTTGCTTTTGGGGTGGTCCCTGGAACTAAATATATTTTGAGATGGGGGGCCGTGGACAAATTTATTTCATTTTGGGGGTCTTTCACATGAAAACCACTGACATAGTAGTCTCTCAAGAACAGACTAACTGAGCTGTTAACCGTTAAGTGAAAAGGACTTTTTCTTTGACGATGGCTAGCCAGATTGCTGACATAAAAATATAGTCTCAAAAGACACTTATAGAATCGGGTCAAAATTCAAATGTTCACGATTTAAAAAAAGGCAGGTCTACAAGCTGTGAGCTTGTATATCTGCTATTTTTCAATAGTTAAAGCATAAAATAATGATACACAATAATGTGTACCCGTTCTAAATGGGTTAAGGCAATAATGAAAATGTGTCCGCGACCCACAAATGGGTCCCCACTGATCTAGAATCATTGCAGGAGAAGAAAAAAAAACCTGAACAAACCTTGTATCTTGGGCTGCGTGTACACGGGTACGAGGCGGTCTGAGCCTGGTGGCGGGGGGTCGTGGGCTCCGGGCTCCACGGTGGGGTCGAACAGGGCCAGTAGTGTGGCGGCCAGCTCGCGGCCCACCTCCCCGCTGCTGAAGCAGGAGTGGGTGGTGCCCTCGGCGCGGTAGCGCCGGGAGAACTTGGTGAGCGGGCCGGCGGCGTGCACGCTGCCGTCGTTGGTGTGGAACCTGGACATTCAACACGTTCACACATAGGGATGGGACGATAAGCGGTATTATCGTTTATTGTGATAAAAACACTCACGATAATTCATGGTGAAATCGTCTTCCGTCATGCACTGGGATCAATTCACCTTTTATTTGCCGAGCTGCATATCCGGTACCATTTAAACCCTCTATTGGTAAAATGTACTTATAATATACGTACTTGATACAGTCTTTTTTTCACTCTCTACCAAAGCTCTTTGCCAAAAAATAGCCGATCTACAAGCTCACAATGTCGCAAATGTTCTGCCCCAGGATAATGAATGTTAGGGATATTTAGATTATCGCGATAATATCCTAAATCGGATTTCTTTGGTCACAATAATCGTGATATGAAATGTTCATATCGTCCCATCCCTATTCACAAACACACATTACAGTAGGTATACCAGTCCACGTAAGAACAGTGAACAAGGAAAGACTGCTTTCATGTATTGTGCTCCACACAAATGGAACAAACTTCAAGGCTCTCTGAAACTGGTGTGATTGGTCTCAGTAGAGACATTTAAGGTGCTTCTAGAGGACACACTACATAGTGACTGCATCTGTTTCATTAACGCTATATTTATGTGCATCTGTGGTGTTGTAAATGTGTTTCAAATGTTTTTTTGGACAATATAAAGGAAAAAGAAAGAACCTGGCGTCGATCACCAGCCGGCCGTCGAACACCAGACAGGCGTCACTGATGCTCCTGAAGGCGTCCAGGTCCACACCGCTGGAGGAGAGGTTGATGAACACCTGAAAACGGAGGGTGAACCCATCGTTAGATTTGTTATTTTCCTTCTGATTTCTGATAAAATGAACGAGGTTTCCCATCTTTTTAACCATTTATCTTATCCGTCTGCTTGCACGGGGCATAAATTCAATCTTGACCGCCAAATCTAATTGTAATAGGATCATGTTTTTACATTAATCACTTGAACCAACATAGCAGATATACAAGCTCACAACGCCTCGCGTTGTGAGGCGTTGTGAGCTTGTAGATCGGCAATTTTTTGGCACAGCGGTTTGGTGTAGAGGGAAAATAAGAGTAGACTAGTACCGTAGGTATTGACAGTTCAAGTGGTTAAATGTATGAAAATACACATTAATCCAACCTACACAGATGATAGTGCTGTCAAACAAGTCTAAGCTGTATAAGAAATCCATAAACATTTTTAATCTGCAACACAATTTTATACGATATGTAGTGGGGGTCCCTGCTTCATCGCTCAGCTAAGGGGTCCTTGGCCTGAAACCGTTGAAGACCCCTTTGCTATAGTTTTTTGACATTACACTTACGCCACATGTAAGACGGAGGGGCTGTGTGTCCGTGGTGAACGTCACCGACGCCAGTGGCTCGGGCACGTCCTCTCCGCCGTTCATCAGCGCCAGCAGGCAGCCGGGGTGCACGCGGACCCCGGCCTTCTCCAGCGCTCGCGCCACGGCTTTCTCCACCTCGGGGTCGGCGAAACAGCAGGTGGCGCTGTTTTCTGTTCCCGTGGCGGGGGAGGGAGGGAGGAGGACCAGGTGGATGCGAGAGCCCCGGATTCCCAGGCCGAGCAAGGCCTCCACACAGGTGTAGACGTCAAGGCTGTTCCCGTAGACTATGGCGTTATCTGTTGAGTCACAGTCAGCGTTAATTTTGTCGACTACACCAGTGGTTCTCAACCTTTTCAGGCCGTGACCCCCAAAATAATCATATTTTAACTGGGGACCCCCCCACCCTGATGAGCACTATTAGTTGAGGCATTACATTTTGTATAACACGGTTCTATTGTGAAAATAGCAGATCTACATGCTCACAACGCCTCGCAACGCCATTTTAGAGGTATTAAAAAGTCCTTAAATTGTCACTTTAGAAATGCGCAGATACCCTCCATACACTTAAACTTTATGTTGATTTGTTTACTGTTGAGTGAGGAAAACGATTTTGGACATTAAGTTAACATTAAGTTTCTTAGTTAACACTTTAAAATGTTATTCTGTTATTGTTCAGTTTGACTTTAACTTGACTTTCATTTTATTCAAATGGCGTTTTTCCCGTGTTTTAATGTTGTCTGTGTCTTAATGTAGTAATAATGCATTGTGCTACAGCACTGAATTGTTGTTGTTAAAATGTTCTCTACAAATAAAACTTGCAGCCTATAATATATTATAGCCTATAATGATATACATATTAAGCCCATAAACAATGCTAAGAGACCCATGAATAAAGCACTCCCAACTCTTTACAGTCTCTGTGGTTCCCTAGACCCCCAATGGAGTTTACCATAATGGAGTTATAAGTGGATCCATCCTTTAATGCAAAGTGTCCCAGCTAGAACCTTCAATGGCCCCCCTGTCCTTCTAACGAATATGCATACATGCAAACATTTACATACATACATGCATACTGTTACATACAGTGGAAGCAGCCTATTCTGAGGCTAATTGCATTGAATTGGAAGGGCAACTCTGTGTTTGCAAGGGAAAACAAGAAGGCCCTGTTTCAAGTCTATATGCCATTGTGATGATGATGATGATGATAATGATGATGATGCTATAGAACAAACACGGGAAAATTCTACAACTCTGCCACCAAAATGTGGAATTCCCTGACACCATCCACTAAAGCAGTGGTTCTCAAACCTTTTTGGTTCAGGGCACCCGTGTAAATAACGTTTTCATCCATGGCACCTTTGAATTATAGCCCCTTACATTCCTTATATTTATTAACATAAATATGTTAATCTTTCCCCTACAATATGTCAGGAGGCAAATTTGAGACGATAATATACGTTTCGTTTTAGCTTGATATTGTTTGATAGGGACACATGACAATCATGTACAGCAAATGAAAATAGACTTCCCAGGAAATATCGTACGGAGCATTTTGAATTTAATACAAATCGGCTGAGAATTGACCGAGCTATGGCTGTGTCAAACTGCGGTGTCCTTCCAACAAAACATTTATTTTTTGTGCTCAAGACGTGCTCTGACCATGTTTAAACGGTATGCGGTGCGTTTTTTAAGTCACGGTGCATAATAGCAGCTGCCGCATTGCGCCCTTAATTAACATATGGACACTCCCCCATGTGTTAAATAAGCTGGCAAGTCTTAAACCTTAACTGTTTGCATTCAGCGCGACTTGCATAAGAAGGATTGCGCATAGGATGGTGGCGTTGTCACTTAATTAACGCACAAGACCTGGGAATGAATCAATCAAAATAGGGCCCTCTATGTTATTTGGTGCAGAGTTGTTTTTTAAGTGAGTGTTTCTCAATCTTTTTTGGCTTGAGTACCCCCTTTCCCTGATTTCTGAATCCAAGTATCCCCTTTTGCTTGTAAAACTGTAATTAAAATATCAATAAATGGTGGTATATGATGCTATGATATCCCCCATTTCAAGAATATTAAATCACAAGTAATACATGGAGTGAAAGAGTTTCAATTCATGTCAACAACTTCAATACACTCAAACAACTTTAAAACACATCCATGTTACCTGGTACCATATATTTTGGGTTAGCAACTCAGGCTCATATAAAGTAACACTACAAGTTACAACATAACAGTACAAGTGTATTCCCCTCCTAATTCAACTGTAGTCAATTATTTAACTATAATCAATATTAGCATGATTTATACTTCTATTTTTCTTTTTTTGGGGGGCAATTTCTCAAGTACCCCCTGCAGTACCTCCGCATACCCCTAGGGGTACACGTACCCCCATTTGAGAAACACTGCTTTAAGTGATGCCCTGTCTTTGTTGAATGAGTGGAAAGAGAGAGTGGTTAAGCATGCCTCTGTCCATGGTGCTGATTGTGTGGACAGCTCCCTGCTGCCAGGAGTCTGAGCAAAGGCTTTCCATTGGTTCTGAACTGCAGCACCGAAGACCCACAGACAGATGTCTAGCATGGCTTTTGTAGTACACTACATTCGGGACTACAATTCCCTTGATGTCTAGGTCTAGTCACTGAAATGTTGGACACAGGTGTCTTGCGTTGGCAGGTGTCTTGCGCAAGAAATACTAGCGACATGTCCAGGGGGTGTACTTGTACATCAAGCTGCCTCACGCTACAGAAACAGGAGATAGGCACCTGACCTGCCCTGCCCTATGGGCCTCATGGCTCGGCAAGGCTTACTTAACGGATGATGGTCTATCATCCTATTCCTAACGGTGGTCTATTTCACTGTTCTGTCTAACAAGTCTACAGTGTTCATTTATCTCAGAAGGCCGTACACATTTCCATCTGTATACCATTTGAGAACTACTATCCCAGTGTACAAAATAGACTACCAATTCCCAGCTGCAAACTAATTATCGTTGTTGTTGGGTGTAAACCCTGTACCCTGTATGTCGTTTTTTGTATTTATTTTAAAAAACGATTTAAACTAGTGAAAACAGATCTACAAGCACACAACGCCTTGCACCGCTAGGCATTGTGTGCTTGTAGATCTGCTATTTTCACTACTTTTGTGCGGCGGCCTTGTATGATGAAGCAGGGCTTTACTTTGCTAAAAACATACACATTTGAAACTTGGAGATACGAGGTTTCTGCCCGACAGTGACGATATGCTACAGTATATGCACAGACATCAACCATGTTGAAAATAACTCACTCTCAGCTGCCCCTACCCTCACCACGTTTAAAACCACACTCAAAACCCACCTTTTCTGACTTGCACTCTACTCCCTGCCTAATCCTAATCCGCCCTTTTCTACCTTTTCTAATGTTTTTAACCTTTTAACTAGTTTATTTTGTAAGGCAAGTTTGAGTAGAAAGCACTATATAAATCGTATGTATTGTTATTATTATTATCAATAACTGTAGAGGTCCCTTGTCAACGGCCTGGTACCCCAGTAGGTTGGGAAAGCAATCCCAGTGTACAGCACTCTGATTATGAAATGTCATATACAGTAGAATGGATCATGTCATATAGTAATATTTACACACTATAGCTCTTTATAGGCTGTGACCCCCAAAATAAACACATTTGAACTGGGGACCCCCACCCTGACAAGCACTTGGAATTGTAGGTATTAGATTTAGATAAATATTGTGAAAATAGCCGATCTACATGCTCACAACACCTCGCATGTAGATCGTCTATTTTCACAATGTTCGCCTCTTACTTACTTAATATTTGACAGTTTGGCTATTTTGGTATTAAAACAGTCTTGAAAGTCCTTAAATTGCCACTTTAGAAATGTGCAGATACCACTTATACTATGTGTTGGTTTGTTTACCATTGAGTGTGAAAGCAACTACATTAAGCTAATCATCTGGGGACCCCACAAAATAATTTGGGGGCCCCACTTTGGGTCCCGACCCCAAGTTTGAGAACCACTGATCTAGAGTTAACCCCAAAATCCCCAAAGTCCACTGAATTCAATGAAGGAGTGGCCCTCCATTGAAACCATGTCCCTTTTCTGATTGGATGTTATAATGGATTTGAGGATTGGTCAAGCTTCACGTGATATCATGAATAGGCAACCACACTAAGCAACCGCACATTTCCCAGAATTGTGCCTTTCTAGTGATATATTTGTTAGCAGCCAGCCTTTGAAATCATGGGTGAACAAAAATACTAGCCGTCTGAATCTACTTTTGTACAATTTGCATTTATTAATGGTTTCTTTCATGATTGCCACTTTCTCATTAGTATGTATAACAGGGCGTTGCTCTACAGCGCTGCACTAGTCCTTCGGAGGAATAGATTAATTCTGCTTAATGACAAAGGGTGTTTTTTTCTCCCTGTGCTACTCAGAAAACGATATGATCTGGGGGGAGGTGGGCACTGATTTGCAGAAAAGAAAGATTTCTCAGCAACTAATTAGGAGCTAATTATACAAAGGCCCTTGAGCACTGATTAGCTGAATAATGAAATTGTGGATTAATGTCTTGTGCGTTGTCACGTGCGTAGTTGCTTGTGTCTTTCTAAGTATTTATTTAGATGTGCTGTGTATCTTGGTGCACATTATGTGCAACTCACATGAACGATATGGCCCCTCTGAAGAGTTGGTCACTTTTCAGAAAGTGACCAACCCTCGTGTTCCTTTTTTGAGCATGTAATTCTAGGCGAGAATCTGTGAAAATGTGTCAGAAATTGCTGATCTACACGCTACAAAGAAAAAGGGATGTGTGTGTGTGTGTGTGTGTGTGTGTGTGTGTGTGTGTGTGTGTGTGTGTGTGTGTGTGTGTGTGTGTGTGCGTGTGCGTGTGCGTGTGCATGCGTGTGTGCCCTATACCACTGATTCCCAATCGTTTTAGCTCGAGACCCAAAAGATATTTAAACAAGAGTTCAAAGTTCACGGCTTTACGGCAATAATGGCGGAGCTGGATATAAACAAATGATGGCCACAGGCATGTCGTGAAAAATGGACTATCGAGCGAGATAAATAACTGGATATATTGCTTGAAAAAACAACTGCTGGATCATCAAAAAGTAGGAAAGTCGTTTTTCCCAGAAATTCTCCTTTAATGCTTAACCAACCAATAAGAGAGGATTGTGGGACTCAGGGCCCACTATTTCTTAGTTTTGAGTGGCTTTCAAATCAATCAATTGTTTCCATGTTCCATATTTGACATCAACATCCACTTGTAGGTTTGACAGAGTATGATTCATTCATACTCAACCCTGGGCTGAATGATGGTCTAGCTCTCCACTATTATTGAAATGCACCATAAGAGCTTGTGCATTATCAGACGGATGCTCAAAAACAACATTTCCTTCATACGAACATGTAAATACCTCCCTTGGCCTCCAATTATCTTCTAACAAAGACACTTCCATGCCAGGGACCTGTGCACAGAGCACTGAAATATCTACTTCCTATTTATCTCAATATTCAAATCAAAGCCTGTCCATTAATAAAGGACTGGCACAGAAATGATTCTGTGAAACATCAAAAGGCATGGAATGCAGTATGAAGCAGGCCCTAATAAGTTACCATAACGGACAGTCCATTGTTGTGCCCTATAGCAGTGGTTCTCAACCTGTGGGTCTGGACCCCCAGCGGGGTCCCCAGATTATTTTTGGGGGTCCCCAAGATGATTAACTTAATGTGCAACATTGTTTTCTCACTCAACAGTCAACAAACAAAAGTGTGTAGAGGGTACAGGTATATGCACATTTCTAAAGTGACAATTTAAGCAGAAATGGTGAAAATACGCTGCACGCTGCGAGGCGTTGTGAGCATGTAGATAAGCTATTTTCACAATAGAACCGTGTTATACAAAATGTCATGTCTCAGCTCTTAGTGCTCATCAGGGTGGGGGGTCCCCGTCCCCAGTTAAAATATGATTATTTTGGGGGTCCCGGCCTGAAAAGGTTGAGAACCACTGCCCTATAGCACACACAACAAACAGCCATACAGTTAACCACAAACACGGTTGTGTGGCCCCCTGCCTAATCTAGTTGAATGCCCCTGGTATAGAGGGTATCTGCACATTTCTAAATGACAATTTAAGGACTTTTTAATACCTCTAAAATGACAAATTAAACATTGGCCAAATTTTCAAAGCAGAAATTGTGAAAATAGCCGATCTACATGCTCACAACGCCTCGCAGCGCGTTGCTATTTTCACAATAGAACAGTGTTATACAAAATATAATGCTTCAACTCTTAGTGCTCATCAGGGTGGTGGGGGGTCCCCGGTTGAAATATGATTATTTTGGGGGTCACAGCCTTAAAAGGTTGAGAACCACTGCCCTCCTGCACTTTGTATTGATAATACACACGTACCCTCCAGCTCCATGAAGCTGCTGCTCAGCCAGAGGTGAAGGGCGCTGCAGTCCTGGTGGTCGTTGAGGGTGAACAGGTTGGAGGGCACGTGGCCAGCGTAGCGACGCTGCGGCCGAGCCAGGAGCTCGCCGTTTGTGATTGGCCGGTTTAGATCCACGCCAGTGGGACAGGGAACCTACAAGAGGATGGATGACACGGTGACAACGGTATGCGTGTTGTTGTTGTTGTCGGGTGGAAACCGTGTATGTCCAAAACCGTTTGTTTTGCGTTTATCATTTTAAAAAATGATTTAAAATAGTGAAAATAGACGATCTACAAGCGCACAACGCCTCGCAGTGTGAGGCGTTGTGTGCTTGTAGATCGTCTATTTTCACTAGTTTTGTGCGACAGTCTTGTGTGATGAAGCTGGGCTTTACTTTACGATAAAACATCCAAATTTGAAACTTGGAGAAACGAGGTTTCTGCCCGACAGTGACGATATTGTCTCTGTCGGGTGGAAACCTCATATGTCCAGAAGTGTGACTTTTCAGGATTCAAATAAATAAAGCACTACTTTTGATGGTTTTAGGTGACGCCAGTACGATCAAGTAGGCCATTGATTTACAAACAAGAAGAAAAAAAAGTTAGAGATGGAGGTTTCTGCCCGAAAACAGCGATAATTAGACAGTGTCAAAATCTAGAACAGTGATTCCCAAACCTGAGGGTCGAGGGCCCACCGGTGGGCTGTGATGATAATTGCAAGTGGGGCCCCAAATAATTGACAAAATGCTTAAAGAGGTGGTGCCATAGTTTTGTCCTTTTTCTGTTTTATATGTGTCTATGGAGTTAACATTACTCTAATAGACCCCCAGGTGTGGATCGGCCACTTTTCATGCTTTTGTGTAGCAATTTTGATGAGGCAATATTGTGTTGTTCTAAAATAAAAAATCCTTCTTTATCCAAAC
Organism: Nannobrachium achirus; assembly: GCF_963921795.1. Taxonomy (NCBI): domain Eukaryota; kingdom Metazoa; phylum Chordata; class Actinopteri; order Myctophiformes; family Myctophidae; genus Nannobrachium; species Nannobrachium achirus. Next base: position 24,203,427 of record NC_137823.1, on the reverse strand, counting down.
CTGATACTGCAGTCCCGTGCACAGGATGAGATGGTCATAGGGGACCACCCTGTCCCCGGACACGCGGATGTGTTTGGCCTCTCTGTCGATGGCCACCATGGTGCCGGTCAGAACGCTGACCACGCAGCCCAGGTGGACACAGTCTCTGCTGCTGTAGCCATGGCTGCCATGCAACGCAGACACAGGAGAGAGAGGGCAGTTCAGCCAGGCACGCTTCACCGAGTTCAAGATGGAATACAGTAGGGCATTAACGACTTGTGATTTTTGCAAGTCGACTCGACTCAGTAAAAAGTTGAGTTGAAGTCGACTTTATCGCTTGATGACGTCATCACATCACACACGACCCCCCAATTTTTTGGCGGGCCCCCAGATGATTAACTTAATGTGCAACATTGTTTTCTCTCTCAACTGTAAACAAACCAACATAAAGTTTAAGTACCGTATATAGAGGGAATCTTCACATTTCTAAAGTGCCAATTTAAGGACTTTTTAACCTCTAAAATGACAAATTAAACATTGTCCAAATTCTCAAATATATAGAGGCAGAAATTGTGAAAATAGCTGATCTACATGCTCACAACGCCTCGCAACGCGAGGCGTTGTGAGCATGTAGATCTGCTATTTTCACAACAGAACCATGTTATACCAAATGTAATGTAGCACTGTAATATTGGATCATTCCGTCCTTGACAATAAGCAATCCTACTGTTTGAATGCTGTACAGATGCACACATGGAGCAAAAATAATGCTAGAAAAAAAAATACAAAGGATTTTCTTTTTCAACTTCGACTTTCTCTGGTGGGAGTCGACTTGTGTAATGAGGTCGACTCAGTCGACTTGTCGACTTTTTCGTTAATGCCCTAGAATACAGTAGAACAGTGGAAGGAGAGGAACGCCGGCTCGCACACCGTTTATCTGCTCCAAAAACTCACTTTTATTTTAGGCAACTGCAACCTTTCCACAAATCGTCTTCATCAGGGAAAAAACGAAGACGATTTGTCGAAAGGTTGCAGTTGCCTAAAATAAAAGTGAGTTTTTGGAGCAGATAAAAAGTGTGCATGCTTTCCTCTCCTTCCATTGTCTGATACCTTGATCTCCAGCACCTGGCCTGAATATAGGATTGAGATGTGCACACAATGTTATACAGTAGAACAGGACAATGTTCTCAAACGTTTTCCTCTCAAGCAGTGGTGTAAAGTAAGTACATGTTCTTAAGTACTCTACTTTGAGGGATTTGTACTTTACTTGAGTATTTCCAATTTCCTTTACTGATAGTGATACTCCACCACATCTCGGATCCAAATATTGTACTTTTACTCTACTACAATTAGATGAAAACTTTAGTTACTAGTTACTTTGCAGATATAAATGATTATTATAAAAACATGCATTAATGGCTTTAACTCTAGTCTATATTATATCTAGGCTATTTGAAAATAGACAGTTTTTTGCCAGGGACCCCCATAAGAGAAGATACAAATACATCTGAGTATATATATATATATATTTCTTTTCAAAAATAACAGATGTAAATGCTCGCAGGGCGGCACAAAGTGACACGATGTGAGCTTGTATATCTGCTATTCTTGTAAAAAGTGGTCAAAATGATTGTGACGATACATTAACTACTTTTTCCTAACCTTCCCATGAAGTGTATTTCATTTGTTTTTTACAGCACCTTGTGGACAGAAAGCTGATGTCATCACTGTTGTGGTGGTGGTTGCCCAGGTAACCGTGGGTTGAGATGAGGGTGACATTGTTGAACCAGAGGTGAGGGCTGTGGAGAACACAACTGAATCAGTAGGCTGTGTGACGGGCAACAAACTCGTATGTCCACATTTAAACTTTTTATATACAAAAACAAACAGTAAATGAATGAAAAGTAGCAAAAATTGCCGATCTGCAAGCAATGCGACACGAAAACGTTTGAGAACAACTGAAGGCATTTGTAGAAATCAGGTCTTAATGGAAATTTAAAGTGATTTTGTGTGGCTTTTATGAATATGTAGCCAATGAAAGGTATATTAATTAACCCATTTAGGCCTGAACGCAAATCTGTGTTTAGATTTGAACCACTTCAACCATTATTTTATGCTTTAACTATTAAAAAAATTGCAGATACGGTATAAGCCCACAGCGCGGCACTCGCAAGCTTGTAGATCTGCTATATTTGAAAAATCGTGAACATTTGTGCAAGTCTTTGATTAGTTTTCACCCGATTCTATAAATGTCTTCTAAATCCTCCTTCTAAATCAGTGGTTCTCAAACCTTTTCATGTCAAGGACCCCCAAAATTACATGCATTTGGCCACGGACCCCCCCAGAAGCAAATATTTGAGTTACAAATGTTCGCTTTTAAAAAGCTGTATTTAAAGATTTGCCAAAAGATTCATGATTAAAAAAAAGCAGATCTACAAGCTCGCAGAGCGGCACTCGGTGCCGCACTGTGAGCTTTTTTTACATTTCCTGAACGGTTTTGGACTTATGAGGTCTCCGCCTGACAGTGACGTGACAGCTTGAGTGGCTGTCCTCGCACTGTGCTCTGATTGGCTCAGCTAGAGATGCACTCAATCACTCAGTAAATCAGTGGTCCTCAGACCTATTCCTCTCAAGGACCCCCAGATTGATATTTATTTAGCTGCGGACCCCCATCTGTTTGTGACGCGTAGTGAGCTTGCAGATCGGCTTTTTCCGGCACGCTGTTTAAAACCGTCCATTATGTTAATATGTGGAGTGCCTTCCCTGCCTCACAGCAATGCTACAGAGGAATGTGTGAAGCGAACAGATGACGAGTGAATGAAAAACAAAACAGGCTGTTTCTCATCTATCTCTATATGGCCCTCTCATATCGCCTCTGTCGGGTTGGAGCCTCATAGATCCAAAGCTATTACTGTTCAGGATTCAAATTCAAAAGTATCAAAAGTAGCAGATCCACAAGCTGGAAACATGTCGGGATCTGCAACTTGTGATGCTTTTGTGTGACAGTGTAGTATGATCAAATAGGGCCTTCATTTGCGAAGGAATCTTTAAAAAAATGTGGAGATAAGAGGTTTCTGCCCGACAGCAACGGTATGATAATCATTCTACTTCAGTTGCCATTGTGTATTTGGCATATTCGCTGTTTTTGAAGGACACATATATACTGTATTATCTGTTACATCTATTGTTTGGAATGCTGTGGCTTTGATCCTAGCTCTCCTTTACTATTGTTAGTGTTTTTGTTGAGTGGCCCTGGATAAAAGGAAACCAATGGTTGGGGGAAAGAAAAGAAAATGACAAAAAACACTCCTGGTTTTACCATGCTCTCTTTCCATGTATAAAATAAGTTCTGCTTCTCAATATCATTTATTATACTTAAAGCCTGACTTCTTTTTATCCGGGGGAACAAGAGGAAAAGTGCATAGTGCATGTTTCCCCTCTGGGACTAAGGAATAATAATAAACCATACCATAAATAATAGAGTTGCATAGTCTGTAAATAATTATTCAATTAATAATCATAATAATTTGATAATTAAGCAGGGGTCATCACTATGTTGGCTTGTGGTGGACATTTATGTCCTTTTTTCCCTTCTTTTTGCCACAGACATATACAAAATGAGCGGTCAATAATATTACCAGAAACACATAATAGCCCATGAATGACTCATAACAGGTCTGACTGTAACTCTGAGAGTGTAGAAATGGAACCAAATTGCGGGTCCATTTGGTTCCATTTGTACACTCCCAACACGGCGTCAACATAGTCTGACCTCGACCTCGTCAAACTTTCCTTTTTAATCCGTAGAACAAAACAAAAGGAAGGATTTGTAAGCCCACGTCATTGAGGCATTAAGGCCAGCTCCTGGTGGTCTGGAGTCTGGACACTGGTTACCACCAGTCTCCCCCCCCCCCCCCCTCTCTCTGTTTGTGTTGCTATCAGGGAAGGACAGATGGACACGGTGACCCTATAGCCTGAACCACCGACACACACACACACACACACACACACACACACACACACACACACACACACACACACACACACACACACACACACACACACACACACACACCCGTGTGGAGTTTTTATCTGTCTGACTCTGCCCCGAACCCCCCTCCCAAACACCCACTATAGTGCAGAGCACGCACGCACACAAACATAATACAGTACCTACTGCAGTGGTTCTCAACCTGTGGGTCGGGACCCAGGGGGGGGTCCCCAAATTATTTCTGGGGGTCCTCCGATGATTACGGTAACTTAATATGTGCAACATTGTTTTCTCACTCAACTGCAAACAAACCAATATAAAGTTAAAGTGTATAGAGGGTATCTGCACATTTCTAAAGTGACAATTTAAGGACTTTTTAATACCTCTAAAATGACATGTACACTGCAGTACTGTATACTGCGTCTCAGTGGTTCTCAACCTTTTCAGGCCGTGACTCACCCCTAAAATAATCATACTTGAACTGGGGCCCCACAAGCATTAGGAATTGAGTCATTACATTAAGCGTGATGCTCGGTTCCGCAGATAAATATTGTGAAAATAGCAGATCTTTACAAGATGGCTATTTAAAAAAATGTTGCCTCTTTCTTTTATTATTTGACGATTTGTCAAATGTTTGACCAGTTTTTATATTATAATTTGTTTTGGGTCAGGACCCCCTGCTGTATCTTGCCTGTCTGGCCTACTTTCCTGAATTAAATTTGACCCTACCCGAAAAAGGTGTGTGTGTGTGTGTGTGTGTGTGTGTGTGTGTGTGTGTGTGTGTGTGTGTGTGTGTGTGTGTGTGTGTGTGTGTGTGTGTGTGTGTGTGTGTGTGTGTGTGTGTGTGTGTGCGTGCGTGCGTGCGTGCGTGCGTGCGTGCGTGCGTGCGTGCGTGCGTGCGTGCGTGTGTGGACAGCAGTTTTGTGCAGGACAGATAAGCCCCCGCCCCCGTCTCTTACAAGAAACTGACCCATCACTCACCCTTCTCAATGCGTTGCCACCATTAGCTTAGTTAGCGGCATGCTAACTGCCTCATTAGCCAACTCATTCGTGACAGCAAACACAAGATATCACCCATGCAGCAGGTCCCCCTGCAACGGTGTGTGTGTGTGTGTGTGTGTGTGTGTGTGTGTGTGTGTGTGTGTGTGTGTGTGTGTGTGTGTGTGTGTGTGTGTGTCTGTGTCGTTATTAGTGTGTGTGCGTGCGTGTTTTCGTGCACGTGCTTTGGAAGTGCACGTGACAGTGGAGTGTGGCTAATTAAAGCACTCTCTGCTGCTGAATGCCCGGACCCCAGGCAGCTGTGTATGGCTGCTGACACGCGCATGAGTGCGCACGTGCACGCACATAGACACACCACCCTATCATCCTGTGTCCGCATGCCAACCCACCACACACACATACACACAAATAAAACCATATTTGATAATAAACATCCTATCACCCACATGTTATGGAGAGTGATATATTATTGTAATTTAAGCATTATTTCCTGCGCAATGAATGAATGAAACTGAACGAATGGCACCGGCATGATGCTCGCAGCAAATTATTGTCTTCTATAAATAGACGATTATCTTATACTGTATAAACACAAATGACACAAGGAATTTACACTCTCACTTCTGCTGATTATAGGAAAAACAGAATCACAGAGATTAGTGGATAATTGATTCAGAAGGAGACTTTTGAATGTTGTGCCATTGTGCGCCCGACTCCAGACATGTCCATTGCAGGCGCACGCTCTACCAAACGAATTTGGCATAGCGGGTGGTTTTAGAATCTGCAATGTGCTTTCCCAAACGTGTGTGGCCAAAATAAAAATTTTATGGAAAGCCCACGGACACACCTCCATGCAGAAATGACAAAAAGTCCGCATAATGTATAGCGAGCACAGCGGCCCCAAAATACTGTTTAGGGACAGCACAAGCTGCCTGCCCGCAATTCGTGAGTAAGTCAGTGACGAGAATATATAGGGCCCTTGGTTTTCTAAAGTATAGTAACACACACATAAACACGCACGCACGCACGCACGCACACACACACACACGCACACACGCACACGCACACGCACACGCGCACACACACACACACACACGCACACACACACACACGCGCACGCACGGTTGCCTAGCAGTTATCACTTGTCAGGCGAATCAGCTTGTCATTCTGTCCTGCTTGTTGTTTGGTTGGAGAGCACTTTAATCTCAGAGAGACAGAGGCTGAACGCAAACAAACACAGGCAGCCTCCTGCACATGGTCAAGTGATGACTAGTGTACACCCCGCTGGATTCCTGAGAATAATAATTCGTCGCAAAGAACAGATTCAGTAGTGCAGGGGTCTTCAACGTTTTTAAGGCCTTATACCCGAGAGAGAGAGAGATGATGAATATAAAATATATAGAATTTTTGTCCATTTAGCAGTGGTGGGAAAAGTACTCACATTTTCTGCTTAATCAATACTGCATTGTAGAAGTACTCTGTTACAAGTAGTAAGTCCAGAATTAAAAATTGACTTGAGTAAAAGTACAAAAGTATTGGCATCAAAATGTACTTAAAGTACTAAAAGTAAAAGTAAGTAAAGATGTTTGAAAATAGCAGATCTACAAGCTCACAATGCGACGCGTTGTGAGCTTGTAGATCAGCTATTTTCAAATACCCAAGGTATAAAATAGGGCTAAAGTGGTTTATGTATGTTTTAACATATTATAATTTATATCAGCAAAGTAACTAGTAACTATAAGTGTAGTGGAGTAAAAGTACAATATTTGGATCCCAGATGTAGTACAAATACCTCAGAATTTTACTTAAGTACAGTAGGCCAACTTAAGCAAATTTACTTAGTTACTTTACACCACTGGAGCTGCAGAAAGGAGCTGTAGGAATGAACGGACGTTGGCACGTGTCTCTCACCAGAACACGAGGGTCTCCAGGAAGCTCAGAGCTGTGTCTGACGCCCCCACCACCACCAGCCTGGCGTTGATGGTCACCTTGGGCTCCATGCTGAGCTTTCTGCTCAGCAGGTTCAGAGCATACGGTGCCTGGTGAGGAGAGGAGGGGAGGGGAGAGGAGAGAGTGGCATTATAAGGCAGATTCCCTTGCAAAACACATCGTCGTTATCGTCACATCTCCTTATTCTAGCTTTTTGTGTTTTTTAACTTGCAGTATATTAACGCTAGGGATGGGATGATACACAATATTATCGTTTATCATGATAAAAAACACTCACGATAATTGTATGGTAGAGTTAATTTATCGTGATATCGTCCTCCGTCATGCACTGGGATCAATTCACCTTTTATTTGCCGAGTTGCATATCCGGTACCATTTAAACCCTCTATAATTGGTAAACGGTACTTATAATATACACACTTTTTTCACTCTCTATCAAATGTCTTTGCCAAAAAATAGCAGATCTACAAGCTCACAACGAGCGGCTATTTTTTGGCAAATGTTACATCTAATGGATTTTGATTATCGTGATAATATCGTAAATCGCGATTTCTTTTGTCACCATAATCGTGATATGAAATTCTCATATCGTCCCATCCCTAATTAACGCCCTACTTGATCGTACTACAGCGTCTCCCAAATGTGTAAAAAGTAGCAGGTCTACAGGCTCAATACGAGTTTTGAGCCTAGATCTGCTGCTTTTGATACCTTTGAATGTCACACAAACATAGTGAAAATAGCAGATCTACAAGCTCACAACGCCTCGCCTCCCTAAAAAGGAATGGTTTTGGACATCAAACCGACAGCAGATATAATCTATTAATCTTGTACACAAATGGTTGAATGATTGACAATGGTCCGAAGAAGAAAAAAAAAAAAAAAAGAAAAACAATAAGAACCTTCACAATAGATGAAATTAGAAGCAGCAATTTGCCCGTTCGCCAAATGTTAGGGTGGCATTGACGATTTGCGCAGAGAAATCTCCAAATGTCACACGTAGAAAAGGAATGACAGTGAATACCAGGGACGTGCAGAGAATGTTAGAAAGGCAGGAGCTGACATTTCTAAAAAAAAAAGCTTGGAAGTCGGCAATTTTCGGTAGGCCTACTTCATAAATGATACCCCACTAAACAGTGTAACAGCATGGATTTCTACACAGAGAGTGCAATTCTTTCAACATAAGATGCTGCGTTCAAGTTCAAGAGAGTTTGCAAAAGGCAATTCTCCCGAATGCTGCCTTCAGGTACCGTATGGCATGGAAAGAGGGCTTTTGCATTTCTTTCACCATAGTAAAAAACTGCATTCATGGTGTGGAGGGGGCACTTTTTACAGACGGATAAAAGGGCAGGGGCTCAAGCCCCCTTTCATGTCTATATGCGTGCACGTGCCTGGTGAACACAGTGTTCTCTAAAATTCAAAGGTTCCAGCAGAGCTCCATGCATGGCCCACCGTATGGTGGAGAGAGCTGGCTGCGATCTCTGGCTGATAATTGGGCCCTTGATCATTCATAATTAGGTAGATTGGTCCCACAATTCTGTCTAATGGAAACCTGAGGGGGTGGGGAGCCGCCGGATGGAAACCGCAAGGTTCCCAGTTCGATCCCGGGCTCCCCTAGCTCTAGTCGCATCCAACTCGAACGGCCCAGTTGAGTATTCTTATTTCTGGGTTCTGTCTTGAGGCGGACGAGTTGGATGTGTTTTATTTCATGACAGAAATAATGTATTTTACAGAGTGGGTGGGGTGCTGAGAGGTTCCCCACCGCGGAGAATAGACTTTCAACAACGCAAAACTACCTTTGTTTAGGTGAATAGCAAAGTAGTAGTAGTATTTTGACTGAAGTTGAGGGCAGATAAATTCCTGGTCCTGTCATTTAGTCAGCCGCCTGTCAGAGCATTAGTGAGAACTTGCTGACGCTCTGGACCAGAGCTAGGGCTCCCCCAGAGTTAGTGTCAAAGTGTCCTTGAGCAAAACTCTGAACCCCTAATTGCTCCCGATGTACAGGTTGGTGCCTTGCATGGTTTCCTCTGCCTTCTGTGTATGAATGTGTGTTGAATGGGTTAATGTAATGCACAATCTATGTAAAGCTATTTGGATACAAGCTCTATATAAATGCACCATTTACCACCAGTAAGACTCCCTAATCGGGAGATAAGCGACCGTCAGGTCGCAGCGTGATTTTAGGCCACAATGTGTAGGAGCAGTGTCCAAAAATGTGTTTGAAAAAATGGGCCTGATGGTGGCGCTATATGGGACAGATCCATGTTGATGAGATGAGCGTAGACATACTGTGTACCGATTTGCGTGATTTTAGGGCAAATTCTGTAGGAGCAGTGTCAAAAATGTGTTAGAAAAAATCAGCCTGATGGTGGCGCTATATGGGACAGATCCATGTTGATGAGATGATTGTAGACATACTGTGTACCGATTTGCGCGATTTTAGGGCAAAATCTGTAGGAGTAGTGTCCAAAATTGTGTTTTAAAAATCGGCCTGAAGGTGGCGCTAAATGGGACAGATCCATGTTGAAGAGATGAGTGTAGACATACTGTGCGATTTGCGTGATTATAGGGCAAAGATTGTAGGAGCAGTGTCCAAAAATTTGTTTTGGAAGAATCGGCCTCATGGTGGCGATAGAAGAGGGGCATGTGAGAATTGATGGGTGGAGGTTGTGGTTTAGCAGGCAAGGAGTGTGTGTGTGCAAAATGTGGCATGGATCGGGGCAACGGTTGCGAAGATATGAGCAGGGCAAAAGTGTGACGTGTGACGTGTGACAGACTCACAGACTGACTCACAGACTGACTCACAGACTGACGGACAGCTGGTCGAGGTTTTGATAGTAACTGCGACCTGACGGTCGCAATAAAAGATATACAATGATTTTGTCTTAAATCTTTTGGCATTTAGCTGATGTCTTGTGTCCCGTGGCTCACAGTGAGGGCAACAGCATAATAACATTTGATATATACTTGAAATTCTACAGCAAACTGGTGTAAGTGCTATTTTTTGGCCTGCGACATTATAGCGTGCAAATAATAATGATATTTCACCCATCGGGCGGGAGACGAATGAACGATAGGAAAATTGCTGATGACTAGTTAACATCAAAACTACTCGTGTGATGCCTCATTCATGCAGTTAGCACCTGAACATTTAATTTCTGTTTATTTAAAGCAGTGGTTCTCAAAGTGGGTTCCAGGGATGGGGGTCTTTATGGGGGTCTAAATTGACCCTTAAAATGCTGTAACTCTAATGGGCCCTAATGGGTTCATTTGGTTCCATTTGTACACTGTCAGAGTTAAGGGGAGACCTTGACATTTGATGAAGGTTTGAGAAAACACTGATTTAAAGAGCTGGGGAGCCGGGGGTAGAGACACCTGTTACTGAACAAACGCTCTAGTTATTTAACAAAAAAGAACGTCACTTACACCTTAACTAAACGAACAAAGCAGAGATTTTGCACGTAGTACGCGGGGGCAGGTGCAGCTGTGTCCTTATCAGTCCCAGCGCCCTGGTCGAGATGCTGCTTAACAGGGACGTGCAGAGAATGTTATGGAGGCAGGGGCTGACATTTCTAAAAGGGCCGTTTGGTGAAAATATCGAAAATAGCCGACCTCCAAGCTCACAACGCGCCGTGTTGCGACGCGTTGTGAGCTTGGAGGTTGGCTATTTTCGATACTTGACACAACACTTAACCCCTAAGCACTACCCTAACCCTAAGCATAATCAAGTCAATACTGGAGATGTGGCGTACAGCTCGGATTTCCACACAGAGAGGGCAATTCTTTCGACATAAGATGCTGCATTCAAGTTCAGGAGAGTTTGGACAAGGCAATTCTCTTGAATGCTGCCTTCAGGTATGGCACGGAAAGAGGGGCATTTGCATTTCTTTCACCGTATAGTGAAAACTGCATTCATGGTCTGGAGAGGGCACTTTTTTTACAGACGGGTAAAAGGGCAGGGGCTCAAGCCCCCTTTGATGTCTATGTGTGCACGTGCCTGCCGCTTTAACCATTTTCTTTTTTCTTAAAACATGACGGGCCACAGTCCCCCTCCTGCGTAACGTGAGCCCTGTATTGACAGAGAGAGAGAGAGAGAGAGAGGAACAGGTGCTTTAAATGTGATTAAGCCGTCAGTGCTCGGAGCCAACGGGGGCTTTACAATCTAGAAGGACATGTGCTAACACAATGCTGCAGGCTACAGGCCCCGCTCTTATCTGCACATGTACGCCTGCTAATCACGGTTGCCGTGTTACCTAACCGCACTGCTTCTCGACCTGTGGGTCGGCACCCCTAAGGGGGGTCTCCACATGTTGGTTTTTTTTTGGGGGGGGGGGGGGCGCGGGGGTCCCCCGATTGACAGTGAGTGAAGTGACAATTTAAGGACTTTTAAAGGAGTAGTTCACCCCCAAAATGACTTTTTTTTCCTATTGATTGCTCACCCCATGGAGACCTGAGGTCAATTATGTTTGTAGTTTTTTTGTCACATTCCTAAGACAAAAATGTGATAATTGTAAATGTACCCCCATTGATCCCAGATGGGGACTCAAATGCATTTGGGTCCCCATCCGGAATCAATGGAATCAACCTCAACAAAAGGACCATTACTGCATCAAAAGTATTTGACAAACTATACTATAAAAACTGTTCAAATATTGGCCAAATAATATAAGAAAGAGGCGATCATTGTGAAAATAGCCAATCTACAAGCTCACAACGCCTCGCAGCGTGAGGCGTTGACTATAATGTAAAAACAATATTGTACAAAACAATTTTGTACAACAAAATTTTCTGTGGAACAGTGTCAAACTAAATGCAGTGCTGAACTAACCCATTAGGAACTGAGGCCCGATTCTACAAAAATGCCTTCTAAATCAGTAGTTCTCAAACGTTTTCATGTCAAGGATATCCAAAATGATGTATGTATATTATGTATTTATAACACCAAAAAAGTAGTCTTGTTTCCATCGGGGTCCTATATAGGGAGTCAAGACTCGGGGCGTCCGAAGTACACGCCCTAAAAGCGATCAATCGTCACTCACTCACGGTATAAATCACACCGAGAGAGAGAGAGAGAGAGGAGTGACTTTAACAGAGAGACAGCAGATGGGGCTTTTAGTTTTTCTGTAACCAAAAGACCACTGATTGCCGCTGCTGATGCTGATGAACACAATGACTATGCTTTTAGCAAAGGATCAAAGCTGTGACCTCTCCAGTTATGGGAGGGTGGTCTCTCTCTAACACTCCCCCCCCCCCCTCCCCCATCCCACCAAGGCAACCCTAATTGTCACCGGCGCCTTGTGTGTTTTTGTTTTATCCTTAATGTAATTACGGGGAGCAAAAAAAAAAAAAAAAAAAAACAAGACGAAAAAAAAAAGAAGCTGCTCTGCATTGTCTCTCTTGGACGGTGTAATCATTTATCAAGACAGACAGGGGGGGTTGGGGGGGGGGGGGGGCATTGGCACAAGAAAAGCCAGCTTATTAGCACCGCTGAGCCGGTCCAGGTGACAGTCAGTCACCACAGATACACCGCCACCAGCGCGCGCGCGCGTGTGCGTGTGTGTGTGTGTGTGTGTGTGTGTGTGTGTGTGTGTGTGTGTGCAGGGGTGTCGCACCAAATTCTGGGCCCTGGGTACAAGGATTCACTGCGGGCCCACCCATGAATGTTCTTCATAAGGGGAGGGGGTTTAACCCATTTAAGCTGGTTGCACACTGCTGCGTTTTTCGGGCCGAATATCGGAGTGAATTTCGGAGCGCGCAAATAAAAAATCAACCTCACGTTATGCCAGTCACGTTTGCACACTGCCGCCCGTTTCGCGCACCACTATCTTTCTCTCTCTCCTTGCCCTGAAAAACGCATTTCGCAAAGAAAAACGCAGCAGTGTGCAAAGACCTTTAGACTGGGAATGCATTATTACGCATTATTTTGTGCTTTAACTATTGAAAAATAGTAGATATACTATGCAAGTCTTTGAATATTTCAAATCCTTCTAAGGTTTTTTGAAAAAAACTATGTTTTAATGTCAGTGGTGCTCAAACCTTTTCATGTGAAGGACCCCCACAATGATAAGTATTTGGCCACAGACCCCACACCAATTTGAGTTACAAACGTTCGCTTAAAAAAAATACATATATTCAAAGATTTGCACACATTTTCACAACTTTAAAAAAATAGCAGATCTACATGAGCTTGTATATCTGCTATTTTTCAATAGCTAGAGTATAAGATAATTAAGGCCCCTCCACCTTGGGCCCTAGTGACTCAGTCCCACTTTTCCCCCCCTTGTGACGCCCCTGTGTGTGTGTGTGTGTGTGTGTGTGTGTGTGTGTGTGTGTGTGTGTGTGTGTGCACAGACGTGTGTGTGTGTGGTTATAAGTGGGGAGTTTAGCTCTGACGCCAATTTTGGCAAAATAAAAAGTGATAACACTAGGCATGTTTCACGGAGAGTCTAAAATTGAACAGAATGCATATGTTGGGAGAATGGTGTAAAAAAACAACGCATAAAAGAATTCAAATTAAAACTGAGGGAGGAATAAGGGGGGGGGTTCAATTATGTGGCGTTCTTTTCAAGGAGGACCCCCCCCCCCCCCACCAACATCAAGCAGACACTGTTGGCCCGGTGACAACTCTCACTCCCTATTGTAACAAGTGAAGCCGTGCCGTCATTGGATCAACATGTTGTACTTGTTATTTGATTTTCCCACAAGTGTATCTGTATACAGAGTATCTGTCCATCTCTCTCTCCGTACCATGGCTAAAGGCTGCTAAAGGAGCACTGTTAGTTAGAATACATCATTTGGACTTCATGTCAACGACCCCCAAATTCATATGTATTTAGCTGCGGACCCCCCACCCCCATTTAAAAACGCTTTGTGCCAGTGACCCAATGCAGAAGCCAAGAGTTGAGTTAAAGGTGTCCAAATATTTTCCAAGATTTTTCAAAAATAGCAGATCTACAACCTATAAAATATGGTTAAAGTGGTTAAAATGATTATGACACTGGTAATCCCCCCCAGGACTCCTGGAGGTTCCCGGAAACCCACTTTGAGAACCAATAGTATGACAGTATGATCTGTTCTATGTACAAACCTGAACAAACACCTGCCGCCTCCGGCTCTACAGAGCCCACTAAGCACAGCAGTGTACAAAACGTAACCAAATGGACCTGTAATGGACCTGTACTTGATTTTCAAAAGTAGTCCCTTCTGTAGTAGCTCCCTCTAGTGGCAAATGGATCCCTAGTTATACTGTGTTAAATTGTTTATTGAGTTATAGGTAAAACAATCTTATAATACTTTTGTATTTTACTATAGTTGTCACCCTCTGCCCTGTGCTTCGAAGCCTTCATTCAAGAACACCTGCGTAGTCTGAGCTAATCAGCCCAACCTCTTCCACTCCTTCTTTGTCACTTTCCCTTGCTCCCTAACTCCGTCACCCCCTCCCTCCCTAACTCCTTCCTCGTCGCTCTCCCTCCCACCCTAACTCCTTCCTTGTCACTCTCCTTTGCTCTTCCGTGTCACTCTCTCCCCTCATTCAGAAGGACAGCTACTTCAATCTTCTCCTGCACCGCAGGGCCCAGCCCACCCTCCAACCCAGCTCCTCCTCCTTCCCTCCTCCCCCCGCGTCCCCCCGCGTCCACATTTTTCCCAATTACCCTAAGCGCAACGGTGGGGGCGCGGGGGGCTGCAAGGGAAAGGAGCGTTTGTTTTCGGTGATGACGACGGAGGCGCGTCGTCTCAGGCGATTTGGGAAACAGTGTGAAACACACACAATATAGCCGTTTCCTTAAAGAGGTGGTGCCATGATTTTTCCCCCTCTAAAACATGATTATCAGGTATTATGATTATACTAGGAGGAAGATTATTTCCAAAAAAGTGTACAGAAAGAGTTAAAATTATGTTTTTATGTGGCCACACCCACCAGTTCATTGGTATGCGTGGTTGTCATGGTGGGTGGTGACCCAGCTGAAGCCACACCCACGTATGTTGGGTGAATGGTAATTAGGGGAGGGGTTGATTCTGTGATGTAATAAGTATGTGTGTTTTTGGACCGGCACGTTTGACCCCACAAGGTGGCAGCCTACAGCTAAAACCCAAATAGAAAGGCAATACGTAATTGCTCATAACAACCACACCAGGGGGTCTAATGAAGTACTGTCAACCTCCTAGACACATGAAAACCAGAAAAAGTACAAAACTATGGCACCACCTCTTTAACACAATTAACACAACATGTAAAATGATGCTGTCTTAGTAGTAATATTGTTCCTCACTTGGTCTACGAACTGCCGACCAAGTGAAGACATCACAGACTGAGGCTTTAATGAAATATCCCAGACCATTAGGATTTTGGCTGGAAGAAGCCGGTTTGATCAGTTAAAATGCGCTGATCTTCAAATAATAAGCAAAGGTAGCCTATCGACAAGTTCTCAGGTAGATAGGATACTTTCACTGTGCAACAGGTTTCCATATAGAAGACCTGCTGGCTTCTGTGGAATCCAAATGAGTGAAATCAGTCGCTGCGACTGAGAACTTTATTCCATTCCACCCCCCCGCCTCTTTCTCTCTCTCTCCCCCTCTCTCCCCATCTCCGTCTCTCTATTAGCTGCAGGCTTTGTAGGCATTGTAAGGCTGGGCGATATATAGAAAACTATAGCGATATCGAGCTATCAACATGCGAGGTATACATATCGACGAAGACAGCTTGAAATGAGGTATTGGTCTATGTGTCAAATTAATTAACAGAAACACTATGGATGCACGTATCACAGGCAAAAAAGCAGTCCATCTGTAACCAGGTGTGGTTATTTCAATAAAACCATTGTTGGAAAATGGAAATAAGGCATTTCATTTCTTTATTCTATGTGTACTGTGCAGTGTGCATGCATGGATATTCTATAATTATCGGGGTTAGGCAGGCAGTGGACCTAAAGCAGAAACACATTAATAACTATAAAATGCTTTTTGTTGTTTTTACTAATATTGAGAGTAATTTTAGGTATTAGGCGATATTAGGTTTTCCTAATATCGCTCAGCCTTAAAGGAGTAGTTCACCCCCAAAATGACCTTTTTTTCTATTGATTAGACTTGAGTTAGACTTGAGGAGACTTGAGTTCAATCATATTTCAATCATATTCTTTAGTTTTTTGTAGCATTCCTAAGACAATAATTTGATTACAATAAATGTACCCCCATTGATTCCGGATGGGGACCCGAATGCATTTGGGTCCCCATCCGGAAACAATGGGGGTCAATTTACTATAATCAAATTGTTGTCTAAGGAATGCGACAAATACAAAAGAATATTATTGAACTCTATTTTTGTTTTTTGTTTATTGTGTTGTGTTTGTGTGTGTGTGTATGTGTGTTTTGTTAAAAGAAATGTTAAAAATGTGTGATTTAAGTATTTGCAGTGCTCGGTGTAGGGGGGTAAAAATATTCAGAAAGAAGAATCTAAATGCAACACAACGATGTGAAGGTGGAGTTGATGAATGTAAAGAGGTTAAACAATTCAATCAAAAGGAGTAAGGTTATAGCAAATAATAAAAAGGGAAAAATGTAAATGATATGGAGAAACTAACCCATAACTCGAAGAATGTGAGAAATGGACTGAAAATGGAAATCAACAGGACTAAACGAACACCCATGAACCGACTGGAATGTGATGCATAATAATGTTATATAGAACCCCTGCACTACAACTGTTTTTGTATTTGAAATCTGCTAATAAAAATTAAGTAAAAACAAAACAAAATATATATATATATATATATTATTGAACTCATGGCATGAGTAATCAATAGAAAAAAGGTCATTTTGGGGGTGAACTACTCCTTTAATCCTGTGGCACGTGGCTGCTCTGTGGCCCAGCTGTTGCTGCTACAAACCCCACCTGCTCCTGGGTGACCTGGCTGGACGGGGCGTTGGCGCCCAGCTCCTCCAGCGGGTAGGAGATCTGGCGCCTGGGGCGCACCGGCACCATGCCGCTTAGGACGCACGCCACGGGGTGGACGCAGGAACTCTGTTAGGAGGAGGACAGAAACCCCACAGGCAGAGGACCAGGAGAAAGGGAACGTTACACAAATTATTATGATTTTATTTTTTTTTGGGGGGGGGGGTGAACTACTCCTTTAATTCAAGTGACAGATGGCAAAAAGAGGGGTTTTGTGATATTTTTAGGGCGATCACAATCTACCTTTTGGGCACCCCTGGTATAGAGGGTATCTGCACCATTTCTAAAGTGACAATTTAAGGACTTTTTAATACCTCTGAAATGAGAAATGAATCATTGGCCAAATTGTCAAATGTTAGAGGCAGAAATTGTGAAAATAGGCGATCTACATGCTCACAACGCCTCGCAACGCGAGGCGTTGTGAGCATGTAGATCTGCTATTTTCACAATAAAACCGTGTTGTCCAAAATGTAATGCATCAACTCTCAGCGCTCGTAGGGTGGGTGGGGGGTCCCCGGTTCAAATATGATTATTTTGGGGGTCGCAGCCTGAAAAGGTTGAGAACCACTGCTCTACACCACTGCTCTGTCCTCCTCTGTCTTGGTCCCCCCCCCCCCCCCTGACATTCTCCTATTTGCACCTCGTCATCCAACCAATCTGCTGTTTGCTTGCGAGAGCTAATTAGCAGGGGAAGTGGAGGGCCTCTCCCACACACACTGGGGGGAAATGTCTTTTATTAGGAGATGGAGAGGTGGAGCTGGCAGCGATGGCGCCACCTGCTGCCCTGACCACCAGGGAGCGGAGAGCAGAGTGCGCTGTAAATAAAAGATGGCAGCCGTAGCCACTTTCACCCCTGATGTGCCTCTTTTGGACATTGGCAGATATCTTCTGAAATGTGTCCGAAATCATGTCATAATGTTGTGTTTTTCCGATTCCTGCGAAAGGCTCGTTTCATATCATATAGTGCCCTTGGACAAGACAACGAACACCTGCCTATCTTCTACTAGGGCTGGGCAATTAACAGAAAATGTATACAAAATTACATTTAGATCCTCTAACCCAGTGGTTCTCAACCTTTTCAGGCCTCGTCCCCTAACAGCAGATCTACAAGCACCCAACGCCTCGCGAGGCACTGTGTGCTTGTAGATCATTATATTTTACGTTTTTCAAGGATTTAAAGGGCATTTTTAGAATTGGCATCAGTCCTAAATGGGTTAATACAGCATCACAATCATTTTAACCACTTTATCCATCTACTTGCAATTGTAGATTGCAATTCCAACAACACCAGTCCTCGTGTCAACAACACCACCAGTGCCCACTGTGCCCACCTGCTTGTGGCGAGGCGGGTAGACGCGGTAGTAGAGGCATGTCTTGTGCGCCAGCCTCAGCGCCTCCTTCAGGAAGTGCTTGGCGTGGCGCTGGAAGACGGGCAGGAGGACGAAGTGGCACAGGCGCGCGTGGTCCTCGTAGCGGTGCTGGCTGAAGTAGATGAAGTTCTCCACGTTGTAGTGGGAGCGGATGTACTCCATGTCCTGAGGGAGGAGGGTGGAAGGGTAAACGTTGTCCCGTTAAACCAGGGGTCTTCAACGTTTTCAGGCCAAGGACCCCTTAGCTGAGAATGGAGATAAAGCAGGGACCCCCCTCTACATATTGTATAAAATCGTGTTTTCATCGATTTCATAGATAGATTCTTAGACGTGTATGACAGCAGTCCATGTTGGATTCGTGTTAATGTGTTTTTTCAGACATTTAACCACTTAAATCGTCGATACTTTAGTCAATTTCACCTTTCACTCCAAACCTATTTACGCAAAATAGCCGATCTACAAGCTCTCAGCGCCTCGCAGCTGCTATTTTTGTCTCAAGTTCTCCTCAGAATAGGGATGCGAGGGTTTAAGTTGTTAATTTAAAATAATTATTCTATTACACAAATATTTGCGTTAAACAATAAGGTTTCATATGATATGACATCATATTTCTATTCTATTTCTATTTTTAGGTTCTCTGACCTCAATTACACCCAAAAGAACTGAACTTTGAACATTCAGTGCATTTTCTGTGGTCTGGGGATTCCGGATGGGGCAAATCTCACCTACAACTGACCAATGAACAGCAACGCGTCTTTGTCCGAAAGCACGTGATAATTGATGATAATTTGGTCCACACTTTACCTCTTCATTTCGGATGATTAAAACCCCCACAATCTGGCTCTGCACTTCAGCAACAAAGGCTTGCACCGGTGTCCCATCCTGTGAAACAAGGAAACAAAAACAAAACATTGAGAGAGAATTAAAAGATTAGATGTGTTGGACAAAGTACTCAAGTTTTTGAGACAAAGTACTTAAAGGTGAAAGTGAAAGGTGCTTAGCCATATTTGTATCAAAATATGTTCAATAGTGAAAAAAGGTGAATCTACAACTCACAACCCATCGCACCATGACACATTGTGACCTTTGAAGATCGGTTATTTTAACAATTCTTTTTAAATAATAGGGCTTCAGTAACTAATTCATTATTCATTATGTGAGTTTGAGTTCCATTCAAGCTTTCTTTTTTCAATCTGGCTCATTAAAATAAAAATGATGGAGGTTTATTTTATTATTATACATTTTTACACAAACATTAGATTACTGGGACATGATGATGGTGGCACTAACGCTATGGTCAGGTCATGTGCTGTGGATGGAAACCCAAGGAAAACTCCTCCATTGTCCATTCTCGTTTGAGACGTAATTATGTGTCTTGGAACGGCCGCAGCAGTGACAGCTGGGATGTCTGTCAGAATGAGAAAATCTGTTGAATCTGAATTCACGCCGATCTGTTTGGTTTGGCACGCCCCGCGATGTGTCCTCCCCCACGCGCTAATCCAAAACAATCATGGAAATAATAGCTTAAATTAATTCATTGATAACAACACAAGCCCAGTGTGTGATGTTAACAATTAAAGAGGTGTCGTTCGAATTTGAGTAGGTTTTTTTTTTTGTCTTTGTGAAAATATAAGCAACCAATTCTCTGAAAAGCAGCCTTTTAGTGATGGGTTTCAGTGAGAAGAAACATTAAATAAAATAAATTAAAACATATGACAAAGATAGATATATATATATATACTGTATATACCCCTCATTTCTCACATGGCCCTCTTCTAGCGCCACCATGAGGCCGATTCTTGCAAAACACATTTTTGGACACTACTCCTACAGATTTTGCCCTCAAATCACGCAGAGCGGCACACAGTATCTCTAAAGTCATGTCATCAACATGGATCTGTCCCATTTCCCATATTCCCTCCTGATTGGCTACGATTGCCTTCTAAAGTTGAGTGCCAATCCCGAACTAGTTCGGCTTTATTAGCGTATCGCAGAGTGCCGATCCCGAACTAGTTCGGCTTTTTTTTTTTTTTTTTTTTTGGACCCCATCAAATCTAGTGAACATGATTTCAATCGCGATTTTGCATGTTCCACCCCCATACAACCCCATCTAACATACAGGGCAGCCATGTTTGTTTACATAACATGTAAAACATAATGGCGATTATCTCAAGAATGCCTGAACGGATTTCCAATCGGATTTTTTTGTTTGAAAGCTGTGAACAAACTGCACAAATCCACTCCAATGCAATCCAGGATTGCATTGGATTTTTTAGAGCTCATTCTTCTCTGTTTTTTTCCCATGCATGAGGTGTGCAAGGTTTAATCATGGCTAAGTTGACGAAAATAAGGCTTCTAAAATGCTTGGTAGCCAATAGCTAACTTCAAGCTAACTTCATCCTCTTCCTGTACATGCACAAAGGAAAGTGTTCAGGCAAGTCATGGCTGCAGGGCTTCTGCATATACCAGCATATCTCTATGGGATTTTCTATGGCCACTGGGCGCCCTCTAGTGGTGAAAGGGGTGGCACTCAAAGAGTTAACAGTGTAGAAGAGCCTGTTACTTTTCAGGACTCAAATTCCAAAATATCAAAAGTAGCTCAAAACAGGTCGCCTCGCCCCGTTTTGAGCTTGTGGATCTGCTCATTTTTATGCTTTTGTGCAACACTGACATGACTGTATGATCATGTGTGACATGGTGTGTGTGTTTGTCATCATGGTGCGTGCGTGTGAGCGTGCGTGTGCGTCACGGTGGACTGACCGGGTCTCTCCGGGCGTGCCAGAACACGTCCAGGTCCTCCAGCAGAGCCTGCTGCTCGCTGAGCCTCTCCACCATGGCAGAGACAGCAGGCCTGTCTGCGCTCAGCGCTGGCCTCACCGCCACACACCTGCAGGGGGCGCAGCAGCAGCAACATAACCCCACGGCACTGCAGCACCACAGGTTGTGTGTGTGTGTGTGTGTGTGTGTGTGTGTGTGTGTGTGTGAGTGTGATAAGTACAGTATATTGTCTCTGTCTCTGAGGTGGAAACCTCAAATAAATGTCCAAAACTGTTACCTTTCAGAATTCAAATTCAAAAACTGCAAAAGTGCTTTTGATGCTTTTGCGTGACGCTGTAGTCATGTGATCTGTATGACCTGTATGGCAGTGTTCAGCAACCTTTTTGAAATGAAATGAAGTGCTGTGTTTTTGTTTTCTAGATAGTCAGAGTGCCATGTCAACATAAATTTGAATGGCATATTTTGATCGTCAGGACATTGTTATTCATTAGACTCAGCAATAACCCACTTATCTCCCAGAATCCCTTTTCAGTCAAAGTTCAGAATTTTAATGCATGTAGAATTATGTGCAGGATGTAATTTGCTGCAAATTAGGGGACCTAATTTAATTGAACATGTTAAAACGATATTTGATTTTATAATGTAAATCCTCTCTCTCACACTTCTGCCAGTGTGCCAGTGATCACCCTCCCCTGTGCCAAGGTTGGCACCTGCGCCTAAGGTTGCCTACCCCTGCTTTGGAATTCATTTACGAAAAAGAAAGAAACACCAAATAGAGATTGGAGGTTTCTGCCTGACAGAGACGATATGACTGCATGAATACAAAAGTACAAAACGAATCAAGCTCCGATAAATTGCTAGATTAATTTAGAACGGGTACACATTATTGTGTATCATTATTTTATGCTTTAACTATTGAAAAATAGCAGATATACAAGCTCACAGCGCGGCACCGAGTGCCGCGCTGCGAGCTTGTACATCTGCTATTTTTGAAAAATTGTGAAAATTAGAATTTCGACCCGATTCTATAAGTGTCTTTTGAATCCTTCTATGGTTTTTTGATAAACCTATGTTTCTATGTCAGCAATCTGTCCAGCCATCGTCAAAGAAAAGGTCCTTTTCACTTAACTGGAGCTCAGTTAGTCTGTTCTTGAGAGACTACTATGTCAGTGGCAGCGCGGCACTCGGCATAGCTAAAGCATTCAATAATTCTAGGCCTAAATGGGTTAAAGAGAACACATTGTAGACCCAGACTGCTGTCCGTGTGGAGGAGGAGGGCTCTCTCACCTCAGCAGGGCGGAGCGATGGAGGACGTAGAGCTCGTGGGACAGCGTGCTGGAGGGGCGCGGCACCACCCGCACAAAGTTCTGGATGAGGGGGAACTCCTGGGCCAGCGGCGACAGCGTGATCACACAGTAGTCCCTGTCCTGAGACGAGACAAGCAAGTTGTAGAAGGTAGTGGTAGTCTCTGATTTGTAGTCTCTCGCTCAAAACACGGCGCGAAGTGCGCCATTTCGAGCTTGTCGATATGCAAATTGTGTTACTTTTGAATATGAATCCTGAAAAGTAACAGTTTTGAACGTGTTCCTTCCACGCGCTACGTGGAAGGAACACAAGTCTGCTCTTGCCTCAGGGAACCTTTTAACTATTCTTTTATTTGCCCCCCAGCAGTCGGGCTGCCTTGAGGCTTTTGTTTTCGACATGACCCCCCAAATTGGACCCATATAGGGTCCCAAATGGACCCTAGAGAGTAGAGACCCTTGTAACTCTGAGCGTGTACAAAATGTAACCCAATGGAGATTTGCATACTCTCAAGAGTTAAATGAACACATGGGATTTTACAGTGACTGTGTACACAAAGTGATACTTACAGGGAAAAGTGTGAATATGTACGGGAGAAAGTCCACCGATCTGGAAGAGACAAACGGAGGAAACGGGGGAGGATAATGAGGATAATTTACATTCAGAGTCATGCACCAAAACACTGAAAAGCCGATCTACAAGCTAACAAACCTCCCCATCTGCCTCTCGTTGTTTGGCTTGTAGATCGGCTATGTTACGTATGTGCTTGACCCAGTATATACAAGTCGTTAGCCTTATAGCATAATTGCCTAACTCACTTTTTGGTCAAATTGACATTTTTGCCTAGCTCTACTCTCCTAAAACTGCTGCATCATTGTGCCTTATTGCCTAGGTCCTAAGCCTATCAGAATGCGTGTTACATTCCAAAATGTAAGAAAATGCAGAAAGTGCTTTTAAGTAAACTTTTTGTTTTGTCTTTTCTGAAAACCTTAAAAATCAGACTTATCCATTTTTCTCAAAGTGGGGTCCGGGGACCCCCAGGGGTCCTTGTGGGGGTTTCAGGGGGTCCTCAGCTAAATGATAGTTAGGAACCAAATGGACCGTTATACAGTACGTATGCATGTCAGACTGGGGGTCATTGAAATTAAAATGTTTGGGAATCCCTACTATAAAGCTGTAATAATCTTCTCTTATGGGGGTCCCTGGCATATCTTTTCAAATGGGGGTCTGTGGGCTAATAAGTGTCAATTTGGGGATGGTTGACATGAAAAAGTTTGAGAACCACTGACTTAGGCAATTGTGCTATGAGGCTAACGATGTGGCGAATCGTAAAAAAAGGCAAAGGCTTAAGTGAAAATATGTGCGTGTGCCAGTGGGCAGAGTAGAGGCAGAGACGCCAACATGGGAGAGAGCACAGCCAACCTGCCCCCCCCCCCCCTCTCTCTCTCTCTCTCTCTCTCTCTCTCTCTCTCTGCAACACCGTCCAACTCCTCGGCTTCGACTCGCTGTCACTTTAAGCAGCGCGCTCATTAATTATATGCTCATTCTCGGTGGGGAGTGTCTGAATTCCATATTCTCTAACAGCTGGGGAGTAGGGGGGACTGTGAGAGGAGCCTGGCGGGGGGCCCCAAATAACAGTCACTCTTCATTCCCCTTTTTCTTTTTTTACTACCGGGGGTGACATATGACAGGAGAACACCCTGGATGGCTGCCACCACACTGTGGGCACTGTACAAGGATGTCCCCCCAACATTAGGGGAAAAAAGTGAAAAGCAACTGTGTTATTATAGCGCAGTGGTTCTCAACCTTTTCAGGCCGCGACCCCCAAAATAATCATATTTTAACTGGGGACCCCCACCCTGACGAGCGCTAAGAGTTGAGGCATTACATGTTGTACAACACGGTTCTACTGTGAAGATCTACATGCTCACAACGCCTCGCAGCGAGCATGTAGATCTGCTATTTTCACAATTTCTGCCTCTAATATTTGACAATTTGGTCAATGTTTAATTTGTCATTTTAGAGGTTTGAAAAGTCCTTAATTGTCACTTTAGAAATGTACACATACCCTCCATACACTTGAACTTTATGCTGGTTTGTTTACTGTTAACGGAGAAAATAATGTTGCACATTAAGTTAATCATCTGGGGACCCCTCAAAATAATTTGGGGACCCCCCTGGGGGTCCTGACCCACAGGTCGAGAACCACTGTGTGTGCTGTAACACCGATTGTAATGCACTTTTGGTAATTTGACTTCACTTGACTGTGCAGTTAGCAACTCCGGAATGGCTGCCATCTAGTAGTTCTAAGTAGATGTGTCCAGAAATGCACAAAGGGAAAAGTCAGTCACCCACTTTCAGGTGTCCCTATGCTGGGCATGTCTTTGGCCTATGTAGGGAAAACGTGTAAAAGGTTGTACACGTTTTTCTTCACTGATAGCTGTGAAAATAGCTCAAGATACCTCGCATCACAATGTGTCACGAGAGCTTGTAGATCAGCAATTTTTTGACGTGAAAGGCAGTTGAACGACAAACTATAAATGGTATAAGTGGTTAAGCGACATGAACACAGCGGGGGGGGGGGGGGGGGGGGGATCATTACCTGAAATATGGCATTTCAAATCTATGACATAGAAGGGATTAACATTTAAAGGCAGATTTGGCTTTGCATTCCGGTGCCATCTGTAATTTTTTGGGGGAATAGCAGGTTGGCTATATGGCCTTTTTCAAATGGTGAATCTCTCATTTTGGAACACGTCTCTTCAAAGACACTACACATGCAAATCAGCTATAAGTGATGCAAATTCGCCACAAAGGAATTAATTATACCCCACACATTTAAATAGCGAGCCACTTTACCATGAATGGATGCTTCCAAGGGAGAACATGCACTGGTTATGTGTTTTGTCCCCCACTAACTCCAACTCATTTTGAGATCAACTTAACCACCGTCCCCGATAATTAGTCAAACAGACCTGACTTGTACTGTGCTTGCGTGCGCTCTTTATAAAGTAAAATGTATTAAGTTATAAACCACTTTTGCCCTATTTTCAATGATAAAAAAAAGAAATAGGGCAAAAAAGGGGCAAATAAAATCAAATGCAGATTTGTGAGCTTGCAGATCTGCTATTGCCAAGACGTTTGTCGAGAAAGGACGTGCCCAGCTACAGGGACGCCAGCCCTGAAAATAGCAGATCTACAAGCTCACAATGCGTCGCATCGCGGCGTGCTGTGAGCTTATCGGCTATTTTCAAATAGCCTAGGTATAAAATAGGGCTAAAGTGGAGTAATGTACATTTTATAACATAGTTATTTATATCTGTAAATTAACTAAAGTTTTCAAATAAATTTAGTGGAGTAAAAGTACATTATTTGGATCCGAGATGTAGTGGAGTAGAAGTAAAAGTATTGGAAATTGGAAAAACTCAAGTAAAGTACAAATATCTCAAAATTGTACTTAAGTACAGTACTCAAGTCAATCTACTTAGTTACTTTATATCACTGCTAACTAATAGAGGTGCTTTTTAAATCTCATTTCAGGTCATGCACTGTGACGTGACCTCGCGGCGACCTTTACCGCATTTCGTAGTTTTTGTCGATGACAAACAGGCGGATGCAGAAGGCGTCGGGTTGCTCTGGGCTCCCGCTCCCTCCACTGGCACCGTGCACGGCAGCATGTGTGTTCTCTCGCTGAAACGAGAGCAGTGTAATTAATTACTGCACCGATGCCAACTGAAAGATAAAGCTCAGTGCTTCCCTGCAAAGACCAGACCGCCAATTGCTTCTTTTTTTTGTGTGTGTGTGTGTGTCTGAAATGTCAAGGTCGTCTGAGATTAACTCCCAAATCATTTCTCTCGAGTAACTCAACTGCTCGTGCTCTTAGGCTGATCTTTGGCTTTGTGTGACACAGCGGGAGATGTAGATCAGGGGTCGTTTTCAGGCCAAGGACCCCTTATTTGAGAGAGAGATGAAGCAGGGACCCCCACAACCTTGTCGTAGATTCCATTATAGTTTAATTGTTTGACAGCACAATTATCTGTGTATTTTGGATTCATGTCAATTTGTGTTTTCAGATATTTAACCACTTGAACCGTCAATACTTAATAAACTTGACCTTTCACTCTTCTACAAGCTCACAACGCCTCGCAGCGTGAGACGTTGTGAGCTTGTAGATCTGCTATTTTTGGGTAAAGTTCTCAAAATACGGACACTAAGGTTCAAGTGGTTAATATAAAAAAGGAGAAAAAAAAATGTTTCTATCACACAAAGATTTGGACTGGAGGACCCCCTGTAGTAACTCTGTGGATCCCCTAGGGGTCCCGGACCCCTTGTTGAAGACATTTGTTCTCAAAGTGGTTCTCAAAGTGACACTGACACCCCAAAGTGGTCTGTCCTTGGGGGGTTCCTGGAGGTCCCCACCAAAAAGTAATTAATGTAGCGTCACATTCATTAGAACCGCTCTATCCGTTTACATGTTGGCTATTCAAAAATAGCAGATCTACAAGCTCATCAGCTTGTA
The DNA here is from genome assembly GCF_963921795.1 of Nannobrachium achirus. Taxonomy (NCBI): domain Eukaryota; kingdom Metazoa; phylum Chordata; class Actinopteri; order Myctophiformes; family Myctophidae; genus Nannobrachium; species Nannobrachium achirus. Next base: position 24,176,593 of record NC_137823.1, on the reverse strand, counting down.
GATTTGCTATTTTTGAAAATGTTTGAAAATTGATCGATTGATGATCGATGTTAGGGAACCTTCAAATAATTTAGATGTTTTACAAAAACTTAAGTCTTCTCTTCGTGGGGCCCCAGCATGCGCAAAACATTTTCAGATGGGGGTCCGGGGCCAAATTCATATCAACTCAGGGGTACTCGACATGAAAAAGTTTGAGGAACCCTGATGTAGGTGTGGGCGATATCGAAAAATACAATATCACAATATTTTTCCAAGCTGTATCACGATACACACTCTTATCACGATTATTTTTCATGTTGGTTGGTTTTCAAGTTACTTAACAGTACAACCACCTACAACAGTAACAAAAACGAGAAGAAAAAGGACTAACAGACCATTTATACCAGTTGTCCGCAAAGTGTGGTCCAGGGACTAAATTGACCCTTACAAGTATGTAACCAAATGAAACCAAATGGACCCTTACGGGTCCATTTGGTTTCATCTGTATACTGTCAGAGTTAAGGGGAGACCTTGCCATTTTAAAGTTTAACTACTAATTTAGACCAAAATGCAGGTTTAAATGAATTCTGCAATGAACCTCTGTATTAACAACTCAACAGGACTGTTTATAAGTGTTAGGGGTCCCGCCTGTGACCCCAAGTGTGTGGCACCCTGTCTTTTGGGACCCTGTGCACTGTGTCTGCTGAGTGGAGAGAGAGAGGCATCCAGCTCCAAGATGGCCTTGGACTGGAGATGACTCATCAAATGCAGCTGGCCACGCTAACGAGCTGTTATCTTTTCTCTGTCTGGGAACACAAATCTTGGACTGAGGTGCCAGCCCGTGCTGGGAGATTCCCTAGCATTTGGTCCGTGTTGTTATCTCCTATCCGTCAACATGAGATAAGACATCCTGGGAAGAGCGTGTTTCCCAGAAGACTTCTGACGCAAGAGCGGACACTCCCCAGTCTCGCATGAATAGGGGAGTCCTAGCCTGACCTTGAATGTCTGATTTTGCAAAGATGTGCGTGTTAGTGCATGTACGTGCGCAAGCGAGTGTCAGTATGTGTGTGCTAAACTAAAGTTCTGTGTGTGTAAATCACGTCACTGTGACACGACGGAGTTCTGTATAAAGGAGACTGCTTCGTGTCTCCTGTTCTAGTCTGAGTTGTTCTTGGTGTTTTTTAGAGAGTGTGTTGAGTTGTTGCAGCTATCCCCGGCCCGTTAGGGGTCGGGGATGGACCTTTTTGTACTTAGTGCAATTTCTGCACCACTTGTTCCTGTACTTAGAGAGACTTTGACTCTGTTAGATTCTCTGTTTTTAGTCAAGTACTTATATTGTACTTCTTCATTATTTCATTGCCAATTACTGTATTGGTGGTTTTATATTTTGTAACTGTTTTTACCAGTAAAGCTTTTTATTATTCACTTTTATCTGGTGTCTGTCTGAACTCATTTTTTAAGAGTTTACAACTTTTTAAAGGTTTGACTTTCTCTCCTTCCCTACGGGGAAGGCTGCACTCATGGGAGGAAGGTTTTGAACACCTTCAGGCACTCGAATCATCTCCTGGCTGTGGGACTGAGTGAGGCTTTTGGTAAGAATCAACAAGAGTGTTTTCTTAGGTAAAAGTCTTTTCACCTTCTCAGAAGCCAACTCAGCGCGTGCTGAGTTGGTGGGCGAGCTTGGCAGAATATAAGTACAAATCTCCAAACCCCTTAAACCGGATGAACTGATGTTCACACTGGACGGTTTGTACTAATAAGTCAAGCGGCGTCGCTCCCGAGCCCCTGGTGAGAGCTAGGTGTCAGACTCATACTTTACATGGTCTTTGTGGTTTGCATTCTCCATTCAGACCTAAGGTCTACATTTCTAAAGTAAGGTGCATATCTTGGTCTCTAAAATAAATAGTCGCTGTAGAAAGTAATAATATTCACCAGTTAAAGAGGGTCTCATTGATAGCTCAGCTTTCATTCAGAGAAGTGTATTTATGTTAGTGTTAAATAAGTATATGTAATGTAAATATGTAAATATGTATATGTATATGTGTAATAGTAGGTTTATGCAAATGAGAAAGGTTATAACACCTGTTTGTGTTAACTTAAAGGTATAGTGTAGTGTTAGTGATAGTGTTTTGTTAAAAAAGATCTGGTAACTTCTTGGGCTTAGGACCTGAGGAGGGTTCCGGACGGCGTCGGGGGGTCCCCTAATAGGTGAAGGGGTATCTAGTAACTCGGAGCTCATTACAATAAGACTCCCTCATTCTATCACAATATATGATATCTCTGAAAAGGCATATCGTGGAGACGCTGTATCGTCTCAACAATATTTCTCACCATATTGCCCACCCCTACCCTGATGTAGAGAAAAGCGGGATGTCTTACCTCAGGTGTCTCACTTGAGACATGGAGCTCGTCTCCTGCTTCACTTGGTGGTGAGACAAGGACCTCTTCTGAGAATAGTTCAACTCTTTCTGCCTCCTGGATAAAAAAATATAGTCGAAGACTTAGTCAAAAAGAATACATAACGTTTCATAATAATAAACTTTATTTGTATAGCAGTGGTTCTCAACCTGTGGGTCCCCAGATGATTAACTTAATGTGCAACACTGTTTTCTCACTCAACAGTAAACAAACCAACATAAAGTTTAAGTGTATATACTATAGAGGGTATCTATACATTTGTAAAGTGACAATTTAAGGACTTTTTAATACCTCTAAAATGACTAATTAAACATTGGCCAAATTGTCGAATATTAGAGGCAGAAATTGTGAAAATAGCTGATCTACATGCTCACAACGCTTCGTAACGGCAGAGGTTGTGAGCATGTAGATCTGCTATTTTCACAATAGAACTGTGTTATACGAAATGTAATGCTTCAACTCTTAGTGCTCGTTAGGGTGGGGGGTCCCCAGTTAAAATAGGATTTTTTTGGGTGTTGGGGCCTGAAAAGGTTGAGAACCACTGTTGTATAGCACCTTTCATGACTCGGAATGCAGCTCAAAGTGCTTTACAGAGCAGAAATTAAGCACACGTGCTTAACAGAAAAGGTACACGATTTACAATAAATCAGGAATGTAAAATCAGGAACAAGTGCCTGATTTTAACCGAGGTAATATAACTGGCAATTGCGTATGACAAAGCAAATATCACATCGCATTATGCAGTGGAATTTATTCGATCCAAAATACTGTATTGTACTTTGTAATGGAGGTATTGGGGGTTTAAGACTAGACCTGTTCTGCTGTATGTTGTCTGTGATTTCCTGCTTCTTCTGAACAGTCACTTTGAGGAGCGTGCTCAGATGCATCCCCTCGCATCAAGGATTCTTCAGTTTGTTCTTCCTCTTCATCTGAGACCTTATAACAAAATCAAATCATAAGTTAATTTCTAAAATCATTTCAGAAAAAAGATATTACTTGAAAATCATAGGTCAATAATAATAATAATGTTGTTGCTGTCGGGCAGAAACCTCTTATCTCAATATTCAAACTTTTTGTGTTTTTTTTTTTTTTTTTAATTAACGCCCACAGTCATACTGCAGTGTCACACAAACCTATCAAAGAGCTTGTACTCTTACTTTTGAATGCTGAAAAGTAACAGTTTTGGACTTAATGAGGTTTCCACCCAGCAGAGACTACTGTATAAGCCAGTCTCCTCAGTCTCCTCTTTACTGAGGAGACTTCTCACTTTGTGTATGTTGGCGACCCCAAGTGGCAGTGAGAGGTAACTGCCACTAGTAGAACCAGACCCCAGAAACTCTGAGGTAAGTGGGATAGCATTTCAGCGGCTGATTGTGTATGTTCATGTCCAAGATTTAGATTGATAAAACACACATTTGCATAAGAATCTAATAATCAACAGTGCATGCAAAACAACCTCAATTGTAGTCCTTTGTAAGTCACACTGATATTTCAGTCAAATTACATGACAGTTATGTCTAAGACATACATTCAGGGATATTGCATTGTTTTGTGGAGGTATATGTCAGGGGTCTTCAACGTTTTCATGCCACGGCCCCCTTAGTTGAGAGAGAGATGAAGCAGGGACCCCCATAACCTTTTCATAGATTCCATATACTTTCATTGTTTGACAGCACAATCATCAGTGTATTTTGGATTCATGTCAATGTGTGTTTTCAGATATTTAACCACTTGAACCGTCAAAACTTAATAAACTTTACTTTTCACTCTGTACTTAGTCTGCTCTTTTCCCCCTCTACATCGAACCTCTTTGCCGAAAATAGGCGATCTTCATGCTCACACGCCTGTGAGGCGTTGTGAACTTGTAGATTTGCTATTTTCGGCTAAAGTTCTCAGAATATGGACGCCAGGGTTCAAGTGGTTAATATAAAAAAGGAGACAACAAAAGCTTCTATCACACAATTTAGATTTGGAGGACCCACTGTAGTAACTCTGAGGACCCTTGGGGTCCCGGACCCCCTGTTGAAGACCCCTGGTATATGTGCTTTGTTATACCGTGTCTGCTGGGTCCTGTGAAGCAGAGACTTGGGGATCTGTGCAGATTCCACCATCTGATCGGTGGCCCTGGGGAGCCTGTTCAGACAAGTCCTGTTGGGGCTGCTGCTGCTGCTGCTGCTGCTGCTGCTTGTGCAGACCGCCAAACATGGCGAGTTCAAAGCTTTCGTTCAGCAGCTCCAGGTCAACGTCACCGCTGACACCGATGAAGCCAACAGCAATCCCACCGCTCTGTGGAGACAGCATTCATTTACACAAACATACTCATATATGCCAGCGGTTCTCAACACCAATAATAACATTTGAAATGGCTCACCCGTCACCCCCCACCCTGATAAGCACTTGGAGTAGTTGAGGCATTCAATTGAGTTTGACTCAACAGATAGCCTAAATATTGTGAAAATAGTAGATCTACAATCTCACAACGCCTTGCAATTTTTGCCTCTTTCTTATATTATTTGACAATCTGGCCAATGTTTGACCAGTTTTTATAGTATAGTTTGTTGTGTTGATCATTGTTGATGCATTAGCCTATATGGTATTTTTCTATAGGTATTAAAAAGGTCTTAAAAGTCTTAAATTGTTACTTTACTGTCATCTGTAACACTAAACACTAGTGTGACAACAGCACCCGACAGGCCGAAAGGGCCTGGTTGAGAGGAGATGAATTTATCATTTCTTGCCTTTCTCAACTAGGTTAAATAAAATAAATGTTTCTTTGGCTAATTGGTCGAATAAGGAAGATCAGACCAAACTTTACCCGGAAACGCAAGGGAAAGGTATCGTACCTGGGCTATACACAAGATATGTTTTACCTTTATTACATATATTCCACTATCATACGAATAATTAACGGTATTATTCTACAGGGAAAGTGGACTAAAACCAAAAAAAAAACTAACTCCTCTGGGGGTTGAAAACGTTGTTGCGCCGTTTGTTTTCCTGTGCGGCGGACATAATTTCGGTACAAGATGCTTCAAAAACGCCACAGATGTCTGGACACAATATGTTCAGTGAGAGCATGTCTTCTTGGCCCGCGCGCGCAGCAGCTCCCATCTACCATATGCTGCACATGAACACATGTCAGGGGGGGAGGGGGGGGGGGGGGTTGGGTTGTCTGTCAGCTCTCAGGGTCCTGAGGGAATGTGAGCCACAGCGGGAGCATCTCTGACAGCCAGTGGTGTAAAGTAACTAAGTAGATTTACTTAAAGCAGTGTTTCTCAACCTTTTTTTCTGCATGGGCACACTTTTCATGTCCCAAGAATCCATGGGCACACCGACATAATACGGGGGTGTAAATATCGTCACTGTCGGGAAGAAACCTCGTATCTCCAGGTTTCAAATTTGTAGGTTTCTTCGCAAAGTAAAGCCCTGCTTCATCATACAAGGCTGTCGCACAACAGCGTTGTGTGCTTGTAGATCGGCTGTTTTCACTAGTTTAAATCATTTTTAAAATGATAAATACAATACTGGCTTTCAAGCAGTTTCAAGGGGCACACTTGACCCTTCTTGACCCACTTGAGCACACCAAATGTCCCCAGGCACAGTGGTTGAGAAACACTGACTTAAAGTACTGTACTTAAGTACAATTTCAAGGTATTTGTGCTTTACTGGAGTATTTCCAGTTTCCACTACTTTTTACTTCTACTCCACTACATCTCGGGTCCAAATATTGTACATTTACTCCACCACAATTATTTGAAAACCTTATAGTTACTAGTTACTTTGCAGATATAAAGGATTATATTATAAAACATACATTAATCCACTTTAGCCCTATTTTATACCTAGGCTATTTGAAAATAGCCGATCTACAAGCTCGTAGAGCTCGTAGAGCTTGTAGATCTGCTATTTTCAAACATTTAAGTACTTTTACTTTTGGTAAAGTACATTTTGATGCCAATACTTTTGTACTTTTACTCAAGTACATTTTGAATTAGTATTATTATATTGCAGTATTGATACTTTTACTTAAGTAAAAAATGTGAGTACTTTTTCCACCACTGCAGGCAGCCAGGCGAAAGCATCTGCACTCTGCAGTGCCACTATTAACATTTTTAGTTTTTTTCCCTGTTTTTCTTTTAACATTGCACTCAGAAATGATGACCGTGACCAGACAAATGAGGGAATTGTATCACTACGAAGGAACGGAATGGAGTGAAAGAGATAGTCATCTTGATATGACAGTTATTGCCTTGGTGGACCGACCGCCCTAAACACAAGGGACACAGATTTCACACAAAATGTAATCATACAAAATATAATAGAAATATACTTGGATTCTGCAAAGGAGGAGTTAACCACATTAACCACTTTTAACTTCAGTTTCTATCTTGTCAATATGTTTATTTACTATATATATAATAGTTTTTATTTATTCAATTTGTATTTCATTACAATATTATTATTTTCATTATATTATCTGTTATATTGTTGCATTTATAGACACGGCCTTTGCCCCACCTGTCTGTCACACCTAACATGTAGCTGTTTGTACCTGAGTGATACATAAACCCTCTTGATTCTAACCCTGGCAGTCCAATTTTTTCAAAAGAGTCTCACCCTAATTTCATATGTATTAGGCTACGGACTGCCATTTCTGCACTGATCCTCAGAGTTAATTCAACACTGACAAATGTAACAAAACAGACCCTCAAAAAGACCCCATTTGGTTCCCCTTAACTATCAATCCCTTGGCTTGGGACCCCCTGGAACCCCCGGACGGGACGTTTACAACCAGTGTATTATTGAAGCCACCTCACAAACGGCTGCTTGGTTCAAGTGGTCCTGGTCCTGGATGAGCTCAGCCAGGTAGAAGGGACCCCAGGACGCTGACAGCTCCTTGCTCTGCTCTGTGAATATGTGTGTGAGGTCATCGTGGTCTTCCACCCTGCAAAATGAAACCATACGGTACGTCACGTCACAAACTCCACCCTTCTGAAGTTGCAGATCCCACAATTGCAGCCTTAGCAAAGACACACGGTAGAATTCCCAGTGCTAATTTGTCCATTTGTAACATTTAGTGTACGAATGTAACCAAATGGATCTGTAAGGTACATTTGTTGTTTTTAGTTTTTTTTATATTTTCTACATTTCTTTTTCGATAATACAGTGGATACTGACAGGAAACAAGGATGGACACACAGCGAAGGTCTGCCGGGCTCGGGAATCAAACCCGGGACTCGCTACGCTGATGGCTCAGTGGTAAAACATTGGAGCTAGCACAAATACTCATTTCAACCACTGTTTGACAATAAAAGTGCTTCTGATTCTGACTGTAAAAAACATTGGTGCGGATATAAATGAGATGCGTGTGAGGAACCTGGCTCTGCGGACATGAAGCACGGGACAGTGAGCGTGTCTGTGGCAGATGAAGGCGAGGCACTGAGGGCCGGGGTCACCGTGACACTTCATCGGCTCAAAAACCTCATCCAGCGCAGGTTCTAAAAAATAACAAAAAACAAAACAAAAACCATAATTAGAGTAGGCAATTCTGAGAGTGTATGTCCACCTGCTCGGGACACCACATTTATCCAATCAGGAGGGAGAACCAAATTATGAGATTCAACTTTTATAATGTTCCACTACCACATTTCACTTGTTTATCCTGAATCATACATGAGTTTCCTCTCCTTTTTGGATGAAATTGGTATCCCGACCTGACAAAAACTCAGGATTTTACTGTGTACACAGAGAGATTATAATGTGTTACCTAATGGGCTGATGTTTGGGCTGACCAGACAGATATACTGCAGCTCTGTGATGACATTGAAAACAGCCCTGTGAAGAGAGAGAGAGAGAGAGAGAGAGAGAGAGAGAGAGAGAGAGAGAGAGAGAGAGAGAGAGAGAGATGTATTATTTTCATTATACATTAACCACTTCAGCCCTACAGTACAGTACTTTGGCTATTTGAAAATAGAAGCTCTGCAAGCTTTTTTTTTTTTACTGGTGAACTGGGCCATTCTGCGTAATTACTTAACTTTACTTGAAGTACTTCAAGTACTTTTGGTACTTTAAGTATATTTTAATGCCAATACTTTAGCACTTTTACTCAAGTACATTTTTATTATCTGACTTAGTGACTTTTACTTGTTACAGAGTGTTTCTACATTGCACTATTGATACTTTTATTGAATACTTTATCCACCACTGGTAGAAACCATAATATTCCCCATAATCTCTCCCTACCTTACAATCTCCTTTACACTTGCTGAGGCGAAGCTCGACTGAGCCACAAAAAGGTGGAGGAACAGCGTGTTAAAGGTCTGTGTGGTGGAGTCGTGGAGAGAAAAGAAAAGATGTCGGTTCAACTTCAACTCAAGTTCAAGTTCATTGTCACTTCACATGTTTACAGGCGTAAAAAAGTGGGCGAAATTCTTTGTTGTACAATCATACTAAGGCTTGCCCACCTGCCCCTGGCAGGTAAATAAAACTTTGGGCAGGTGCATTTTGCTTTCAGGTTGCCCGACCGAGCAAGTGCTCATTTGAGAGGGGACGCAACAGTCTATAAACACAGCACAAGATATTTCTAAACGCCTGAATGTGGCCAGCGCAGCCGCACGCTCTGTCTTCTGGTCTGTGGAAGGTAAAATAAGAGCACTGTTTGTTTACCTATATAATGTGCTGTTTTTACTGTTGCTATACGCTATTAAAAATCTAAAATGGCAAGTGTGAAACCATAGACATATTCAATCATAGCTATGTAGGTACTATGTTTGGAATTTGGAAGGATTTAGGATACAGTATAACATTTTTTATCACACAGCCCCAGTCCAGAAAGTAAAGAAATAAGTGTCAAATTGAGCGGTAATTAACATCTTACCCATCGTTTTATAATGGATGATTTACTTTTCGGGCAAGTGCCTCGGAGACCTTGGGGTAAACCCCTGTATATTATAACTAGCTTTAAATTAGCTCTTCCATTATTTTTTTCCTTTTTTCTTTCTTTTGTCCCCTTTTTTAAGATTGAGATTTTAAACAATAGACTGTTCTAACGAATTAAACATTAAACATTGGTGATACAGACTGTGCATTTTTCAGTGCTGAAATTGCTGTGTAGAAAAGGCTCCCAGTGAGCTTGGTCCACAACACCTCCGACTGGACAGTCAAAGAATGCTGCGTGGGCCAGCACCTCGCTCTCTGCGTTCGCCAAGGTCACTGCCAGATTAGCTCGCTCCCTGTTTGATTGTAAGGTGGAGGAGAGAGAGGGGGCCGGGGGGGAGGGGGGAGAGAGAGAGAGAGAGAGAGAGAGAGAGAGAGAGATTGTTATTTCGATAGTATATTGTTTTTTACCTTGCTTATTTTAAGTTTCTCTGGAATAAGAGTGTCTGCTAAGGCCTAAATTGTAATTGAATTGTCATAAATTGGGAGGAATTAGGAGAAAGGGGAGTTAGAGATGTATTTATTAGCAAAAGAAACATAATTATTATTAAGCAGTGCTTGTTGTATTCTTCTTTTCTTGCTTTTTTCTGCTTACTGTATACTGTAAATTAGAAGTGTGTATTAATGTGGCTTATTGGGAATAAATAAGGGCTTTTGGAGAACCTCCCCTAAAATGATACGCAATCACAGACATCTTGCAAAAAACATTATAGAAATCTACAAAACCAGACAGAAAAAGAGAAAGGAGAAAAGATAATCATAGTGATCTAAATCAATGGTTCTCAAAGTTTTCTTGAAGGGGTCTCAAATGTGCAGCTACAGGTCAGCTAAATATGTATTTATTTATGGCACACATTTACTTGCATTGGTATAGGCTACTCACAGGAGATGGATGACATTGACCCTCCCAAACACTGCCACGGTTGAAGGATTGATCAGGTCGTGGATCTGTTGGGCGTCACATGATTCTGTGCGTCTCACCGTCACGGTTTCGACCGTGCCACAGGCCGAAGTTATGGTGGTCATCTTCTGTTTAGAGTTACAGTATTCTATTCAGTCATCTTCTGTGTCACTTTGGATTTTAACCACTTTAACCATTATTGTATACTTTAGCTGGACATAAACAATGCCAGTGCAGTCAGATAATTAGGAAAACAGCCAGTTACAGTGCATGTAGGGCAGTACTGTTGGCATACTTGTCAAACACAGCAGTCAACAATCATGGGTATAAGCGCCTCCTCCAAATTGAGCGGCTTCCTATAATAGCTCAGCTGAAACCGAGCAGTACCTTGCTAACTGTTTGGCTCTCCTTTTAGAGGCCGGCCATTTGAATTAAGGCCCCTCACAACTTGTGCACATGCCATAGGCCAAATTGTCTATTAGAGGCAGAAATTGTGAAAATAGCCAATCTACAGGCTCACAACGGCATTGTGAGCATCGTTACACAGGCTAAACATGCTCGGCTTCACAGTAGAATGCTTATATACCTGATATAGGCATATTTGTAATGTAATGCTGTAATGTTCTCTAACATTAATTACAGCTAAGACCCCTGATCTCATCTTCAAGTCCTCCATCATACTATATTATAGCATGATGGAGGACCTTAAGATGGAAGAGATGAGATAGGTCTATATTTTGATATCAAATCCACTATATTCTGGCATGCCTACTTGTAGAGTCCCCTGTATACATGGTACCCATTTAAGATGTGGGACTCAGGCACACGCACACACACGCACGCACGCACGCACGCACGCACGCACACACACACACACACACACACACACACACACACACACACACACACACACACACACACACACACACACACACACACACACACACACACACACTGATAATCTGTTGGCAATGGCGTGCAGCCGAAAACTCGAAGAACTGTTCCACAAGCTAAGTAATCTCTCGAGACAGCCTCAGAGTCGCAAAGGAAGAGAGACAGGCCGAGTGGGCGTCGCCCTTGCTTTGATGATGTGGTTCCCAGATTGCAAGCTAAGTGACGCGTTTTTAGCTTTTGTCAACACGTGAGTCGAGTGACTTGACGTGACAATGTTAATGTTCTATGAAGTAGTCTAGTAATTAACTCTCCTGCTCCAACTCTTCCACAACCTTCTTATTTCAGTGTCGCATCACGAAGTCAACTTTAATCAACTTACCGTAGTTACCTGTATTACTGAGTGTGATGATCAGACATCCATGACGGGGGTGTGATGCAGTAACCACCACAAGACCACAACGCACTTCAGGGGTTAAAGGGCAGCGTTGCCAGATTTTGTTAGACAAATAAGCAAACTGGTTTGTGAATAGACTAGAGCACAGTGTAAACAAGCCTTGTCTTCAACGTTTTCAGGCCAAATAACCCTTATTTGAGAGAGAGAGATGTTCATAGATTCCATTGTTTGACAGCAAGATTCATCATCAGTGTATTTTGGATTCATGTCAATTTGTGTTTTCAGATATTTAACCACTTGAACCATCAATACCTAATAAACTTCACCTTTCACTAGTCTGCTCTTTTCCCCCTTGCCAAAAATAGCCGATCTACAAGCTCACAGCGCTTCGTAGAGGCGTTGTGAGCTTGTAAATCTGCTATTTTTGGTTAAAGTTCCCAGGGGGGGGGAAGTTTCTATCACACAAAGATTAGGAGGACTCCCATAGGGGTCACGGACCCCCTGTTGAAGACCCATGCTATAGATATACCTCAACAAGCCAACGTCGCGTGTAATATACGGGTATGGCAACACTGGAAGGGGCGGTACGGTCACAGACAGAGAGGATTCTGGGCATTTCTGCAAACTGTCATGGCGGCGTGTAGTCTGTTGTGAATGCATGAAAACTTCGCTGTGAGTTTATTTCTGTGGTTGATAACTTTGTCTTTCAAACTCTTTCTGTAGTATTTTGTTCCTGAATCAGTAATAACATGGCGTCCACGGCGGCGGGGAAGCAGAGGATACCGAAGGTGGCGAAGGTAAGAGAACAAAACCACTAACACTGATGCTAACGCAGGTCAGCATGTTAAGCTAACGGACGTTGCCGAGGTGTTTTTCTGTTCCAGCGACACGAGCCTCTACTTTCTGCTTGTTGGACGCTTTAACGTAACGTTGTATGTATTGTAAACACAATTTTAATTGCAGTAAAAAATAAATACAAAATAAACTAAACCATGTAAATAGTAGGTTAACATGAAATTAGCTTCCGCAATTTAACCTTTTCAATTGGGCCACACACTTAGCACTAGGGTATACCGCTGAATTAATAATTTGAACTTGAAGTAGCCTTGGATCAAGACTATCATAGATATTTTTTTATCGAATCTGTCGTATCTATTGCAAACGTCAAAATCGATAAAATACATCTATTGATAGTCTTGATCCAAGGCAAAATTTGCAGCATGCGTTTCATTGTATATAGAACGAGTTGGCACCAGAAGTCATGTAAATTAAATACATGGTTTACTTTGAACATGCACGGTACATCAACATTATCAGACACATTAGCCTTCAACTTGTTGCTTATGCCCATACTGACTCTGGCTTGCCACAGTTTTTTGTAGCAATTGCAAAAATATTATTATTATTACTTTATTTTATTTTATTATTATTATTTAGATTAGCCAATTTAACATTGAGGTGTCCAATACTCTATTGTAGCAATCCGTAAATTCCATTTCGTACCCAGTTCTCCTTCCCTACTGGTGTGTAGATTTTGTATTGCGCTTGCAAGACGAAATCCTTGCTTGTCCTGATGAAATATTGTGTGTACGAGAGCTTCAGCCAGTACTGTTTACTAGGATGACCACCCAGCAACTGCAGATGTACTAGTTATATTATAGTGAGAAAATGGCATTTCAATCATTAAAATAAGTACCACATTGCAGATTTACTGTGAACGGTTGTAACAGCACTGTTGGAATAACAACGTTGTGTTGTTATTGTTCCAGGTGAAGAACAAGGCGCCTGCCGAGGTTCAGATCACAGCTGAGCAGCTGCTCAGGGAGGCCAAGGAGAGAGAACTAGAACTTCTGCCTCCTCCACCGAAGCAGAAGATCACCGATGAGGAAGAGCTGAATGATTACAAGCTGAAGAAGAGGAAGGTCAGTAACTGTATACTGTATGCTGATGACTTCCATAAGGGGTGGCTAGTACTGTATATTAGCGTCACTGTGTCGTTTGGATGAAGAAATATCCCAATTGATCAAACTGCTGATTGTTTTTCAGGGGTTTGAGGACAATATAAGAAAGAATCGTACTGTCATCAGCAACTGGATCAAGTACGCGCAATGGGAGGAAAGTCTGAAAGAGATCCAGAGGTATTATTTGTTACTTAATCACAATGATACTCAAGTTTTTAACCACGCTAACCGTGGCCTATGCCAGTGTCATGCAGCGGGGAAAAAAGCAGATTTACATGCTCACAGTTTGTCACATCGTGGGACGCTGTGAGCTGGTAGATTGCCTCTTTCCGTCGCCAGGCTTAATTAACCCATTTAGGCCTAGGATTATTGACTGCTTTAACCATTGAAAAATTGTAGATATACAAGCTCACAGCGCGGCACCGAGTGCCGCGCTGCGAGCTTGTAGATCTGCTATTTTTGAAAAATCATGATATTTCTTTGCGAGTCTTTGAATATATCTATTTAAAAGCGAACATTTTGTAAATCAAATATTTGCTTCTGGGGGGTCCCTGGAACAACATATTTTGAGATGGGGGTCCATGGCTAAATACCTGTAATTTTGGGGGTCCTTGACATGAAAAAGTTTGAGAGCCACTGATTTAGAGGAAGGATTTAGAAGTCGGGTCAAAGATCGGGTCAAAGATATTCAAAGACTTGCACACACTTTTTCACGATTTTTCAAAAATAGCAGATATACAAGCTCGCAGCGCGCTGTGAGCTTGTATATCTGCTATTTTTCTAAGGTTAAAGCATACAATAGTGGTTAAAGTGGTTAAAATCTAACGCGACTCGAGTGCGTTCCAGGTATTTGAGAGTTAATGAATCAAATGTGTTTTGTTCCAGAGCTCGCTCTATTTACGAGCGTGCGCTGGACGTGGACCACCGCAACATCACACTGTGGTTGAAGTACGCCGAGATGGAGATGAAGAGCCGGCAGGTCAACCACGCCCGCAACATCTGGGACAGAGCCATCACCATCCTGCCACGCGTCAACTCCTTCTGGTACTAATTACTGAATAGTAGGGATGGGTCAGAATATTAGAATCGTTTTTTTCAGGATAAAAATCTCTCGTCTAGGGATGCTGACCAAAATCTAACTAGAATTTTCAACTGCTCTAGCAAAGATTATCAGAATATTCCCCCAGCCAGGTGTGAAGTCTAAAATGGTTAGAACTATAACATGCACTATATGCTGATGAACGTTGTTTAAAGGATTGCTAGGATAAGGAGCAGTGATTTTCAAAATGTGTTCCAGGGTTCCTTTAGGGGTTTCCAAATGGACCCTTACATGTTTTTAACCCTGAGAGTTATGGGGGTACTTAAAAATTTAAAACGTTTGAGACCACTGACATAGAGGGTAGAAGATAGGCTTTGCTAGAGACCACCTGTGTTAACCTTGACTCTCGCCTCCCCCCACAGGTACAAGTACAGTTACATGGAGGAGATGTTGGGTAACATTGCAGGCTGCAGGCAGGTGTTTGAGCGCTGGATGGAATGGGAGCCAGAGGAGCAGGCCTGGCACTCCTACATTAACTTTGAGCTCCGATACAAGGAAGTGGACAAGGCCCGCACCATTTATGAGCGATATATCCTTTTCTACAGTGCTTTGTTTTCACTATTGGTCTTTTCCAAGGTCACACTCTTTCTATTTAAATTGACATGTTGGGACAAGAGCAGCTGTTGCATAGCTTTACTTCCCTGAAAGGCAAGGAGGTAAGGAAGTGTGTGCTCTGAACTCTTACTTACTATAAGGCTGTAAATGGTTGTGGGGCCAGCATGAAAGTCCATAAATAAATAGAAGGGGCTCGTAGCCTCGCACACTGATGGATGAAAGCTGAGGCTCTTCCCTGAAAGCCAACATGGCATGCAAGAGCTCCAGAGGACAAACCCTGTTGCCATATTTAGTTGAGAAAACGAGAAGTAAATCTTAGAATAGTGCTGCACAGTAGTTCAACAATAGCAGCAAAAGAGATATTATGTCCCTTTGACTTGATCCTTGGCACAAGAGCGAAACGGCACACAATTACAAATGTATGTTAAATTATATTTCCACACCCTTTTTTTTTATTTTATTACATGGTACAGTGTTTATTGACAATAAAGAACAGGGTAGGACAAGGGAACAAGAATTAGAATGCAGGCCATTTTGGCCGATTTGGAATGATCGAGTAACAAGCATGCATGAAATCTGCTTAAAAGTTCCTTAACTCCTGTGTACTTGTGATTGTCCACCCTCAAGTGAAGAACTGGATCAAATATGCTCGTTTTGAGGACAAACATGGCTATATCGCTCATGGCAGGAAGGTGTTTGAGAGGGCCGTGGAGTTCTTTGGCGAGGAATACGTGGATGAGAGCCTCTTTGTGGCCTTTGCCAGGTTTGAAGAGACACAGAAAGAGGTTTGAAAAGTTTAAATATTAAAGGCAACATTTTACCTTCAATTAACAATTTTTCCATAATTTAAATATGACATAAACAATATACTTAAGTCTGATGGGGATGTAGCATGGCAGAATTATTAACAATTTTTCCATAATTTAAAAATGACATGAACAAGATGCTTAAGTCTGATGGGGATGTAGCATGGCAGAATTATTTGTTGACAGAAAGTGAAAGTGTCAGTCACAATGGTCTAAAGATAATGGAGTAAAAGTAGAAATTGTCTCTTGGAATGAGGATGAAGTTGAAATCTAATACGTTTGAAAGCCATATATCTGACAAGTAAACCAGAACTCTTCGGTATTGTTTTACACAATGTTGTGTGATGTGTTTTTGTCTTAGTTTGAGCGTGTGCGCGTCATCTACAAATACGCCCTGGACAGGATCCCCAAACAGCAGGCCCAGGAGCTCTTCAAGAACTACACTGTGTTTGAGAAGAGGTTTGGAGACCGAAGGGGCATAGAAGATGTCATCGTCAGCAAGAGAAGGTTTCAGTACGAGGAAGAAGTCAAGGTACTGAATCTTAACATAACAGTATACCGATAACCGTATTATCTGTACATAACATAAGCCTAAGTAAACAAGGTGTGGTAGCATATTTGTTGACTCAAGTTTGTTGTTTGTAATGTACAAATTTAAAGTATGCGTGTATGGGAAATTAATGTCATTTTAGATTTTTGCATTGGCAGCATGTCTTTTTCATGCTGTGCTGCGAGCTTGTAGAGCTGCTATCATTTGAAACCATAGCATTTTTGTAACTGTCTGACCACATTATAAACCCCTCAACTCCCCAATCAGGCAAGCCCACACAATTACGACGCATGGTTCGACTATCTGCGTCTGGTGGAGAGCGATACCGACGAGGACACGGTGAGAGAGGTGTATGAGAGGGCCATCGCCAACATACCCCCCATACAGGAGAAGAGACACTGGCGGAGATACATTTACCTGTGGATCAACTACGCACTGTACGAAGAACTGGAAGTCAAGGTGGGTCTGCTGAGAAGGATCACTGTGTGCAGTGAATGTCAAGGAATCTATCGTGGGTTGAGAGAGGCATAATCACCATTGTGCAGGAGTTGAGCCTACATAGGTGGTGGGCCTCAATTGTGCTACTTGGCGTATATACATGGGATCTGATGTATTCAAACTGTTGTCACAAATGTATTGATGACATTTATGGCAGATATTTACACAGGCTGTTGGTTGTGCTGATGTTATTTGTTAAACTTCCCTCTTCCCTGTGACAGGATCCTGAAAGAACGAGGCAGGTGTACCAAGCATGCTTGGACCTCATCCCTCACAAAAAGGTACTGTCATAACTTAACTTTTCTGTTTCCTTAATGGCTTGTCGTATGAACGTTACTGTGTGTTTCTTTGAACGAGCAAAAGCCAATTTTGAAGATGATGTACTTGATTAATATTGCACATTATCCTGCACATCATTTGCTGTTTTCATTCATGTGTGCTAAATTATTATTTGGGCTTTGTTTTTTTTCTTTTGTTTTTCAGTTCACATTTGCCAAGATGTGGTTGTTGTACGCCCAGTTTGAAATCCGCCAGAAGAACCTCCCATTCGCCAGGAGAGGCCTGGTATGTAGAACATTTATAATCCACCTGGAAAAACACTGAGGGTCCGCATGAAGCATTTATTTTGGCAGCTGGAGCGCTTTGATCCAGAATGCTACATGAGACACATCTGCTCGATTGATTGATTGGTTACTTATTAGTCGGAAATGTAAACCGCATGTGGTACAGTAAGACATTAGAGCAAAAAGGATAACACAAAAAGTCCTGGGAACTTGTTTCCATTGTGGTCCTATGTATTCAGTTAATCACCAAGGCATGGAGCTTGTAGATTGGCTCTTTTCAGCCATCAAGGCCTGCCAAAATACATGTTGTCGACAAAATCAACTGTATATTTAGTCGACTACAATCTTGTGATATTTAGTCGGCTAAAGATAGACAAAATCTAAAACATTTCAGATGACTAAAACTAAATGAAAAAATTGTATTCAAAATACTGACTAAAACTAAATCAATGTCTGCTTTCAAAATCAAGACGGCTCTTAATCTCATGTGCTTTCCCCAGGGCTCAGCCATAGGTAAATGTCCCAAGAACAAGCTGTTTAAAGGCTACATTGAGCTGGAGCTGCAGCTACGAGAGTTTGACCGCTGCAGGAAGCTGTATGAGAAATACCTGGAGTTTGGACCCGAGAACTGCACCACCTGGATCAAGTTTGCTGAGCTGGAGACCATCCTGGGAGATGTGGACCGAGCCCGCAGCATCTTTGAACTCGCCATCGGGCAGCCACGACTGGACATGCCAGAGGTATTTATTTCCCTTCTTAATATTATTAGAAATTATAATTATAATGCAACTTCTTTTCTATTGAGATGTGTCCATTAATTGTGTTAAGTGACTAATGAAACCATGGTTACTGTTTCAGGTTCTGTGGAAGTCATACATTGACTTTGAGATTGAACAGGAAGAGTACGAGAACACCAGAGAGCTTTATAAAAGGCTCCTGCAGCGCACCCAGCATGTCAAGGTAAGAACTGCAGGCTGGGTGGTTTATTTTAAGGTGGAATAATTGTAATCCTCACAACCTAATCAGAATGGGGTAGTGTGTGTGTGTGTGTGTGTGTATGTATGTGCATCTGCAACTCCACGTTCAGCAGTTGTTCAATTGTCTAAAAAACATAATACAAAAATCAATAACGCATATTCCTTGCTGACCATCAACTTTTCCACCTTCATTGGCCTCATGGTGGCGCTATAACAGCCCAGTTTACGTTTTGGCCTGTAACTGTTGAACCGTAGGTCGGAAAATTAAAATGATTTGTTCCCTGGATTCCTTGGGTCAAGACGCATCTCCCGATATAGGCCACGCCCATTTGCGCCAGGATAGATTTTCCGCCATCTTGAATTTTCTCCAAAACACACTTTTTGCTCCTTTTCCTACATATTTTCGTCAAATGTCTTAAAAACCGGTACACAAGATCTATGAAGCCATGCGATGAACATAGTCAAAGGATATTTCGATAGTCCATACCGTTCGTTCGTAACGCGCTTCCAAAGTTAGCGGGAGGGGCCCGTTTCGCAAACAATAGCCATAAATCACAAACAATAGGTCGAGTCAACACTGAATTTCAACTACAGGTCGGGGGTGGCATACTCAACGAATCCCCAAAAGCATTTCCACTTCGACCCCTAGGGGGCGTCACAAACGCGCGAAACGTAACCGTTTCGTGCCAGAACGCGTTTTTCACGGGGGGCGATCCTCTCACAACGAAACGCAGACGACTTGGCGGATGGTCTCACAGTCCAAACCGCTACACAA
Organism: Nannobrachium achirus; assembly: GCF_963921795.1. Lineage (NCBI taxonomy): Eukaryota > Metazoa > Chordata > Actinopteri > Myctophiformes > Myctophidae > Nannobrachium > Nannobrachium achirus. The sequence goes on along the minus strand of NC_137823.1, from coordinate 24,157,287 downwards.
GGTCGCGCATGGCGGTCAAGGCCGCGCAGCGGCCTGAACTCTAGACTTTTGCGGCCCGAAGGGCCGCAAACTTCTAGTCATAGTAATCTGTATGGCACGTTTTTTATGAGTTTGTGTCTGCATCCAAAATCTGTCAAAACACATCTAGTAAGATGAATGAAAAAAAGCCTACTAGGGAAAGTGCATTTTTAAGTGGTTTTGCGGGGGGTTTTTTCCCTCTTTTTTTTTAACTCTCATTTAGGTCTGCCAACTATCCATTGTTTACTTGGCGATTATTGTATTGATTTCTTATATTAACCTTAAAGGACAACTTTGTTTTTTTACAACAAGGGTTCATATTTTAGATTGTAATTAGAGAAAAGAAAAAGTGAGTGTTAAAATGTTTTCATTTGCTTAGTTCTATTGTTTTATCGCGTTTACCGTGCTAAAATGTGGGGCATGCGTACGCATGGGGGCATGCGTACAAGTAGCTAAATATGTATTTTTAGACACAATAAGCCAGCAGTTTCTTTATTGCTATTTACAGTAACACTTCTAGCCCCCATAAGTCACATCCAAACATGAAAGGTTGCGTTGTATCTTGGGAATGGGCTTATTCTGTGTAAAATGACATATTTAGCCACTTGTACACATGCCCCCAACCACTGAAATAAAATCTCTAAAACAATAGAAACAATAGAAAGAAATAATTTTAACACTCATCTTTTATATTATTTAATTACAATCTAAAATATGAACCCTTGTTGTAAAAAACTAAAGTTGTCCTTTAACCCATTTACACCTGAAGCCTAAAACCGCATTCTAATTCATGAGTATTCCAGGTTTCTGAAAAAAACGTTTTTCTTTTTTTTAAAACTACAAAAAAGTGTGTTGCTATATAGTTACAACATGGGGTTCCAGGCAGGCCTAAATGGGTTAAACAAATGCAAAAATGTTGAATAGATTATTTATTTCAATTATCTTTTTATTTTATTTTATTGTTTAGATTGATTCATTCACTCAACTATTGCACCCCTACTCCCATTGTACAGTCCTATGTGTCATGTGATTCCCCTGAAATCACTTGCTGTCTCGTCCCCCTCCCTCCCTCAGGTATGGATCAGCTATGCCAAGTTTGAGCTGTCCATAGAGAGCGCTGACAGACTGCAGCGGAGCAGACAGATCTACGAGGAGGCCAACAGGAGCCTGAGGAACTGCGAGGAGAAGGAGGAGCGCCTCATGCTGCTGGAGTCCTGGAGGGACTTTGAGAGGGAGTTCGGCTCAGACAACACCGTGGACAGGGTCCGGAAGCTGCTCCCCGAGAAGGTCAAGAAGAGGAGAAAGCTCACAGCGGAGGACGGGGTGAGTGCCTGCCCAGGGGTGTCGCACCAAATTCTGGGCCTTGGGGGTACAAGGATTCACTGCGTTATTTTGTGCTTTAAAGCTATACTGTGTAAGTTGCTCAACTGGTGGTCTGTAGCAGTATAGCAAACCACGGTCGCGTTTGCTTTTTTCGTCCGTTTTTCGCTCGCGGACCGGGCCGTCAGACCACCGCGTCCGCCTCGCCTCGCCGAGACGCTTTCAATGAGGTCTCCCGTGTCCTTCTAGGAGCAGCGGTTGGAGAGTTACATGCTAGACTCCTCCAGTGTAAACACTGCAGTGTACTTCCTGAAGGCGTGTTTCCTAAACCCACCAGAGAGCCCGGCAGTGTATGTTCTGCGCTGTGATTGGCCGGCAGTGTATAACCCTCGCTGTGATTGGCCGGTAGTGTGATGACGCAATATTTCCGCGAAAACCGGTCCCGGGCAGGGATCATAGAAAACATATAAAGAGAAGGCTTTAGAAGCTGAAAATAACGGAGTGGGGGTTCTAAAACTTTAGCGATTTAACAGCTAGGACCATTTTAAGATTTGTTTTATAAAAAAAGTTACATGGTACAACTTTAACTATTGAAAAGATAGCAGATATACAAGCTCGTAGAGCAAAGCTTGTAGATCTGCTATTTTAGAAAAATCGTGAAAATGTCTTTAGAGGTTTTTTGAAAAACCTTTGTTTTCTATGTCGGTGGTGCTCAAACTCTTTCGTGTGAAGGACCCCCAAAATGATACCATCTCCTCAAAATATTTAGTTCCAATGTTTTCAAGGTTTATATACACTGGAGTCTCATATGGCACCAGTGCAGATAAGGATATTTTCTATTTTAAAGCAAAATGATACGAGACCAGAGGGGTTCATTTGTTCAGTGTGTTTTAAAATTGGTTGGATAGATTTATGGAATATCACATCTTTCATTATTTCTGTCCCAGAGGGAATGTATTTGGTAAACTTTTCTCAATGGAAAATTCCCTTCACTGTAATGCACCGATTACCACTGAGACAAATTCCTCATATGTAAAAACACCTGGCAATTCTGAATTCTAATTGAACTAAGCTCCCAACTCACAAATGTTTTCTCCACAACCAACAGTCGGACGCTGGCTGGGAGGAGTATTACGACTACATCTTCCCAGAGGACGCAGCTAACCAGCCCAACCTTAAACTGCTGGCCATGGCCAAGATGTGGAAGAGACAGCAACATGTTGACGATGACGATGATGAACCAGAGGAGCGTCCAGGTAGACCACCGGCGCCTGAGGACGATGCACCGGCACCATCGTTATCGGCGCCCATTCCCGAGAAACGCCTGCCCCCCGTGGCCGAGGATGATGCAGCCGAGTCTTCTTCATCGCCAGAGTCTTCTCCCGAGAAACATCCGGGCCCTGTGACCAAGAATGGTGCAGCAGAGTCTTCATCGCCAGAGTCCTCTCCCAAGAAACGCCCGGGCCCTGTGGCCAAAGATGACGCAGACGAGTCTTCTTCATCACCAGAGTCCTCGCCAGAGAAACCCAAGGGCCCTGTGCCCATGGATGAGGCAGCGGAGGCTTCATCGCCGAAGGCCAAGGGCGAAGAAGCAGTGCCATCTTCGTCGCCGGTCTCCACTGAGAAGCCCCCGGAACCTGTGTCTGCTTCCCCTTCTGATAGACCATCGGAGACCCTGGCGGGTCATGGCCCCAAATTAAGTGTACAGGGGCCAGAGGGCAGTCCACATGATGACAGAGATGACAGCAGCAGTGGATCAAGCAGCAGCAGTGGTAGTGGTAGTAGCAGCAGCAGCGATAGTGACAGTGAGGATGATGATGCCGGTAAGAAACAGGCCAAGAGGAGGCGTGATGATGACAAATAGATTTTTCAACTTGACAAAATGTTTCATATTGAGTCAGAGACAACTGGGGGAAAGGGTGTTTCATGTCTTTCAATTACTGTCTTTTACAAAAACGGGGGACTCATTGTCTTTTGTATGTCCTTGCAATTCTGCCAATGTAAATACACAATTTAACAGTGAAACAACCCAGTTTGAATTTGTGTTATTTATTAAGCAAATGACAATATACAAAAATTAATTTGCATGTTTTTTGAATCAGTGACTCTGACTAATTGGCTTTGGGGAGTTGCACAGCTTCTGTTGTGTATATCCTGTTCATCAGCTCCAGCTATAATATGTACAATAGAACTATTCCTGACCAAATGGGGCCTTTTGGTAATTAAATAATTGAGCACTGAGAAGTGTCAGAGAGCCACAGTCTATTGTTATTCAATGTCTTCTGGTCTGACGGGATGAGGCAGTGGAATGATGGACTTCTTCTCTGTGTCTCTGGACAAGGCCTTCCTCATATCTGTAGAAGAGAGAAAGGGGGTCAGTCATAATATATCTTAACAATTACACTACAATAAGATTATCTAACAATTACACTACAATACGATTATAGGATCAATAGGCTAAGATTAAAATGAATACAGCGAAGAACAAGAAAATAATCAATCACATTTTGGTACAAGACTGAATACTACAATTAGAAAATACTTCCCCACATTTTCAACCTTTTGTGGCTACTTATCCAATATAGTGTTTTATTTTTAAATGTTAGATTAATTAGTCTCTTCTTAGCACTTTACATTTATTCTGACTGATTCAATACTGCCTTTATTCTTACTGCTTCAATACTGTGTAGGACGCTGGTTCTTTTTAAAGTGGGGACCCCAGCAAAATGAGGAACAGTACGTTTAAACACTGTAGCCCTATTTTATTCTTCGACTAATTGAAAAGAATCGATCTACAGGCTCACAATGACACCTGTTGTGAGCTTGTAGATCTATTGTCAGGGATATTCAGGGACTTTGATATGAAAATGTTTAAGAACCACTGGTGTAGGAGACATGCACGGAGGGCAGATCATAGACAGGTTGTCATGGGCAGTAGTTCTCAAAGTGGGTTCCAAGGACCCTCCGAGTTCCTTGAGGGGGTTCTAAATGGACCCCGTCCCTTACAGGTCTGCAACTCTGAATTTGGTTCCATTTTGTACACTGAGTTATTGGGGCAGGAGGCCTTGAAATTTAAACGTTTGAGAACCACTGATCTCGACGCGGGTCTATGCAGTTGAATACCCAGGCTCATCATCTTACCATAGGCGTCTTCATCTGGCTCTCCGTTGCTTGCTGAGTAGTACTCTATGACGGTCCTGTAGACGCTGTAGCCAAGCTGTTTGTACATGTTCACTGCCACCTGGTTGGACACTCGCACAAACAGGTCCACGAAGAAGCCGCCCTTCCTAAACAGCAGCAAGACATAATGCGACATGTTATTGTTGCTGTCGACCTACTAGATCATACTACAGCGTCACACAAAAGTAGCAGATCCACAAGCTCGAACCACGATTTGAGCCTGTCGATCTACTTGTGCCATTTTCTTTTTGTTTGAATCCAGAGAAGTAACAGTTTTGGCCATTTGGTAAAGGTAATAAATAGCCTAGGTAGACTATCTGCAGTGGAATAAATACGTTCTGATTCATGCTTCAATCAAGCTGCATTGGTTTAAAGATCTGAGTCAAGAATTCAGAATCTCAACTAAAGACTGGTGTCTACATGACAATGTCTATCTATATGACAAAGTGATTACACAGGGATAATTGCGGTTGTATTTTTTCTTCTCCACGTAAAAGGGAACCCACGTGCACACAATGGGCACACGCCACGTGTACAGAGACCCCAAAAATCTGGTAAATACAATAGGAAAAAGCCTTGGCAGTAATCTACATTAGTTAATGCAAAACTATGGCAGTAAAAGTGTAAAGATTGTACCTGTGTATGTAAGGTTCATTTGGCTACATTCATACATTCTCAGAGTTAACTCTGGATATTTGCAGTGTACCAGCATTACATCATCATTTCTACGTACCTTTCTGAGATTTCCTCCAACATTTCCATGAGTTTGGCTGCCAGGCCCAACCTCCTGAACTCGGGGGCCACAGAGAGGGCCGTGACGTGCCCATGCCACTCCTCCCTCGCCACCGAGCCCTCTGCCTTCCCCATGACTGTACAGGAAAGCAACAAGTCAGTATGCTGTTAGCCAAACCTGGCCGCCCCATTCTGTATCATTATAAGCGAAATCTTTCAAAAATAGGGCCTAACCACATGAACCCTATTCATGTCTCTATTCTGGGAATGTTATGGCTGCCTCCCTCTGGTGGCGAACAAAAGAAGAACTTCTGGGAACTCTCTTCATAAGTTAAAAAGGAGGGGACCAAGTATAGAACCCTGGGGGACCCCGGGCAACGGAGAACAGGTATATAGGGTTTAAGTCATAGATATGAAACACTAGATAACTTATCCGCCTCTGCGGTTCAGTGGAGCGATTTGTAACAACTGGAATCCGGCCGTCCGGGGAAAAAACGAGGGAACACTGTCTTAGAGGTCTTCACGGGTCCAATTTGAACTACCCGAACCCAAAAGGACCCGGGGGAAATGGACCCGGACCCATATGGCCCCGTCTATCATTTGGAATTTGAGAACCGTTACCCGATCAGCCCCGAGACGTGATGGATCCGATCCGAACGGCCCCGCCTGTTATTAGAAAAATTGGATCCGATACCCGAGCAGAACGAGAGATCCGAGACCCGAACCTGTCGCCCCGAAATGAAAGAATGCCAACGTTATTATATTAAGAGTTGTATCAGACATATTTCTTACCTAACGTCGCCACGGTGCTGCTGTTGCTGTCAGCGGCGCTGTGCCTCTCGCCAAAAGATGATCTTTTCCCAGACCAGTAAGTCAATGCGGACAGTTTGTAAATACAAATAAATCCATGTTTTTATTCCTTCTTCTTTGGCTAGCCAATGCTAATGCTATCGTTTTCTGTCGCATGTGTTGTTCATTATATCTTTCTGCTTTGAGTGTCCATTTTGCTCTGCAGAGCATGACAACACGCAATGACAACTCCATTGTAAACCGTTAACCAAAACGTTACGTTAATATCTTTGATAATAATAACAATCCAACTGATATAGTCAGTGTTGTTGTGACTGAGTGAGTTATACTTCTCAGTTCTCACAACCAATGCAACAGATTACATGCTGCATCTTTAGTGCCATCGTGTGGCGTTATCTATTTGGTGCAGTTGTTGCGTTCGCTTTCACTTCAATCTCGGCCTGTCTCGGCTCCACTCGGGTAACAGGAGATACCCGGGGAACCGGGGCAGACGGCCCCGGCCCCGGCCCGCCCCGCGGTAAAAGCTCGAAAACGGCCCCGTTACCCGGCTCGGGGCGGTTCGGATCGCGGGTAATTTCGGATCTCGGGCAGGTCCGAAGACCTCTAAAGTGCACTATTGGCCAATCACAGCGCGACCTTTCCGGGACTTATCAATTCAACAGAGCTTTATTGGCGTATGTGTGATGCATGCAGAAGATTGTAGATTCCCTTGGTTCCTCGAAGCATAGCATCGAGGAGGAGCTGAGGGAGGTGTCTACCTTTCTACAGTATGTCTATGGGTTTAAGTGGCTAAAGCTTCTTAATGAATGAAACATGTCTGACCAATGTGTACGGTAGAGTATGTTAATACAATATAACTAACACTACTGGTTGACAAGTGCTACTGCTGCCTGCAGGTCGAAATGGCACATGGGGGACTCAGGTTCAGATATACTCTGAACCTATATATAGATATACTGTACTTACTGTAACCCATCAGCTCACCACCTGGAGCCTCTGCCACTATGAAATACTCAGGCCAGTGAGCCAGGTACTGGAGGTAGAATGGGATCCCATACTGTGTGGCAGGAGTCAAGTTATTTGTTTTCTTTGAACAATTACAATGTAGGCATTTAGCACAGGCGACTCTCAATAAGCATAAGCAAGGACAGCACAAAGGTTATCGACATCAAATGTATGGCTCTAGTAATCTAGTATCATATTCCACTTGAACCGTGAAATACTTAGTCTGCGCTTCTTTTTCCCTCTAAAAACCTCTTTGCCAAAACTAGCCGATCTACAAGCTCACACCGCCTCGCAGCGTGAGGCATTGTGAGCTTGTAGATCGGCTATTTTTGGCTAATGTTCCACTCAAATGTTTAATGTAAAATACATGAGCATATCACACAATGATTTGGCAGCCCCCCTGTAGTAACTCTGAGGACCCCCTGTTGAAGACCCCTGGCCTATAGGAAGGGAACAGTTAAGGAATCGCTCGAAATGGTTCTTTAAACCCATAGTGAACTGTGACATTGGTGACAGGTTGTCAGCCGTGGATGCAGCATAATGTTGGAATGCTATTTAAATGATGGTGCTGTCATGTACACATTCAAAAAGGATACAGTCTCCGTCAAAGGATCCAAGTTGCTGTTGAATGAGGAAGATGAAGGTTATTACATTTTTACATCTGATTATTAGTGGAGAAAGGCAGCTTACTAGGCCTGTGTCACAAGTATTACACAATAGTTCCATGAAACGGATGTGGGGGAAAAAAAATATGAGAGAGAGAGGATACATTTGTAGATGGGCTATAGAAAATGTTATTACGGTAACATTACTAAATATGTCAGCCAGTCATGTTGTTATATCTGCCCTGTCTGTGAAATTATTGTCTACGTTTATGATGAAGCCTAAAAGCCGAACATATAAATAAGTGCCTTTTTGACTCTTATGCAATGCCAAAAACACTATTAGTGTAATTATCATTTGCATCATTTGAGTACAAATGGAACCAAATGAATGGACCCTACTCGGATTTAAATGAACATTTATTTTACAATATAAATTGGGTCCGATCTCAGAGATAGCAATGTGTCAATTTAGGGGAACTTAAAGTTGTACCATGTAACTTTTTTTATAAAACAAATCTTAAAATTCTCCTAACTATTAAATCACAAAAGTTTTAGAAGATCCGCGCCGTGAATTTCAGCCTGTAAAGCCTTCTCTGTATGTAAACTGAGATCCTTGCCGTGGACCGGATCTCGCGCGAAAATTGCGTCATCACACTACCGGCCAATCACAGCGAGGGTTATACAACTGCCGGCCAATCACAGCGCATCTTGAAGTGGGGTCGCTATGGCAGCCATATTTGTTGTCGCCCGTTTGTACCATCCCTTCTCTAGGTAATTTCGCCTACCAGGCAGGGTGAAGGAGTCCGTATCTCTGGAATTACTGAACGCACAGGAACAAGGGACCCCTTAAAAGATAGATCTCAGCGAGGTGGAGGCAGACGCGGGGGTCTGAAGGTACGAAAAACGTCCGAAAGACGCGGACGCGACCGCGGTTTGCTATAGGGCTAATGACCACTAGTTGGGCATCTTACACAGTATGGCTTTAATATGAAAAGATTTGAGAACCAGAACCACTGCCTACAACACAGCTTACACTGAGGATGGAGCTGTAGTTAGCATGCTAGCTAGCACACAGACAACCAGACCAAAACAAAGCATTTTATGAGCCTCCTCAGCCACCAACAAACCATGTCAGCCATAATGAGCAACGACAGTGATGTTTTACAGCTAAACGGATGGCATTTCACTCACATGTTGTTAAATTTAAACAGGTCATCGCACGTGAATGGTCGCAATGTTGTCATCTTCAGCTTCTTGCTGCAGGCTTACCAGTCTACTCTATGGGGGGGCTAAGAGGCTGTTAGCCCTGTAAAATGTGGTTGAACTCAACCTCGACTCAACCTTGAGCAGTTTTGCCAATTTGCAACGTACGTCTATACAAACGTTTACATTTAAAAAATAAAGTGCTTACTGAAGGTTCACAGATGTCGAAATATGGTACGCTCAAGCAGAATTACCGGTATCATACGGTATTGTTTAATAGGAAGCATTTTAATCCGATTCTTAAAAAAAGCTAGTAGTGTATCAGAGTGCAGTACACCTCCCAACCGTTGGGGCTGCGAGGATTGAGAAACATGCAAGACATTGGCTGCTGATCGGATTAAAATGCTTCTTATTAAACACATACGGAAGATACGGGCAATTCTGCTTAAACGTAACATATTGCAACATCTATGAGCTATCAATAAGCCATTTATTTTTGAAATTTGAATATCTGTGTAGACGTCCGTGGCAAATTGGATAACTCCTCAACACTTGGTGGAACTCGATCCAGGACGAGATATGATCGGCATACGCGTTTCGGGCTGCCTGGTTTAAAGTTTTGCGAAGGTAAAGGGGCGCCCTCTGTCGACGTGGAGGGTGAACTTACAAAAATACACTTTAGCATCTCCTAGAGGAGCTGCTTGTAACTGGACCTGTAATTAATGTCAAGCCCTTTCAGTTGTGCTTCCAGCACACCTGCTATAATGATGACCGCCAAACAAAGTTATTGATATATGCTTATGGTTATAGCTGTCCATCATCTTTGATTAATTGCTATATAATTTTCTTAGTTTGAGACTGTTTTCTGTGTGTGTTTTGTGGCAGAGTTCCCCATTATACCTGTTGCATTTAGTCTTTTTTTGTGGGGAATTCTGGGATTTTTCTAAAAAGCAAGATGGCTGAAACCAGCAAAACAAACTTTTGTCACAGATAAATAAGTTCATGTTTAAGACCCCTTGGAAGGCGGAATGAGGTTAGTAAGATGAATAAGATGAACATTTCATAAAGTGCCAAGAGTGTGTGTTTACATTAGGTTAAAAAGGTCGTTTTTACTGCTCAAATGTAAACACTTTAAAGCCATACCAATATGGAATGCAACACATGTAGGCCTGTTATGTTATCTCCCAAAGGTACATGTTTTGTTTACATGGTGAATTTCATTATCTGATGTTTTATTGTCATAAGTGGTCCTATTTGTACAATTTAAGAAGTAGGCCTATACTATTTGCTTTGTCAAGCTTAGCTTTGGTCAACTGTTTGTTATAGTAACTTTGTATGTTTGTGTTACTATAGACTCATGTTTCTTGCATATTTTCTGTCATGTTTTTCTGTAGTTTCACGGTGCTACAAAGGGTGCTACCACAGGTGCTTCACCACAATAAAGCAGCATCTGTTTGGAACTCAACTGTCTCATCATTAACGTCCACTACCAATCCGGGGGGCTGTTACACCTGCAATTCTGATTTGTTTGGTAGTGTCCTCAGTCAGTGAACAGATCTCCTCTCTGCCCTTTTCTCCTCAAGATGTTGCTTCATCTGACACATTTACATTGGTAAACAGACAGCAGGTTCAATATCTGTCAAACATAGTCTCAAAATTGTACTTCAGTACAGTAGCCTAATTCAGTAAATGTTAATACTGTCTACACACACACACCCCCTATCTACCTGTAAATCAATTACTGTAACAGCTATACATCATGTTACCTTGGATAAAGGCGCTATGTATATAAATGCACCATTTACCTTATTGAATAGTTTGATTTGTTATACTTTCCCTAATTTGTTTATTTTTATCATCCACTGGCATATCTAGTTTGACCATTAATCTGTTTCTTTGTCTTTTTCTCCAGAATGGTTTGCAGATCGTTTATTGCAGTTGGATGCTTTGACACAGCTGTAGTCGTGTTTGAGAAGTGGTCTGGCCAGCAGCTGATATCCCTCAGAATGACGGACCTGCTACCCCCTACGATGAGGACATTGTTGGGAAGGACCCTGTACAGGTGAGGGGAGTTTGAATACATTTGATCAAGACATGTCAGGCAAAATGTGTCTATCATACACCATGTTAAATTAAATCTGTCTCCTCTTGTCTTCACAGTCAGTCTACCATGGAATATTTAACAGGGATCTCACAGATTCTTCACCCAACTGCCCCCTGCCCCCGCCCCCAACAGACCTGGCGGCAGACGCAGTTCAACGCAGTTGGAATCCAAAAGTCTGGCCAGTCGAAGTGGGATGCAGAGGATTCGTGGCCTCTTCCACCATCAGGTTACTGAAAGAAATTGGCATCCATGGACAGGCTCTGCGGCAGTAGCCTGGTGGGCCAGCCTCTATCACACACGGTCGGTCTGCGGTCTGGTTTTTACCAGGCTAGGCCGACGGGCCTCCGGGTCTGACATCACACTCATGCCGTGAGTTAGCCATAACCATATAAGGACAGGGTTAGACATTAAGAAATGTACTACTGGCCCCCAGGGCCAGTGGATTTTGATGATCACTGGCCCTGACGCTGGCACGCTTCGGCTTTACACGTGCACGCTCAATCATCCTCGATACAGGTGTCTTTTTTGTATGAATTGAATTCGGTACAAAAGGACGGCTTCTCTTAAATCCTTTTAGTAGACCTTGTATCAATGAACTGTACTGCCATGTACTTGTTCCTATGCAGAATTCCCATGATTGCCACCATGGCTCCCACCATTGTAACCACTGGCCCAGGACAATTTGTCATGTATTGATCCCCATAATAATGAAAAATAACCAATTTCATTGAATAACATTTATTCAATACATTACTGCTGTCAAATGTGCAAATAAGTATTTGAAAGGTGCAACAATAACAAATTGTTTCAACAGTGCATTAATCAAGCAAAACAAGTTCCTCCAACTCCTCCTTGGTTGGTCGGTTTTGACGCCCTGTGGCTTCTGATGCCCAGGCAGTAAATCCTGGGCGTCTGGTTCTTGGCCCCGACTGCCACCAGCTCAAAACAGCCCTCTTGGCATCCAAGGTGTCGTGTGGCCCCTCAATGGTCAGATACATGAGCCGAGTCAGACTTGGAGTGGACAGTGTTGACCGCCAGTCACTTTTATGATGGATACAATCGAGATGCTGCATAACTTAATTTTTTTTACAGACATCGAATGTCAGTTTAAAGCCATTTTGTTTAAACAGAGAAACTTGTTAACCGACATTGGTTTCAACCAACAGTGATGGATGATCATTTAAATTCTACATTTCCACAAATCTCGGTAGTTATTAACTTATTATAGATATTGTATCGCCTACTACTCACCGGTTTATTGATTGATTAATGTTTATTTATTTATGTAGTTGTTTTGAATGATCTTCTCCGCTGCTCCTCCGAATCTCAACTGTTGCGCACCTCTCCTCACAACGCACTGGTCAACCGTGTAGTGCGTTTAGACTCTAGTCTATTATTATCAGTGTTGATTTTGACTATTGAAAAATACACACTGCATACATTCTCAGATTATGGATGATGGAACATTTTGTCTTGTTTATGTTGACTTTTCTGATATTTCTAAAAAATATATTAATTTCCAAATTAAGACCATTACATACATTACATTACAGACCTATACACTGTAGGTCTATTTTCACCCTCTCTTCATGCAAGAGAAGCCTTGCTCACATACAGCTGTGCTGATTGCCATTGTGAGGTAAATCTGGGCAAAGATGCCAAGCCAGGAGTTCCCAATGCTACACCCAAATATGGAGGGTCTCTAACCTCAATGTATTGTCATGGTATCAGGCACATCAGTCAATATATGTGGGCATGCCCACATACTGTATATGGAGACCATTATGGCTACATACATCTTCATCTACTATAATACTGCATGGGCATAAAAAGGACAAAGACAGACGGGTGCAACAGGCACTCGGTGGGTTCAACAGATTTTGGATTATCCGAGTCTTGTCTTTTTTCCTTTCTTGATGTCGTAGATGAAGCATGTCTGTCGTCGCGTAGAACTGGTTCAGGGTGCTGTTGAAATAAGCCAATGGCATTTTTGTTATTGGTGGCCACGTGCCTGCATATGGGTATGTCAGTGGTTCTGGATAACCAACATAATGCCGGGCAATGCACTCCCCTGTTGGGTCTTCAGCGAGTTAGATTTAGATCAGTTTGACATTTCTCAAGATACTGTAGTGATGGACAGCTACAAAGAGATCTCACACAATTATGGAAGGCTATTTTAATTGCTTGATTGATGTTTGTTCACACAGTACAGGTAGAAAAGGCAATTAAAATGGGTTTGGTGAGCACTGAGCAGGATACCACAAAATGTATTTTAAAATGTCTCATCTACTGTTTATCCTACAGTATATTCAAATTGGCCGACAGGCCTCTTGAGTCTGACATGACATCACACTCATGCTGTGAGTTAGCCATAACCATATAAGTAGTTCCCAATGCTACACCCAAATATGGAGGGTGTCTAACCTTAATGTATTGTCATGGCATCAGGCATAAACACATCAGTCAATATATGCATATATACAAACAAGGCGGTTCGGTGTTTATGCCGTTGTATACCTGGTGTAAAATCTTGCCTACAGTATACAGGGTGTCACTGTATAGCTGTATTCCAATCCGAAGGGTTTGCACTTTGAAGTGCGCATTTGAAGGGCTATGACGTCACTGGTCACAGATCTACAAGCTCACAATGCGTCGCAACGCATTGTGAGCTTGTAGATTGCTATTTGGCGCAGCCCAGTGACGTCATAGCCCTTCAAATGCGCACTTCAAAGTGCAAACCCTTTGGATTGGAATACAGCTTATGTGTAGAAAAACCTGCAATGTTACAACTATATTTGTAGTGATCTGAATCGGGTCAGTCATCTCTCACCCAGCTGTGACAGTCCCTTGGCATGTGCTGCATCTCTAATGTCGTCGTCATCCAACCGGTCTCCCAGCTCATCCTGGTATATGTTGTTCAGCTGGTTTCTCACAGCATCGTTGGAGAGGTAAAAATCCTTCAGCTAAGATCTTGCTGTAGGAACAAGAGCAAATCGGTCTCACATACTGACAACAGTTACATAGTTAAAACTCCTCAAAGTTTACAGTTACAGTTATTAAAACAAAACCAATGATTAACAGTTATTAAAACAAAACCAATGATTAATTTGTAGTGAACTCCACTGAACTGGTAGTACTGAACACCATACAGATCTTTTGCCTTCTGTGATCAGGGTGGGTTGCAAGTGCACTGATATATAGGTGCTCGCCATCCCTTGTCTTCCTGATCCTTATTTTTTTCCGTCTTTCTTGATTTCATATATATACGCAGGTCTGTTGTCGCCGTAGTAATGTGGAACAGGTTCAGGGTGGCGTTGAAAGTTAAAATGCCCATAGAAGCCAATGGCATTTTTGTTAGTGGTCTCCACGTGCCTGCAGGGGAAAGAAATGGATTCAGATTAGTTACAGCAAAAGATTAAAGTTCTGAACTAACTCATTAGTTAATTGATTTTATGAGGGGTGATTTCTGTTTCTGTGAAACCAACACAGTCATCACATTTGTTGCAAGTACTATTATCACTCACAGGTAGATCCTCTTGTATTTACTGTGTTGTCCAACGTAATCCAACACATGGTTCATCATCTTTCGACCTAGAATGAGAGTGTACAGACAGTTTTTCAAATAAAAACCCAGGATTAATTTCAGGTGAACACCTAGTGCTAGATCTGAACAGAACACATACCTATGCCTTCCCCATCATACTTTTTTTTGCGGGCGATTGCAAGGACATAAATGTCTTTGCCCTCAGCACGGCAGCACACCCCCCCCCCCCCTACAAGCTCTGGAGCCTTTTCTTCTTCTGTCCTGTAGACTGAAGTACAAGCAAGGTACCCAACAGGCACTCGGATTTTGGTTTCAACAGGTGGATTATCCGAGTCTTATTTTTTCTTTCTTGATTCTTTCTTGAGTTCATATATATACGCTGTGCTTAAAATGCTCATAGAAGCCTATTGCATTTTTGTTAATGGTCTCCACGTGCCTGCAGGGGAAAGATATGGATTCAGATTAGTTACAGCAAAAGATTAAAGTTCTGAACTAACTCATTAGTTAATTGATATTTTTTTGGGGTGATTTCCGTTTCTGTGAAACCAACACAATCATCACATTTGTTGCAAGTACTATTATCACTCACAGGTAGATCCTCTTGTGTTTATTGTGTTGTCCAACGTAATCCAACACATGGTTCATCATCTTTCGACCTAGAATGAGTGTGTACAGACAGTTTTTCAAATAAAAACCCAGGATTAATTTCAGGTGAACACCTAGTGCTAGATCTGAACAGAACACCATACCTATGCCTTCCCCATCGTACAGTTTTTTTTTGCTGGCGATTGCTATGATGTAGATGTTGTTGCCCTCAGCACCACAGCACACCCCTCCTACTAGCTCTGGAGCCACACTTTCTTCTTTAGTCCTGTAGACTGAAGTACAAACAAGGGAGATGCTGAAGATTAGTATCGTCAATAAGCAGGCAAACCATAAATTCTGTGAGGAAATATGAAATATAGATAATTACTAATAGATTGGAGAATGTTATACTTATAGGGGGCGTAAAATATTTACAAAACAAATAAATTAAGGCACTTTATTTTATATTAATGGCGGCATGGTACGCTGCAAAGCAGCTAGGCAGCAACAAACAAGGCGGTTCGGTGTTTATGCCGTTGTATACCTGGTGTAAAATCTTGCCTACAGTATACAGGTTGTCACTGTATGTGTAGAAAAACCTGCAATGTTACAACTATATTTGTAGTGATCTGAATCGGGTCAGTCATCTCTCACCCAGCTGTGACAGTCCCTTGGCATGTGCTGCATCTCTAATGTCGTCGTCATCCAACCGGTCTCCCAGCTCATCCTGGTATATGTTGTTCAGCTGGTTTCTCTCAGCATCGTTGGAGAAGTAAAAATCCTTCCGCTCGATCTTGCTGTAGGAACAAGAGCAAATCGGTCTCACATACTGACAACAGTTACAGACAGTTATTAAAACAAAACGCATGATTAATTTTAAAGTGAACTTAACTGAACTGATAGTATTGTATACTGAACTGAACATCATACCGATCTTTTGCCTTCTGTAATCAGGGTGGGTTGCAAGTGCACTGATGTATAGGCGCTCGCCATCCTCATCTTATCGTCTTATCTTATTTTTTTCCTTCTTGATTTCGTAGATGAAAAAAGCAGGTCTGTTGTCACCGTAGAAATGTGGAACAGGTTCAGGGTGGCGTTGAAAGTTAAAATGCTCATAGAAGCCAATGGCATTTTTGTTAATGGTCTCCACGTGCCTGCAGGGGAAAGATATGGATTCAGATTAGTTACAGCAAAAGATTAAAGTTCTGAACTAACCCATTAGTTGATCTTTTGAGTGGTGATTTCTGTTTCTGTGAAACCAACACAACAATCATCACATTTGTTGCAAGTACTATTATTACTCACAGGTAGATCCTCTTGTATTTATTGTGCTGTCCAACGTAATCCAACACAGGGTTGTTCTATGAGAACTAGTATTGAAAAGATGCACTCCAGCCTCTCATGTCTCACTATTGAACAAAGGATTTCTTCGGGCTTGGCTACATTTCTCTGTTGTATTATTCATTCAATTCAAAGACTCTTGTTTCTGTTTGACCAGGTGGATTATTGTAATAACAGACATTCTTACAATACTAGATATGCTGTTAATGGACATATTATTGCACCTAGTTCAAACGTTAATTCAAAACCTGTAATTTATAGAGCCATTGACTATTGGAACATTTTACCACTTAACATTCGTCTAACTCAAAATAAATCAGCTTTAAGAGAAAAGTGCTGAGGTATTTACTGGAAACCAGTTTTAGCTTCAGGAGAAATTAATTTGTAAAAGTTATTTCCTGCTAGTATTTATTTAAGCTATATCATTAATGTGCAAATGTGAATTAATGCAATGTAATGTTGTTGTAGTTTTATTGTATTGTTTTCTTTTTTTTACTTTATTGCTTTTTTAAAATGTATTTGTAATATGACTTGTATGGACCCCAGGAAGACTAGTTGATTGCTACGGCATTAGCTAATGGGGATCCTTTTCAAATAAACAAATAAACAAATAAATGGTTCATCTTTCGACCTAGAATGAGAGTGTACAGACAGTTTTTCAAATAAAACCCAGGATTAATTTCAGGTGACCGTGAACACCTAGTGCTAGATCTGAACAGAACACATACCTATGCCTTCCCCATCATACTTTTTTTTGCGGGCGATTGCAAGGACATAAATGTCTTTGCCCTCAGCACGGCAGCACAGAAGAAGAAAAGGCTCCAGAGCTTGTAGCAAGCTCTGGAGCCTTTTCTTCTTCTGTCCTGTAGACTGAAGTACAAATAAGGTAAATGCTGAAGATTAGTATCATCAATAAGCAGGCAAACCATAACTTCTGTGAGGAAATACGAAATATAGATAATTACTAATAGATTGGAGAATGTTATACTTAAAGGAGCTATAGTCAACTTTTTCTTGAAAAACGGATGCTAAAATAAAAATAATGTTTTGAAAATATTTTATAAAAAAATAAGCTTCATATATGTGTTTCAATAAAAAAAAAATGACCACAAAAAGCGTAAAATAATGATAAAATAATCATTTTGGCCCTTTGTTTACATTTACAGGGTCCGTACTTTGTTTACATCCTAGTCTGTAGACTAGGATGTACACCTACAATGAAAAAGTTGACTATAGCTCCTTTAAATGGGGGTGTAAAATATTTACAAAACAATCAATTTAAGGCACTTTATTCTATATTAAGGGTGGCATGGTACACTGCAGAGCAGCCAGCAACAACAAACGCGTTTCGGTGTTTATGCCTTCATCAGTGTTGTATACCAGGTGTAAAATCTTGCCTACAGTACACAGGGTGTCACTGTATGTGTAGAAAAACCTGCAATGTTACAACTATATTTGTAGTGATGTGATTCAGGTCAGTCATCTCTCACCTAGCTTAGACAGCCCCTTGGTATTTGCTGCATCTCTATACGGTAGTCCTTTGTTGATCTATTGAGGGGTGATTTCTGTTTCTGTGAAACCAACACAATCCTCACATTTGTTGCAAGTACTATTATCACTCACAGGTAGATCCTCTTGTATTTCTTGTGATGTTCAAAGTAATCCAACACATGATTCATCATCTTTCGACCTAGAATGAGTGTACAGACAGTTTTTCAAATAAAACCAAGGATTCATTTCAGGTGAACATTAATGCTAGATCCGAACAGAACACCATACCTCTGCCTTCCCCATCGTACATTTTTTTTGCGAGCGATTGCTATCACGTAGATGACGTTGTTGCCCTCAACACCACAGCACACCCCTCCTACAAGCTCTGGAGCCACACTTTCTTCCTCAGTCCTGTAGACTGATGTACAAGCAATGTAGATGCCGAAGATTAGTATCATCTATAAGCAGGCAAACCATAACTTCTGTGAGGAAATTTGAAATATAGATAATTACCAATACATTTGAGAATGTTATACTTAAAAGGGGGTGTAAAATACTTACAAAACATAAATAATTTAAGGCACAATTTTATATTAACTCTTATACTGCTTTGAACGTTCCCGTTCGCCCCATTTTTGACGGCCCGATAATGCCAATTGTACGTTCTTTGGCTCGTTCTTTTGTACCTTGGTTTGATGTCTGTAACCTGTTGAGGTGTTGCGCGGGTGTCTACCGTTG
Organism: Nannobrachium achirus; assembly: GCF_963921795.1. Taxonomy (NCBI): domain Eukaryota; kingdom Metazoa; phylum Chordata; class Actinopteri; order Myctophiformes; family Myctophidae; genus Nannobrachium; species Nannobrachium achirus. The sequence continues at coordinate 24,138,611 of NC_137823.1, read as the reverse complement.
AAACAGCTCCCATAAAAGTACTCTTAAAATCCAACTGGACGTTAACATCAATGGAGTCACAACACTGTTCCATGTGTTTTTCTCTGGATCTATTGCTCTGTAGCGACTCATCAGCCTTGAACAGCCTTGACAAGCAAGCGTCGAGCTGAGACCATTTTCACATTAATTCTTGCATGAGGCTGCCCCCTACTGCTGGTAGAGCCACGGCACACTCTTTAAGAGAACATTTCAAAAAAAATAATAATACACCTTTGTCTATATCATCGCAAAGGTAAGGTGCTTTTGCTGGCACAAAACCCAATAATAAATAACAACATCTGGCAGAATAAGAGTTAAGGGTGGCATGGTATGCTGCAGAGCACCCAGCAACAACAAACGCGTTTCAGTGTTTACGCCTTCATCAGCGTTGTATACCTGCTGTAAAATCCTGCCTACAGTATACAGGGTGTCACTGTATGTGTAGAAAAACCTGCAATGTTACAACTATATTTGTAGTGATGTGATTCAGGTCAGTCATCTCTCACCTAGCTTAGACAGTCCCTTGGTATTTGCTGCATCTCTACCGGTCTCCCAGCTTTTCCAGGTATATTCCATTCAGCTATATTCCATCCACCATACCGATCTTTTGCCTTCTGTGTTCGGGGTGGGTTAGGGAGCTGCAACGGAGCGATATGGATTCAGATTAGTTAGACAAAAGATTAAAGTTCAGAACTAACTGATGAAAAAGTTTGGTTAATATCATTAATATAATATTTATATAGCATTGTGTACCAATTTTCTCAAATGGTCAAACTACTGTACAAAACAGATCATCTTTTAATTGTGTTGGTTGCCACTCTGCGTGTTCCAAAACAAACCCTGTTTTTTCTAACATTGTTATTAAAACATCCTACAGCTGCTGCCTTGACACTGCACAAGTGTCTGACCTTCCACTGGTTTAAATAATCTTTACCCTTATGGAGAGTTCTTAGGTCTGTCTGTGACGGCAGGAGCCGTCAACAACCAGATTACACCATCACGTCAACTCTGTTGTATTCTATCTACTGATGAAGGCCATGTCAGCCTGTGACATGACCACTCCTGACATCATTATGATATGACCCATCCTATTGTCTTGATCATATATGTCAACTGTCTATTATTGCAGAGCAATATGGGTGTACCGACTGACTTGCTGTATTATTGAATTCTGTTAATACAATCATTTAAAACTGACTTATTGGTGTGCTGCCTCTTCCTCGCATGGACTGTGGTTATTCTGGGCGGAAGCTGAGTCTTCTGGAAATTGTTTACTTATCATGACCATAATTATCAGCTTCCAGACCTTTTAGATGGGGGGCTATCATCTTGTTGGACGTCATCTGTGGAAAAGAAACAAGCATTTTTCCAGAGATTATTATTATTATTAAGAAAATCAATGCATTGTGCCAGATAGGTACTAAGTATTGACAGTTGTGATTAAATGTCTGATAATACACATGAACACGAATCCAACACAATGCTACACATCTATGAAGCCTCTGCTACACAATTGTATGTAGTGGGGGGTCTCCTAATGTAAAGTATTTAAAGGGCAACATAAAATATATAATGATGTACCATGGATTACAATGAGATAAGAAAGTACACAGCATGTAGTAACATTTTGCATACTATAGTCAGGAACCAAGTCAAGCTATCCATATGTTCCATTAGGGGTATGTCCTGTCCAGATATAAAGGAAGGATTGCATCCCTTGACACATACTGCCATCTGTTGGAAAGAGACGTGAAAGCAAAGACTATGTAACAACATCATGCAAGCTGAAAGAAAGGCTTGTATGGGTCTGAACACTTTGGATGCAACATGAATGCATGAAGGTACAGTAGATCACCCCTTAATTCCAGTAGTCTATCTATACCCAAGATTCATAAATCATTGCAGAATCCAATAAGATTAACTGAGGATATATATTACTATCTTTTGTAGATCACCACCTAACCCAGTGTTGCAGAGTTACAATATTGTATAAGAAACTGCATTAACTTCCTCCAGATACTTGAAGAGCCCTGTGAAAGTGACTTGTTAATTTTGAATTTTGATACGGAGAGCTTGGAAACTAACATTCCCCATCAAGGGCCTCTGGAAGCCATAGGACACTTCCACAACCAAGGACCTCATTCCAGCACACATTTCAATCTGGAATTGACTGCATTGGCTCTGCAATATAACTATTTCCTCTTTAAAGACAATTTTTATCTGCAGAGCTTGGGCTGTGCGATGCGTAGTAAAATCGCCCCAAAACTAGCTAATATACGGTACATAGACGTTTCGAAAATACATTCACCCTGTGTCCAGAGAACCCGTTCCATAAGCATGTTAAGTTTTACAAACGGTTCAAAGACGACATCTGTATTTGTATATTGGTGGGATTTATAGCAATAGTGTACTTGTATTATGGAGAAAAAACTATTTCTGATCATTGCACAGTAAAAAAAAAAATATTCGGAGCGACAGCTTTTCTTCACTATTACGGTACTTTTTCTTGCACCAGCGACCTGCTGGTTATGTAGGCCTAAAACATAGCTCTTTGAACAATATTTTCAAGAGGTACAGTAACTGAATTCACCTGCGTTGAAGCTTGACATCTCTGAGAATACTTCAGCTGGTCATTCAGTAGCTGCCGTCTCTGGTAGAGACACATTAGAGGATTGCAGCATCATGATCATGCTTAGCGGGAGTCACAACTGGGGGCCTCCGGACCTTTCAGGCAGGGGGGCTATCATCTTGTTGGACATCATCTGTGGAAAATGTCAGTGAACAGGTTTATTCACAACAAGAAACTTGTTCGGCGTAGCCGGGGTTACTGTACGAATCAAGTGGTTTTATAAATAGCATCAAAATCATTTTAACCACATTAGCCCTATTTACATGAGCTATTTCAAGAAATCTGGAAACAAAATTATACACATTTGGATTTTGTTTTAAACATTTTAACAACTTAAATGTTATGGGGTGTCTCTCACTGACTGGCACAAAATATTTTCAGATGGGGGACGGGGGTCCGTGGTCAAATGAATATTAATTTCGGGTCCTTCCTTGCCATGAAAATGTTTGAGAACCACTGCGCTAAAAATGTGTGAATGAAATTAGCCCTGTTTATCGTGGAGAGTGAGGATCCAAACAGAGAGAATGAAATAGACTTTATCAATTCAATTAAAATATGCTTTATTGGCATGACAAGCATTCTCATATTGCCAAAGCATTACATACAGTATTCAGTCTCTCTCTCTCTGAAGGAGCTTTGGTTTGACATCAGACACAACGGAAACCTGATTTATACTGATGTTGAGCTGTGACAGTATGACATACTACTTACTGTATGGGCTGTGTGTCAGTTTATGTCCATTTATGGGTATATTATATTTGTCCAGACAAAATTCACAACCAACTTTAACTTTAGAGAATAGATGTTACACTAGGATACTTCCTTTTCATAGTTTGCAACCAAATAGACCTTACTCTGTAACCCAGAGTGTAAACATAGAACCAAAATGGACCTTTTTTCCCATTTATACACAAGGTGAAGTGATATTTCTTTGTTAAGTGTTGAATAGTTGTATTTTACCATAGTAATCAAAATACTTTACACTTAGGGATACCAAAGATAAAAAACACTCTTGATCAAAAATGTACTTTATAGCCATGTGAACCATGGCTAGACCAAATAGTAGGTACTTGAGATGGTTGGGCTATATCAGGACAACTGCTTTAACATTAGCTACACATACCATTACATGCATGGTGGTGCTGTTCTTTGGCTGGCGAGCCTGGCTTCCATTATGATTGATGCTGCTCATTATGAGTTGTTGTTGTGTATTCAGTTGATTCTATGATGAAACATCTTCATGGTTGTACTGACTGGACTTTGTTGTTGTGAGACGTCTGTCTGGTCTAAAGTTACCAAAAGGTTCTGCCACCTTCCTCTGACTTAAATGCGAGACGAGAGAAACATTTCTATCTCGCTATTTCCACTAAGGACCAATACAAAATCCTCTGCTCTGAGATTGTTCAGCTCTGCTGTCATCAGTTGAATGTACGGAGATGTCTCCCTCCTCCTTCTGCACCTGCAGCGTGCGGCCTGTCTCAGTATGGGACTCCCTCTTTTCCAGGTGTTTCGCCTAGGTGGGCGGGGTTATATGCCTGAAAGTAAAGCTAACCTCAAAACAAAACCACACCCACCTGGGCGAAACACCTGGGAAAGAGGGAATCTCGGACTGCGTTCTAGGCAAACGTCATCGTGTGACGCTGCAGCTGATCTACAAGCTCATAACACGTTACGATGCAACGCCTGGCTTGTGAGCTTGTAGATCTGCATCTAATGTGCGCGAAGCTTGCACGACGCGAGGAGGAAACGCCTGTTTTGGTTTGACAAGTACGGCGGCCAATCACAGATCGGTTCCGCGGCGAACGACGGAGTTGACTGGCCAATCACAGCTCGCTTCTCCGCGCGAGACGCTGTCAACACTTGACTGGCCAATCACAGCTCGCTTCTCCGCGCGAGACGTCGTCAACAATAATCTGGCCAATCGCAGCGTTTCTTTGTTGAGCCTGGCGGTTATAAGAACAAGATTTCAAAGAATTTCTATCATTCATTTCGAATCACTCCTGATACACGGACGAACATTAACTTTGGTAAGTTCTTTCACCTCTGCTCGTCTATTTAGCTCGTTTATTGACAGGAAAACAAACCGTTGCTTCACCATGGAGAAGAGAGGTCCAAGTTCAACACAACAGCCCAAGAGACAGAGACCACATGATGGACCCTCACCCTGCCTTGAAGACTTTCCACCAGCCAAACGCATGAAGGCTGAAGAAGATGACGAGCGGATTGAGCGCACCTGGTCGTGTCACTTCGACCCCAGCAACGGCAGGCTGATTCTGAGGGGCGTCCGCGTCCATGTTGCATCACCTGGAGAAGGAGCTCCCACGCAGCAGGTGTCCACCCAGACAAGCGGCAGCAACAGGGCGACGGTAGCTGGGTGCACACATCGCCGGTCAGTGGAGGACACCAGGAAGAGAAGTCCCGCTGCTGCATGGAGGAGGGTGGTGAAGATTGCTGCCTTTATACAGCAGAGAAAGCCCCCTTCACACCTGGCTCTCTACAAGAGACCTGCTGATGTGCCAGGGAAGCCACCAGTCCAGCGTCCTCAAAGTGTTCCTGAAGCAGATATACAAGTCATTATATATTCTAAAACATGCCTTTATGGTCTTGGCCATGAAGGCATTGAGCTTGTTAATGATGCATCAATATTATATCCATTTCTTCAAAGGAACAAATCAAAACCATAACAGTAAGCAATATTTTATGTTTATATAGTTGTATTTTGTCCTGAATACCTTTTTATTTGGAGGTGGTTTGGATCTGACCGCCTATTCTCCATCACCGGGAACAGCAGGGGCTTCCACTGACAAACTTCTGAAATATGACAATTAAAAAGATTCTGTAAACGAAATCTTTGATTAAAAGGTTTTGTTAAAGGTTAAAGCTCTATATTCTGTTATTACTGTAATCAATGCTGTGGTGTTTGTTCAGAAAGTGTCTCAGGAGGTGAAAAAACAAACAAAAAAACATCATTGCTATATAGGCCTACAGCTATTTTAAACACTCATTTCACTTACTACTGGGTTGGCTTAACAAAATTATCGAAACGAAGCGGATAAAAGCGCATAACTTTTTTTGAGGCTTCTTTAGGACCCAACGATGGATTTTAGCCAATGGGTACCAAACTTTATTTTGAAGTTTACCCATAGAATTATCCATATCAAGTTGGGCTCCCATCGACTTTCTATACAGGAGGAAAATACCCAGAAAAGATCTGCTTTAAGTAGAATGTGAGGGGTCCAACTAGGGGTTTGTCATGATTCTGAATCCATTGCAAGCATTTGTTTTGCACAAAAAACTTTCATTGGGCTAGAAATGGCCCCACAAAATGATGGTTTAGTGATGATTCATCATTTTTCACAGTTTTCTGGGTGTTTTTGGGGGCCATTTCTAGCCCAGAGAAGGTTTTTTTGTGCAAAACAAATGCTTGCAATGGATTCAGAATCAGAATCATGACAACCCCCTAGTTAGACCCCTCACATCCTACTTAAAGCAGATCTTTTTCTGGGTATTTTCCTCCTGTATAGAAAGCCCAGCTTGATATGGATAATTCTATGGGTAAACTTCAAAATAAAGTTTGGTACCCAAGGCTAAAATCCATCGTTAGGTCCTAAAGTACTAAAGTTTTCTAATTTATGGAATTTCTTGAATTGATTTTATTTCTTCATGAAAGTACTGGAAAAGAAATTATTTAATTCATGACAAATTTTACTTTTATGGGAATGTGTTTAGAAATATTAAAAACAAATGTAGGAAACTAAAAAAATAGAGGGACCCACAAAAATGTGTCCGCAAGTGTTTGGGAACCAGTGTGTTAGACCTTCACCAGGCTCTATAGATAGCCTGGTGAACATCAACAGACTGAAATGTTGCATATTACCATGAATTAGCCCTTTTTGATTTTAAAGACAGTGTTTTTCCAGGTAATTTCTATACGGATGGTTTGGACTGTATAACATGATGAAATTAACATGCAATCAGGGACAGGCTTATGGAAATGCACTGGCAGTAATGCTTATTAATGTACTGTAAACAAGCTCACCTGTCATTGCTGTTGTCAATTCTCTCTCTGGGCCATCGCTACAACTGGTACAGGGCAGGCTGTGGTCATTTTTACCACCTTGCACGATGTTGTGGCAAAGCTTGTGGTGACTGGGCTGGTATACTGTTGATGTTGATGTGTAGGTCTTTCTACAGCTTCCAGAGGTCCAGGGTATGGAAGATGGCCACAAACACACATGTACCTGGTATGACTGAGACACAAACAGGACAGGTGCAGGCCAATTAATTTATTTTGTATTTTTGTTTTTGTTTAACAGTGCATGTTAGAAAGGGAACTAAACCATATTGTTTCTCCAGTCAGGCTGTCAAATGAATGACAGAGTATAACATCATAGTACAATTGCACTGATCTTTATTACAAAAATGGTTAGAAAAGCAGTAGAATGAATGAATACATATAGCAGGCACCCTGACAATACTGTGTATTATACAGTGAATACAATACAGTATTTTTTTTTCTCCTGACTATATCCACTGCATAGTACTGTGTTCTATCCGTCTGTCATTCAATGTTATGAGATACTTCAATGGTTTTCTGTGTGAATAAGCCAAGTGCTTTGCTAGGATCTTCTTTTAGTTGACCTTGTACCAGTGAACTGTACCGTCATGTACCCTTTTCTATAATCTTCTAATAGTCTTCAATCAATCAAAACCCATTCTTATACAGTACACTAAAACCCAGTTGGCTCAATGAATACCCTGTCAGTGATTATAAACTGAGGAAACAGCCAGACACCAAATACAACAAATCAAAAGAACACCACCATAACTTATTAAAACAAGCTCTGGTCCAGTGTCCATATGTAGGAACATTTCTAACAAGGAACAGAGCTAACTTAAAACTAAGGGAGAATTAACAATAAGGTAGGGGCATGTAAACGCCTCTACAATCTGTAAAGTTCAATATCAGTTCAATAACAATATATCATTTCAATAACAATATACTATTAGTAGCCTATAAATAGATTCATTCTAATAGACTAATATTACTAGAATTACTGTTGTTGCCATACCTGCTACTATGGTCCATTGAACACCAGCAGCTCCCATCAGGCTGCCGTTGTAGACAAAGTCAAACCCTGCATTAAAAAACAAATACAATCCCCTATTACTTTGACTCTGTACACAGCAGTACCATGCAAGTTAAAATGCACAAATATTAAAATCAATAAACGACACTAAATCGTAGAATTGTTAAATGTTTGCATACCCGCAGTTCCCAGTAGCAGCAGGTGCATCCAACCCTCAATCAATGATCAGCCCGGTGATGGAATAGGCTGCAGCTGTGAGGTCGAACCCATGACCCAGGCTTCAGATCTGATGAGAACAAACCAAAAGTACATTATTATCCAATATTCACTCCTCATGAAGTATGAAATATGTCACAACTAGCTCTGGTCCATGCTATGTCACAGTCATGCAGCCATCCCATTCACCCTCTTCTATGCTTCACACTAGAAGTAGGCCAACATACTCAAGCAGCCCTTTCTTTTTATAAAGATTGTAACAGTGACTAAAGACCTACCCTGGTTTACAGGAACAGTGTTCATCATTAATGTCGTTGTCTTGTGGTTGTAGAGCCTGCTTGATGTTGCTGCTTCACTTTTACATAATGACACCTCAACTGTAGGCTTCATTCAGCCATAGTCATAGCATTCAGCATCCATATTGATCTTTTTTAACCAGTTTCCGCTGCTGAGACACTTTGTCAACCAGGACCTGTCCTTAAAACACACAATGTCCACCCTTCTGTCTGCTTCTATGAAAGAAATGCGTCATTTTACTCCTACAGTTGGATAATATCTTTCAGCTACTCAAGCTGACAAATGCATGGATGGATAATGAAGCCAGCCGCAGCAAGTTGTTCTTTGGAGTTTTATGGCAGGTGCATACCGCCACCTACTGGACCGGCATAATATGCCATTACTTCACATCATTAAAGCAGATAAATATCATAATACTTATAAAAATAGTTATTGATATTACATTGCACTACTACTAAAAAAGTAATAATAATATTGAACCATAGATAGACAAGGCCCACAATGAAAACAAGCCCTTTAGGGCTTTTTGTCGTACCACTGTACCGTTTTCAAAAGAATGAAATCCATCAATCAATATAATCCTATACATCCCTCTTACTTTTAAATCAGCACATTGTAGTTAGTGTGGTTGCCCAGACTATAATACTTGTCCAACTTTATTCTTTCCATCCACGTCAGATAAACTTTATTTTGACCCCACAGTTTTAGTGACACGCAGTTGGGCCACGTGTCAAATTGTCCGGCTTCATCGGGACAGGGGTGCATTTTTGCTAAGATGTTATATTATAGTTTAATTTATATACACATTTATTTGTGAATGGGAACATGCAAAAAAATACTTTTCCCAAATAAAGAGATGACTGACATCTGACATCATAGATGTCTGACGTCATAGACCACATGAGACTAATACAATATGTCCATATACAGCCATTCCCAGATATGGGCTTAATATTGATGACATGTATCTCCATATATTGGCATAAAAGGGACAAAAGGGACTGTCCCAGAGATCTCTGCCATTAATGTAGCCTATTAGTGAATACATTTTCCTCATTGACTTGAATGGGGAGAATTCAAATGATATGATATGATATAGTACTTTATTGTCAGTTCACACTGAAATTTGTCTTGCGACACAGCAGGTCATGTATGCGACACATAACATATATACACATTTAACACATGTAACAAAAAAAAGACAAGACTGGTTTACATACATAAGGATAATATAGACGAGAGCAGTGTCCACCGCCAAGCCTACCTATGGCCAAGCTCCTGATTAAGCCTTAAAGTCGACTGATGGACAAAGGACCTTTTCAGTTTTACCTTTTTGTATGCTGGAACTTCGTATCTCCTTCCTGAAGGCAGCAATCTATATTCTCTATGCAACACATGGCTACTATTAGAGGTAATATTTCTTGCCAACCTTAGAATGCTGTTATCATACGTATTCGTATATAGCCTCTGAAGTGGTTGTCCAACCATCTTTGAACAAATGTTCAGTTGTTGCAGCAGTTGTGACTTTAGGGCTGCAGACAAGCATCCATACCAGGTGGTACTACAGTACTGGAGAACACTCATAATGACAGACGTGAAAAACATAAGAAGAATCTGTCTACTAGCACCAAATGATCTTAAACGGCGAAGGAAGTAGATTCTTTGCTTTGTTTTCTTACACACAGATTCAATCTGATCTTTCCATGACAAAAGATGGTCTATTACTACTCCGAGGTACGTATACGAGCATACCTGGTTGATCTGTTCACCATGAATAGTAATGGGAGATCTGTGTGTATCTGGTGGTGCACCAAAAACAATCTCTTCTGTCTTTTTTGTGTTAATGATGAGAGCGTTGTTATCACTCCATTCAACCACCTTATTCACTCTGAGTTGGTGCAGTCCAGGATCACTGGAACTATCTAAGAGTGAAATTAAAACTGTATCATCAGAGTACTTTAGAATGTGTTGGTCTGGATCCTTAGTACGACCTTCAGACAGACATTCCTCAGTACGACAGCTGTCAGTATAAAGGGTGAAAAGTATAGCTGAGCTTACACAACCTTGGGGGGCCCCAACATTAGTTGTTACTGCTGAGGAGAGGGTTCCGTTCACTTTCACCCTCTGTACCCTGTTGGTGAGAAAGGCAGCATACCAGTGTATTAAGTATGGATTCAGTTCCAACTGCACCATCTTTGACACTAGTATATCAGACTGTATTGTGTTGAAAGCTGAAGAAAAGTCTAAGAACAGCACCCTTGCATGATTCATGTTAGACTTATCTAGGTGTTTTGTAATTAAGTGGACCAGTGTGACAACCGCATCCTCTGTACCGCAACCTTTCTTGTATGCAAACTGGCAGGGGTCGAATTTGTCTTTGGTCATACTAACAAGATGGTGCAAGAGTATTCTTTCAAGTGATTTCATAATCACTGAAGTGAGAGCTATGGGTCTATAATCCTTATGTTCTTTTGGACATTGGATTTTGGGCAGTGGTTTTATGTATGATGTTTTCCAAGGCAGAGGAATTGTGTGTGTATCTACAGAGGTTTGAAATATTGGTTGCCACACTGGAGCCAATTCAGATGCAAAATTTTTGAGGAGAAAAGCACTGCACTCGTCCGGCCCATTAGCTTTCCTCGTGTTAGTACACTGAAACACTTTCCTTACATCCTCTTCCGTGATAGTAATTCGGTCAGAGGGGGCAGGTGTTACAGCCTTCAGTATTTCAGTGCACTTTCAGTGCAAATGGTAAGACAGAATTCATTTGCAAGTGTGATTGTATCACGGCAAACACACTTCCAATTTCCAATTGCACCTTTCTAGTTCGGGGTACCAGTGGCCACTTTGGACAGAAATAACATGGCAGCCTTTATTTGACTTCATTACCCAAGAGTCTCCATTGACCATTGACTGGCAGTTCTGCCTTGGTGCCTTGACAAATGCCAGGATGAAACTCATTGTCTCCCTTAATACAGTCAAGCCCCTTGGCAGGGACCCCCCTCAGTCATTACATCATTAATAAAAAGTGTGTTTTTGGAGCTTAAAAACTGTGTGCGGATGTTTTATCTTCTCCTTGATTCTCTCTTTGATGCCTTGATGCCCTAGCCTGGCCTGGTGTTTCCACTCACACACTGCATGTGGGAGGGGTTGTGGATGAGCAGGGCTGGCACCCAGGCTATTCATGGGTTGCATTTGTAGTCCTACACCAGCCATTTTGAGGACCAACACAGGTGTTTTGATTAATGTAGAACATTGGTTCTATGCCAATCAAACAAATTGAATACCTGTGTTGGTCCTCAAAATGGCAGGTTTAGGAACTACAAATGCAACCTATGAATTGATCTCCAGCACCTGGCCTAAATACAGGTATTAGATGTGCACAATCTTCTCTGTCAACGGCAATATAATCACCATCAAGTATCACAGTATCTTAAAAACAGAAAACATTTGAGCATGCCGTCAACAACACAATGATTTCATTGTCCACCTCATTGCACACATTTACTAAATCTTGTGCCATAGGGAAGTCTGCTGTCATATTTGTTGTTGCACTGCACTGAGACTGTGTGTATCTTTGTGTATTTCTGAGCAGTGCTCCTGGAACAGAATAAAACAAATTCCTTCTCTTTCAGTGTGGAACTACTAATTTCATTTGTAAGTAAAAAAGGGAGCAATTGCATGAAGCTGGATTAATCCTTCCACTCAAACAGTACAGTATATGTTGTCTTGCAAGTAAAGTTGCTAAGGCCAAGTATTGTTTTCTGTTGGTGTCATACCAAGTAGTCACAAGGTGGAAGAAATGTGGGGGTCTCTCTCCATTCCGACATGTCGCCACTCTGACAGTGACTTCTTATTGTCGTAGTGGCAACACTTCCATAGAGGTTAAGGTTAGGGTTCTCGTGCCCATGACCATCGTCGGACACATGCCATCACCAGTTCACCACCGTTCAGTGAAGTGTTACCCTTGCCCATACAAATGCTCTTTCATAGCTTTGACTACATGATCTGTAACTCGAGTTAAAATTACCACTAAGGACCAGTCTGTGATGTCTCCAAATGTGGGCATTGTATCAGCATGCGGATGTTACCATGGTGGATGGCACCATGCTCATCTCCAAATTTGGGTATTGTTTCAGCATGCAGCTGTTACCATGGTTGCGACACTGTTTAGTATTTTGGGCATTGTTTCTGCATGTGGATGTTACCACGGTGACAACACTGTTTAGGATCAATGTCAGTCAGCATGCTCATCTCCAAATGTGGGCATTGTTTCAGCATGCAGCTGTTACCATGGTGGCCACTGTTTATTATCAGTGATGTCAGTCTGCATGCTCATCTCCAAATGTGGGCATTGTTTCAGCTACCATGGTGGACACTGTTTATTATCAGTGATGTCAGCATGCAGACTTAATGGTGGACATCATCTCCAAATTTGGGCATTGTTTCAGCATGTAGCTGTTACCATGGTGGAAACTCTGTTTAATATCAGGGATGTCCAGTCAGCATGCAGACAGGCGGTCAGACGGTGGACAGATGGACATTCGGTAAATGAATAGTTAGATTGGAACATCAATCCAAACTGTAAAACCCTCAGTATTTTAATGTAACACTGAGAGTGTACAATTGGAAGCAAATGGACCCGTAAGGATCATTTTGGGCTGTGTTTGCTATGGTAATCAGTAACCTTATTAGGGCATTAGGGTCCTTGATTTGACAAACTTTGCGGGACATTTGTGAAGCTGACATCATTAGCTTATCTAAACCCTGTTATATTTAAAAGTGGAGTCTGTCAGCCCATGGCATCATAAATGATGTCATCAGTACCTATATATATAAGAGCCGCTAGACAGCAAATGCCAACAGATCATTTTTGTAACTAGTGGTAGTTTTGCAGTGTGATTTGTAGCAGTTTGTAGTCATATTACACAGAAGGAAAGACTTCACTAATCCAACTACATCCACGGTGGTGCTGGTGTGTGAGACATGTTATGCTGGACTGTGCATCTGAAAAGAATAACACTGAATGGCTGTGTTGCAGTATCAGTGGGGTGCGAGGTGTACTCCATTGGAGGACCTATCCCCTTCACTGACCCTGACAATGAGATTGATGTCCATGTCTTCAACACTGTGACATTACTCTGGAAGAAGTTGACAACTGGAAGAGAAAGTCCCCTTCTTGAGGTTCCCAAACGCTGGGGCCACACAGCTGTTCTCATAGAACACATCATCTACATGTGGGGGGGGACTCCTTGCGGTATGCTTTGTGCATTCGATGTCCACACACACAATTGGTTTGAGCCTGTGGTTTCTGGCACTATTCCAGAGGATATGAGCTACCACTCAGCATGTGGCTTGGGGAAGGCTATGTATATCTATGGAGGATACTGGGATCATACTGGAGCAACTGGACTCAATACAGATACAGACATCTACAAATTGGACACCAGCACAATGGTCTGGTCTTTAATTAACACCAGGGACACTACAGCCCCTGCTTCATACTTACACACTGCCACCATCATCGGGACAAAGATGTTTGTGTTTGGGGGAAAGGGAAAGGGCAGAGGTGATCGTGGGGTCCACCACAACATCAGAGTGTTTGACACAGAGACCGATTGCTGGTTGTACACGCCTTCTGCAGAGCTTCATCCAGAGGCACGCAGAGGCCATTCAGCTTTTGCCTACAATGGAGAGCTGTACATATTTGGTGGCAATAGACATGACAAGCAGCTGCGCAATGACATGTGGAAATTCACACCAGAGACCTCATCCTGGAAGAAGGTTGAGCCCTCCTGGAAGACGGTGGAGCCCATGTACTGGGGAGGCCTTTGTGCAATGGCCTGTTCCATGGTGGGAGACTGCGCCATCCTCTTTGGATCACAAAACTCAAGCAATGACCTGCTCATCTTAGACTTCAGTCCTAGTCTCAAAATGTTATGCAAGCTAGCAGTCATTCAGTATGGTCTGGAGCAGTCTGAACTCCCACATGACATCAGATGGGAACTGACGGCCATGAAAACCTAAGCAGCGCCAGCTCCAGGCAAAAATCTACTGCCGCGGGGGGGCGTAAATTCTTCCAATGGGGGCATTTCAATATGGCAAGAGGGCTATGATGTATAACAAATGCTCACAATAAACACTGTGATGCATTGTAAAGGCTTCAACGTAGCCACAATAAACCCTTTTGCAAATCCCGCCCCATTCTGCCCTGTTACTATGATGGGACATTTGACCCTGGGCAGATTGTTTTTATAGTGGCAGTGAATGGGATTTTTTTCCCTTCATAGCCTCATTACAGCTATATAAAGTACCAAAGGAAAAACATCTAGGTGATATTAATAAAAAGGGAAGACAAAGGTACAGTAGTTACATTGCAAAACAGGGGGTTTACCCGAAAATATATGTTTTAATTTGTTTAATCCCAGTGGGACAGAATCCTCTTTGCAGATTCTTTTATAGTGGTAGTGGATGGGATTTTTTTCCCTTCATAGCCTCATTACAGCTATATATAGTACCAAAAAAAACACATCTACGTGATATTAATAAAAAGGGAAGAAAAAGGTACAGTAATTACATAGCAAAACAGTAGTTTTCTCCCGAAAATATATGTTTTAAATAGTTTAATCCTCTGGATCAGAGAGAAAATAGACATAGCAAGAGAAAGCGCTTTGCATCTTGGGTAGGAAGAGGACAGAACTATAATGGTTCTCCTCACATAATAGGCTGGCTTTTCGTAATTCTGCCCATTTAAAATATATGTACCCAATCGTGACTCTTAGACCATTGATATGGTCCATGTGAACTAGCTTGTTGAAGCTTATTCATTATGATGAGCGAGATCACGGCCGAGATCGCGGCCGTACCGGGCAATCGCCGTGTCGCGCAGTGCGGACAGTTGTTGAAAGCCACATTCAACATTCTCCACTGCACAAACTCCTCCCCCGATAGCAAAAAGTGAATGTTTTTTTCTGGTTGGCCAGTCAGGGAGTCTCAGGGACCAATCAGAAGGCTGACAAACGGTCTATTATGCAGCTGCACAAACAACAAACGAATGGAGTTGGTACAGCTGAAGTTCGGGAGGTGTGACCAAGCAGAGGACAACCAATTACCTCTAACCAGCCACCGGTAACTCATATCCCTTCCTAACCACGCCCGCCAACCTCCGTCCTGTGCTCCAGTCCTGACCATCAAAGCGTGTGGTGCTGCTGACCTTAGATGACCATGCAAGCACCCCATGTCATCCATGCCCCGATGACCAAGCCGGCGCCTACGTCATTCATGCCCCGATGACCGTGCAGTTTCCCCATGCTGTTCAGGCGTCATCATGGCCTTCTAAGCCACGCTTGCGTGTAGTAATGACCATTTCGCCGCTTATGCCGCACATCCCGTGCCACGCATGTGATGCGCCCATGAACGAACATTCTCTTGGGTTTAATAAACAACCTTAAACCTATTATTTGTCTGATGCTTGGTCTCTCCTAGTGAAATACAATGTTGAGCATTATGTCTTTATATCGCTTTACATGGGGGGAATGAGAAAACAACAAAGAAAGAAAAACAATGTTATAGGGGAAAATAAACAAATCCGACTTGTGCAGTGTGCTGTGACAATTAGACTTCTGTAAACTTTTATTACAGTATTAGTGTGGTTGCCCCACAGGGCAACCAGACTATAGTTCTTGTTTGGCTTTCTCATCATCTGATGTAACCTATTTCTCTAAGGGTTTTCCCTTTGAAGAACTTGTCCAGTTACATCATCTGCTGTAACCCTTCACCCAATCAGACATCACAATACCTTGATATCGTGACGTCACCTTTTTCCCCCTCTCTGATTGGCTCCCCATTAGAGTCAACGGCAACTACACTTGCAATTTCCAATTGCATCTTTCTAGTTAGGTGGTTTCCCAACAGGGCAACACATTATAGTCCTAAGGGAACTTTATAGACTTCTAGGGTAACTTTTTCCACTGCCATTGGAAATGGCAGGGATAGGGAATCAATGGGAGTGGGAATCAGTAGGGAATCAATGGAAGTGGGAATCAATAGGGAATCAATTGGTCGAGCTTCACATGACAGTTAGCTTACTGTAGAATATATAGTCAGCAACCGCAACCACACTCACAAATCTTTCTAGTTTATTTTTATCAGAGTAACCCAGTTTTTGAAGCGGTGTAAGCCGCTTCCAAGGAGTGGCTTTGTGTGTCCCATGTCCATATATGGTCATTTCAGTCCAGAATGAACAGGTTTTTATCAAAAACAAAATGTGTGTCCTATGTCCATATAAGGTCATTTCAGTCCAGAATGAACAGGTTTTATCAAAAACAAAATGTCTGTCATCTCATGTCCATATATGGTCATTTCAGTCCAGAATGAACAGGTTTTATCTGTCCCGTACGTCCAGAATATGTGTGTAGTGTCCGTCCCGGTCTGATGATTCGATACTTTGAGGATTGGTCAAGCTTCACATGACAAGTCGGCCCTCCAGATAAAATCATTCATTCATTCAGAATATAAAGAATGTATAGATCACAGAGTTCTTAACTCTAGAACACATAGAATAAAAGTTCACCGCTTCACTTCGAACCGAGGTTTGATTTTTAGTTACCTTTTCTGTGACCCCATAATTGTGTAACCTGACTGCGCCAGATGATAGTAGCAGTGCGTCTGCTCTGCCTACTAGCATCTGGTACTGCTCCGGCACTCTCGATGTAAGGGGCGGGCCATTTTTTGAATTGCTAAGCAGGTGATTGGATGGGGCCGTCTGTCTATCACAGTCTGGAGTGTCAACTCCAACCAGTCATATTGGCTTGTCTGCATGACGTTACACCCAGAATCCGCCTCCTGGGTTTCCACGTGGTCTGCAGTCAGACTCTATTGGCTCAGAGCCGCTCAGAGCCCGCCCGTAGCTGCCGCTGATTGGTCCGGCCCGGGGCTTTACGAGTGTTATCAACTCTCTACCCAGAGAACTCAGACGGTAAAGTAGGGCGCTACGCACTACTGCCACCATCTGACGGAAGTCAGGCTAATAATTGTGGGCTCGCCTATAAGGCGAGGGTTAGGCGAGGTTAAGCTAGGCTACTATACAGTTGGCCAATAATATTAAATTAATATGCAGTTCATTCATTTTATTTTAGCTCAAATGTTAGAGCACTAGACTGGGCCACTAGGTACTGGATTCAATCCAGGAAACCAGCAACACAGAGTTTGGGTAGCAAGGCTTCTAGGCTTGGGTAAACTGATGTGTGCAGTGATGGAAAAAGCACTCATATATTTTACTTAAGTAGCATAGCAGCTGTACTTCCTTCTAGTGGAGACTTTCTGAAAACCGTACTTGCTTAAACTCCCTATTGGCTCATTGTCATCACGTACTGTACATACAGCCATCACCAGTTCACCATCATTCAGAAGTGTTACCCTTGCCCATAGAAATGCTCATGTATGGCTTTGTCTACATGATCTGTAACTGGAGTTAAATTACCACTAAGGACCAGTTTGTGATGTCTCCAAATTTGGGCATTGTTTTAGCATGCAGCTGTTACCATGGTGGACACTGTTTATTATCAGTGATGTCAGCATACAGACAGATGGCGGACATCATCTCCAAATTTGGGCATTGTTTTAGCATGCAGCTGTTACCAGCTGTTACCATGGTCCTCAGTGTTTTAATGTAACACTGAGAGTTTACAATTGGAAGCAAATGGACCCGTAAGGATCATTTTGGGCTGTGTTTGCTATGTAATCAGTTAACCTTATTAGGGCATTAGGGTCCTTGATTTGACAAACTTTGCGGGACATTTGTGAAGCTGACATCATCAGTGACATCATTAGCTTATCTAAACCCTGTTATATTTAAGAGTGGAGTCTGTCAGCCCATGGCATCATAAATGATGTCATCAGGGCCTATATATAATCGCAGCTAGACAGCAAATGCCAACAGGTCATCAAATAACTTTTTTGTTGTTAGTGGTTTTGCAGTGTGACTTTTTGCAGTTCACAATTATATTACACTTCAGGAAAGACTTGTCCAATCCAACTACATCCACGGTGGTGCTGGTGTGAGAGACATGTTGTGCTGGACAGTGCATTTGAAAAGGCTACAACTGAATGGCTGTGTTGCAGTATCAGTGGGGTGCGAGGTGTACTCCATTGGAGGACCTATCCCCTGCACTGACCCTGAGATTGATGTCCATGTCTTCAACACTGTGACATCACACTGTGAAGAAGTTGACAACTAGAAAAGAAAGTCCCCTTCTTGAGGTTCCCAAACGCTGGGGCCACACAGCTGTTCTTATAGAACATATCATCTACATGTGGGGGGGGGGGGGACTCCTTCTGATTCTTTCGTGTATCAGACTCCTTGCGGTATGCTTTGTGCATTCGATGTCCACACACACAATTGGTTTGAGCCTGTTGTTTCTGGCACTGTTCCAGAGGATATGTGCTGCCACTCAGCATGTGGCTTGGGGAAGGGAAGGCCATGTATATCTATGACTTCAGTCCTTGTTATGCAAGCTGGCAGTCATTCAGTACGGTCTGGAGCAGTCTGAACTCCCACATGACATCAGATGGGAACTGATGGCCATGGCTACCCACGCAGTGCCAGCTCCTGGCAAAAATCAGCAGCGGGGGGGGGGGGGAGATTTTGCAGTGGGGGCATTTTATTATGGCAACAGGGCTATTGTGTATAACAAATGCTCACAATAAACACTGCGGTATGGTCACAATTATGCAGCTGCACCAACAACAAACAAATGGAATTGGTACAACTGAAGTTCGGGAGGTGTGACCAAGCAGAGGACAACCAAGCACCTCTAACTCCACCCTTGCCACCCAATGCCGACCATTCAACCATCTCCTATCAAGCTGACAACTCCTCCTCTACCAATCACAGTGGTATATAAACCAACTTGAAAAAATAAAAATGGCAGCATGCATAGTTTCCCTCTTCTTCCCTACCTCTATCCTCTTCTACAGGTTCCAGGCGGGGTCTCTCTACCTACTCCGGCACAGACGTGTGCTTTTGACCCCTAAGCCAAATACTTGCGTCAGTGCAACCACACTTGCAATTTCCCAGAACTGCACCTTTCTAATAGTTTACCATTAACCTATTATCAATTAGAAAATGAATTTATAATATTGTGAAGAACATATAGATTTATCATTAAAACACATTCAAAATATTTGTAGGGTATAGGGTACTACTGGCCAATCAGGACTGGGTGGTATAAATAAAGGTGATGATGGGTGGCACAAAGTCTGGGTGGGCATTGCCCCCCTCTGTAGCACCCCCACTGTACAAACAGCTACAAAACACACAAGGTGTAGAAAATTAAACTACATGAGTTGAACTACGTAATATTAGCAAGCATTTTCTGTTGCCTGCCAGTAATTCAACTACATGCATATTTGTGTGGCGTGTCTGTCAAGTAGTTCATCAACCTTGGGTTTAACTCAAGCTAGGCTACTATACAGTTGGCCAATAATATTAAATTAATATGCAGTTCATTCATTTTATTTTAGCTCAAATGTTAGAGCACTAGACTGGGCCACTCGGTACTGGATTCAATCCAGGAAACCAGCAACACAGAGTCTGGGTAGCAAGTAAAAGTATCAGTAGCAATATAGAAATACTATGTTTCAAGTAAAGTCTGGAATTCAAAATGTACTAACTACTACTATATGTACACACGTTGTCTAATGGTCGTGGATTGTATATTTTCAAATTGCCAAAATGTACGCAGGTTAATGTGCGTTTTCGAATAATACTAGTTTGCTACTAATAGCAAAGTAACTAAAGCTTTCAAATCATTTTAGTGGAGTAAAAGTACAACATTTGTCTCTGAAAAGTATTGGAAATACTCAATACCAGAATGTTTTGCTTAAGTGTAGTACTTAAAGGGTAAAACCACCCATTTTCAACATCGAATTAATGTCATCACGATCACGGTGTACTTTGCAATACAAACCCCAAAATCAATCCTCTAGGCAACACAGAAGGGGGGGAACTTTTTTTGTATTTCCACACAACTCCTCTAAGGTATATTAATGACATAGTTCAATATTGAAAATGGGTGGTTTTCCCCTTTAAGTAAATGCACTTAGTTACTTTACACCACTGGATGTTGTGGTAAGTACTGGGAGCTAGGTGTTGCACTCCACCTCAGCAAACCATCTCCCAGGTGTTTGGTGCAGTGAAAAGGGGATTCTTATGGCCAATACAGAAAATAAGTCACTCCAACTTAGTTGGCAGGGGTCCCCAAGGGCTCTACAGATCCATCTAAATATATCGGGTATTATGATTATACTAGGAGGACTTTTTCCAAAAGAGTACAGAAAGAGTTAAAATTTGTTTTTTATGTGGCCACACCCACCAGTTCATTAAGTATGCCTGATTGTCAGGTGGGGGGTTGAACCAGCTGAAGTTAGACACACCCACAGTGTTGGTTGAATGGTAAAAGGAGAGGGGATGATTATATGATGTCATTTAATCACTGTTGGATCAGCACTTTTGACCCACAATTGGTGTCAGCCTCCAGGAAGAACTACATAATTGCTCATAACAACCACACCAGGGGGTCTAATGAGTACTGTCAACATCATAGACATATGAAAACCACAAAAAAGTACAAAATTATGTCACTTTAATGTCTAGCAGCTTAAATAAAGGTTAGAAAAATGTCATGGTCCAAGTAGATCCAATCGTGCATGTCTAGGGCTGTTAATAACTGCGACAAACGATTTAATTGTGTTTTTCCATTTAACATTGGAACATAAAAATTACAAAATTACATTTCTGTGTGGCTTTTAGGCTTCATCAATAAATTACAGGGCAGATATAACAAGGTTTTCTCCTTTTCCGACGTTGCTGTGCTGTGAGAGACCAGCTGGATGAAATATACCTGGATGAGCTAGGAGACAGCTTGGATGTGAAGTAGAGATGTTACCGATCAATCGGCAATGGATCGGATCGGGCCGATCAAAGCATGCTCGGCGATAATCGGTGGTTTAGATCAAAAGGTAAATTAACCGATCCGATCGGATCGGTGCATCTGATCAACCAGCCGTTCAGTATGCCCACTTGAGGCCATTTTGGGGTATTGATTTCCACAGTGCTGAAGGAATAATTAGTTACTGCTATGATAATAAATACATAGTAATGCTGGTAAATAACTATAAGGCCAATATATAAATGAATTCATGAGTGAGTGAATGAATGAAATTAAGTTAAAACATTAACATTTAGAAAATATAAATAATAACTTGATCGGATCGGTGATTGATCGGGATCGGGTGATCAAACTTTTGTGATCGGTGCTCGGTGATCGGTTCCAAAAAACCTGATCGGACCATCCCTAATGTGAAGGACTTGCCAAGGGACTGTCTAAGCTGGGTGAGAGATGACTGACCTGATTCAGATCACTACAAATATAGTTGTAACATTGCAGGTTTTTCTACACATACAGTGACACCCTGTATACTACTGTATACTGTCATTGATTATGTTTTGTAAAGATTTTACTCCCCCATTTAAGTATAATATTCTCCAATCTATTAGTAATTATCTATATTCCCTCACATAAATTATGGTTTGCCCAATCTGGCAAGCCATCGTCAAAGAAAGGGGAACACCCATTCAGTCTGTACCTCTGTAAGCTATCATGACTGTCTCGAGAGAATGATTTCAAGTGAACACTAGTGCTAGATCTGAACAGAACACCATACCTATGCTTTCCCCACTGGTACTGCCTTTTGTGGGCGATTGCTATCACATAGATGTTGTTGCCCTCAACTCCCCTTTCTTTGACGATGGCTTGCCAGATTGACTTGAAATTAATCCTGGATTTCATTTGAAAAACTGTCTGTAGACTCTCATTCTAGGTCAAAAGATGATGGTAGATGTGTTCGATTACGTTGAACGTCATAGAAAACAGGATCTACCTGTGAGTGATAATAGTACTTGCAACAAATGTGATTATGTTGGTTTCACAGAAACAGAAATCACCCCCCAAAGATCCACTAACTAATGAATTAGTTCAGAACTCTAAAATAAGACAATAATGCAAATGTTTTGTTTTAGAGTGGAATGCAATTTGTGTCATTTTGGGCCATTTTTTAGAGGCCCAAGTTATTCTAATCTTTTGCTGTAACTAATCTGAATCCATATCGCCCCCCTGCAGGCACGTGGCCACCAATAACAAAAAAAAACATTGGCTTTTATGAGCATTTTACATTTCAACAGCACCCTGAACCTGAATCAAAAGTTCTACAGCAACGGCAGAGATGCTTTCATCTATCGCATCAAGAAAGAAACAAAAGAAAAACAGTGTTGTCCAGATACAAAGGAAAACAATAAGATAAGACTCTGATAATCCAATATCTGTTGAACCCAAAATCAGAGTGCCTATTGCAACCATCTGTCTGTCTTTGTCCTTTTTATGCCCATGCAGTATATGGACATTTCAGTAGCCATAATAGTCTCCATACAGTATGTGGGCATGCCCACATATATTGACTGATGTGTTTGTGCCTGATGCCATGACAATACATTGAGGTTAGAAACCCTCCACAATTGGGTGTAGCATTGGGAACTCCTTATATGGTTATTATGGCTAACTCACGGCATGAGTGTGATGTCAGACTCAGAGGCCTGGTAAAAACCAGACCGCACTGGCGGTGGAAGTCTTCAGAAGAACCCAAATCTATCTTCTATCCTCTTCACAGGAAGTCTTCAAAATAATCTTTCCATACTGGGAAGAGCGTCTTTGCCCACGCCGTACATGGATCTTCAGATTCATGACGGCACTTCCTGTGGTGTGTGATAGAGGCTGGCCCACCAGGCTACTGCCGCAGATCCTGTCATGTCCATGGGTGCCAATTTCTTTCAGTAACCTGATGGTGGAAGACAATAGAAAATACATTTAAACCTTAATGTAAAATGTCAAACCCACTTCATTTTGACTATAAGCTTTTAACTATAACATGATTTATTATATTTTAAGTATGTTGGTGTTAGAATAATGGCAGGTGGGCATAGCAATAAAAAGCAAGTCTCGGACACCTACAAGGTGACAGGTGAAACTGAAAAAAGAAAAATCCAATAAAATGGCTTTAACAGGAAATCACGTTCCCCACGATTTGGTCTATTAGAACTTCATCAGGCTCTCTTCATGACACAAAGATAAAGATATTTTAAGACAGTATGCAAGAGTTATTTTTTAGGTCATTTCTATACCAAAAAAATGGTTGTGGACTATATGACTTAAAACATGCACTCAGGGACAGACTTATGGAAATTAGCTGGTAGTAATGCTTATATCATTATCTCTAACGCTCACCTGTCATCGCTGTAGTCACAGAAGATGGGACGTTTTCTCTCTCCCGGCCGTTGCTACAACTGGTACAGGCTGTGGTGTCGTTTTTGCCATGTTGTGGCAAAGCTTGTGGAGACTGGGCTGGTACACTGTTGATGTTTAGGTCTTTCTACAGCTTCCAGAGGTCCAGGGTATGGAAGATGGCCACAAACACACGTGGAGCTGGTATGACTGAGACACAATGGGACAGGCGCAGGCTAATTAATCACACATGTCAATTAATTGAATCAATACTTATTGATTAACAGTGCATGTTAGACTAAGCCAACCTTTAGTTGGCCGAGTTAAAGGGAACTCAATAAACAATAGGTTTCCCCAGTCAGGCTGTCAAATGAATGACAGAGTATACAATCCTAGTACAATTGCACTGATTTTTATTACATTACTGGTTAGAAGAGCAATATAGTTGATTCATTAAATATAGCAGGGCACAGTTTAATGATCACAGGGACCTGATAATACAGTGAACCCGTTCTTTATAGACAGTACACTAAAACTCAGTGATCGTAAACTGAACACTCATGTGGGAAACAGATGGACACAAAATACCATACACAAACAAATCAATAGTACACCATGACTTAAAACTAGCTCTGGTCCAGTGGTCCATATTTAGGAACATTTCTAACAAGGAACAGAGCTAACTTAAAACTAATAAGGTAAGGGCATGGGGTAAACGCCTTTGCAATCTGTAAAGTTAAAGATAATAACAATACACTATAGTAGCCTATAAATAGATTAATTCTAATATGAATTCAAATAGGCTAATATTACTACTAGAATGACTATGTTGCCATACATTCTATGGTCCACTGAACACCAGCAGCTCCCATCAGGCTGCCGTTGTAGACAAAGTCAAACCCTGCAAAAAACATAAAATACAATCCCCTATTACGTGGATTCAATACATAGCAGTACCATGCAAGTTAAAATGCACAACTATTAAAATGAATAAACGACACGAAATCGTAGAATTGTGTTTGCATACCCGCAGTTCCCAGCAGCAGCAGGTGCATCCATCCAACCTCCATCGTTTACTGTGATGGAATAGGCTGCAGCTGTGAGGTCGCACCCAGGCTGCACATCTGATGAGAACAAACCAAAAGTACATTATTATCCAATATTCACTTATGAAGTATGAAATAAGTCACACTAGCTCTGGTCCAAAGCGTAACTACTAGACCAGAGCTGTGGTGTGATCGACTAGATACACAGTATAATGGTTTAGTCCAGACACCCCTGTGTTAGTTGGTACTGCCCATATGCCCGGACATGCCTTATATGGAGAACGCTGAATACAGACAGTTCTATGAATGACATTCCTACAGTGCCGGTGTGTAACGCGTGTGTCTGAATAAAGCCTACAGTATTATTGTACCTCGTCGTAGCAAGAACCCTTTTGTAATAGCATTACACGACAAGAGCTATGTCACAGGCACAGCCAGAGCCAGCCAGCCCATCACCCTCTTCTTGTGGTTGTAGAGCCTGCTTGATATTGCTGCTTCACTTTTACATAATGACACCTGTAAGCTTCATTCAGCCATAGTCTAATATATCTATCCATTCAGCGTCCATATTGATCTTTTTAACCTGTTTCCGCTGCAGAGACACTTTAAACCAGGATATGTCCTTAAAACACACAATGTTCACCCTTCCTTTTGTCTGCTTCTATGAAAGAAATGCATCATTTTACTCCAGCAGTTGGATAATATTTTCAGCTACTCAACTCTCAAGCTGACAATGGATAATGTTGATGCCAGCCGCGCAAGTTCTTTGGAGTTTTATGGCAGGTGCATACCGCCACCTACTGGACCGGCATATGTAGTATGCCATTACTTCACATCATTAAAGCAGATTTAAATAATACTTAATTATACAAATAGTTAATGACATTACATTGCACTACTACAAGTAATAATTATATTGAACCATAGATAAACAAGGCCCACAAATTGAAAACAAGCCCTTAGGGCTTTTTGACAGAATCAATCAATATAATCCTATACAATAGTATGCATCCCTCTTACTTTTTAATCAGCACAATGTAGTTAGTGTGGAAACAAAAAGTGTGGAAACAAAAATAACGACTAAAGTATAATTCTACCACTTTCCTTTCAACAACAAAGAGAAGAAAAATTAGTAAATAGTAAAAATAGTAAAAAGATTCACGGGCGCTGGGGCCTTTTGGCCCCAAAAGTTCTCCTCTGCCTACAAAATGATGTCAGACTTAACAGTCCCATAGAACGTCTAGTTGCATACATTAGGCTGCAATCACGCAGCCCGTTCTGTGAAAAACTACTTGCAAAACTTATTTTGTGTAGTGTTTTCGAAAATTTAACAAATAGCTAAAAACTATGCATAGCTAAATATGTTTCCATGACTTTCCAGGACCCTTGATCAATTCCAAAACTTTTCCAGTATTGGAAAAATATTTTTCTAATTTCAAAATATTTCCAGGAATTTCATGACCGTGGGAACCCTGAGGCATCTTCCCATTGACCATTGATTGGCAGCTCTG
Organism: Nannobrachium achirus; assembly: GCF_963921795.1. Lineage (NCBI taxonomy): Eukaryota > Metazoa > Chordata > Actinopteri > Myctophiformes > Myctophidae > Nannobrachium > Nannobrachium achirus. Next base: position 24,112,469 of record NC_137823.1, on the reverse strand, counting down.
CCTTGGTGCCTTGACAAATGCCAGGATGAAACTCATTGTCTCCTTTTACATAATACAGTCAAGCCCCTTGGCAGGGACCCCCGCTCAGTCTAGAACACACAAACTCAGTCTTATCCTTATGTTTTAATCTGGCAAATCATTGTCTGACGAAGACCTAAGGGCCTAAATGTTGCACCATTAATAAAAACTGTGTTTTTGGAGCTTAAAAACTGTGTGCGGATGTTTTATCTTCTTGATTCTCTCCTTGATACCTTGATGTCCTAGCCTGGTGTTGCCACTCACACACTGCGTGTGGGAGGGGGTGTGGATGAGTAGGGCTGGCACCCAGGCTATTGATGTCCAGCCTAAATACAGGCATAAGATTTGCACACAATCTTCTCTCTGAACCAATATAATCACCATCAAGTATCACAGTCTCAGTCACAGAAAAGATATGAGCATGCCGACAACACAGAATGATTTCATTGTCCACCTCATTGCGCACATTCACTACATCTTGTTGTGCATAGGGAAGGTCTGCTGTCATATTTGTTGTTGCATTGGGAAGGAGACTGTAATGACACTGGGACTGTGTGTATCTTATCTTTGCGTATTTTTGAGTGGTGCTCCTGGGACAGGAGTCACACGACCGATAGCTCCAACATCTGGTTTCCGGTTAAAGAACAATGGGAAAAACGTGGCCTACATCTGACCTAGATATATCCTAGATCTTTGCACAACCGGCTCAAGTTTTGTTGTGTAAAATGTCCGGGGCTTAAGTAAACTGAAGTGTGGCCTACATCTGGCCTAGATTTGGCCTAATTCTTGAGACAAATGGCTCAAAGTTTCAGCTCAAAGGGTCCCATTGGTCAAGCTTTGCAGGATGCGCTGTGATTGGCTAGTGGGACGCTTGATGACAATAACGTATAAATAGCACTGCTCACTTCACACTAGGTGTGATTTATTTCTGTGTAGTGCAGGCTGTTGTACAGGACATGGGTCTTCAACAGGGGGTCTGCCAAATATTTGTCGTATTGAGTATAGGAGTGGATTGGACTGACTTACTGTCATCAAACAGTATTCAATAAATCAAACACACCAGAAATGTATATCTTAAATAAAGCCATGCAGCTATGTTTCACAATTCACATTTTATTAGTTGCTACAGCTTTACATTGTGAGTTCCTTTAGGGAGGGGGGTCTAGACTCTATGGACTCATACAAGTAGCCTGTAACTCTGGCAGTGAACAAATGGAACCAATGGACCCGTTCCACTGTCAGAAATAAGGGGAGTTTGGAGACCTTGACATTTTAAAGTTTGAGTAACACTGCTGTGCTGTAGTACAATGGTGTCGCTTGCCAAAAAGAACAGACGTACGGCAGCCTGCATGGCTACAGCTCACAGAGTGTACGCATTATAATTGAATTGAATATAGAGCAGGGGTCTTCAACGTTTTCAGGCCGGGGACCCCCAAACTGATGGGGAGATGGAGCAGGGACTCCCTACCACCTCGTAGGATGGGGGGGTCGGGGCTACGACATATTTATTTTATTTTAAACATACAAGTTACAGCGAGCAGGGTGGGCCGTACGTCCATTTCTAAACATAGGCTACTTAACTATAGCTAAATATGTTTCCATGACTTTCCAGGACCCTTGATCAATTCCAAAACTTTTCCAGTATTGGAAAAATATTTTTCTAATTTCAAAATATTTCCAGGAATTTCATGACCGTGGGAACCCTGAGGCATCTTCCCATTGACCATTGATTGGCAGCTCTGCCTTGGTGCCTTGACAAATGCCAGGATGAAACTCATTGTCTCCTTTTACATAATACAGTCAAGCCCCTTGGCAGGGACCCCCGCTCAGTCTAGAACACACAAACTCAGTCTTATCCTTATGTTTTAATCTGGCAAATCATTGTCTGACGAAGACCTAAGGGCCTAAATGTTGCACCATTAATAAAAACTGTGTTTTTGGAGCTTAAAAACTGTGTGCGGATGTTTTATCTTCTTGATTCTCTCCTTGATACCTTGATGTCCTAGCCTGGTGTTGCCACTCACACACTGCGTGTGGGAGGGGGTGTGGATGAGTAGGGCTGGCACCCAGGCTATTGATGTCCAGCCTAAATACAGGCATAAGATTTGCACACAATCTTCTCTCTGAACCAATATAATCACCATCAAGTATCACAGTCTCAGTCACAGAAAAGATATGAGCATGCCGACAACACAGAATGATTTCATTGTCCACCTCATTGCGCACATTCACTACATCTTGTTGTGCATAGGGAAGGTCTGCTGTCATATTTGTTGTTGCATTGGGAAGGAGACTGTAATGACACTGGGACTGTGTGTATCTTATCTTTGCGTATTTTTGAGTGGTGCTCCTGGGACAGGAGTCACACGACCGATAGCTCCAACATCTGGTTTCCGGTTAAAGAACAATGGGAAAAACGTGGCCTACATCTGACCTAGATATATCCTAGATCTTTGCACAACCGGCTCAAGTTTTGTTGTGTAAAATGTCCGGGGCTTAAGTAAACTGAAGTGTGGCCTACATCTGGCCTAGATTTGGCCTAATTCTTGAGACAAATGGCTCAAAGTTTCAGCTCAAAGGGTCCCATTGGTCAAGCTTTGCAGGATGCGCTGTGATTGGCTAGTGGGACGCTTGATGACAATAACGTATAAATAGCACTGCTCACTTCACACTAGGTGTGATTTATTTCTGTGTAGTGCAGGCTGTTGTACAGGACATGGGTCTTCAACAGGGGGTCTGCCAAATATTTGTCGTATTGAGTATAGGAGTGGATTGGACTGACTTACTGTCATCAAACAGTATTCAATAAATCAAACACACCAGAAATGTATATCTTAAATAAAGCCATGCAGCTATGTTTCACAATTCACATTTTATTAGTTGCTACAGCTTTACATTGTGAGTTCCTTTAGGGAGGGGGGTCTAGACTCTATGGACTCATACAAGTAGCCTGTAACTCTGGCAGTGAACAAATGGAACCAATGGACCCGTTCCACTGTCAGAAATAAGGGGAGTTTGGAGACCTTGACATTTTAAAGTTTGAGTAACACTGCTGTGCTGTAGTACAATGGTGTCGCTTGCCAAAAAGAACAGACGTACGGCAGCCTGCATGGCTACAGCTCACAGAGTGTACGCATTATAATTGAATTGAATATAGAGCAGGGGTCTTCAACGTTTTCAGGCCGGGGACCCCCAAACTGATGGGGAGATGGAGCAGGGACTCCCTACCACCTCGTAGGATGGGGGGGTCGGGGCTACGACATATTTATTTTATTTTAAACATACAAGTTACAGCGAGCAGGGTGGGCCGTACGTCCATTTCTAAACATAGGCTACTTAACTATAGAACCAATATCAATAATAGGCTATCAACAATCTGTCAATTGCATAGTAGCCTACTCATCAAGCTATTCAAAATGGATAAAATCATGATTTATAAAAAAAAAAAAAAAGAAACCTTTTTTTTTAGCAATAATTTCGCGGACCCCCTGTTGAAGACCCCTGATATAGAGTATATAGTCCAGATTAGTTCTTATTGGCAAGCGACAACAATTAATGACCCATGGTTCTTGTCTCCTCATCGCGCATCGCAGTGCAAATATGACACGTTAATTTAACACTTGATGCATTTTCTACAAGGGATTATAAATCTCATTCTGTAGCCTACTCACCCAATTCATTGTCTCCACCAGCCGAAGGCTGAGGGAGACTATGTTTTCCCCTCCGTCCGTCCGTCCGTGCGTCCGTGCGTCCGTCCGTCCGTGCGTGCGTCCGTGCGTGCGTCCTCGCAGTTTGTGAACAGCTAATCTCAGTCACCGTTGGCCCGATCGCTGCCAAACTGAGCACACACACTCCCTGGATGCCAATCTAGAACCTCTGCCCCACATTTTTCAAATCAGCCTCATGGTGGCGCTATAACAGGCCGATTTGTGTGGCCTGGTTGTTACCAGCTAATCTCCGGCGCCGTTGGCCCGATTGCTGCCAAACTGAGCACACACACTCCCTGGATGCTAATTCAGAACCTCTGCCCCACATTTTTTAAATCAGCCTCATGGTGGCGCTATAACAGGCCGATTTGTGTGGCCTGGTGGAGACCTGTGCTCGGAAGAGCACTGCTTCTAGTTGCTACTGGGTTGGGCCAGCTGCTTTTTGTCCGCAGGCGCTACTTAACTCATATACAGTTGCCTATATTTCATGGAAAGTTGTGGTAGAAGCTTACTCTGTGGTGTTCTCAAATTAGTTTGACCTCCCTCTCTCTCTCTCACACACACACACGCACACACACACGCACACGCACAGAGGACCGGACTACCGGCTCTGAAATGGGGGATTTTTGAATGTTGGTTTGTCAAAATAAGAGGTCATCATCAATGTCATGTGACAGTCTTAACTGGAAGATCGATGAGAGAGAAACCGTTTAAAAATACAACAAGCAAACAAAAGTTAAACAATATTAACAACTGTGCCTACACGACAGCGAATCTGCTTTTTGAGGGCTGAAATTGGCAGTGATTGAGGTTCAGGTAGGCACTACATGTGTAGAAAGCATGGCGAACATAAAGAAGTCCAAGAAAGGCATGAAGAAAGCAGTTAAAAAGGAGGATGTGCTTAAGCCAGAATATCCGTAAGTATATACTGACCAAAAACAATGTTTGTCTCAATGAAGGATTAAAAAACGTAACTTTTGGTGGTAAATTTGAACCTAAAGACGATTGGCGAGGTCTTGTAGTTGTAAACAAAATAGGCTAAACTGTTCGAAATTAGTCTAGGCTAGGCTACTACAAACGTACAGATTCAATATCCATAATCAAATGCCATGAACATATCTTACAATGAAATACATGCCATAGACCTATTATTTACAAGTTGCTAACTGTACAGGTTCAAGACTACAATAGTTATAGGCACCCAATATGCTAGTGTGTAGGCCTACTTGTAAGCTGAAAAAGATCATACCAAGTACAGTGCAACTCAGCTCCTTTCACTATACTGTAAGTGGTTTAACTGAAGATGAATTCCAAACATTATCAAACTATTGTGAGGCACTGCCCCAGCTGACTGAACCACTTTCACCTCTGTCTCTTTTTTTGTCAATATCTACACAACAGTGGCTGTTTCCTTTCATGTAGACACCAGTGTCTTTTATTGAGGTTCTAAATTCTTAACTCCCCTGCTTTTCCCATCTTTAAAACAATCCTGAAACTTTGATTGTTGCAGGGCTGAGCATCCTTAACCCTTAAATTAAATTAATTATTTCACATTGTCACAAATTCTGAACTAAGATGAAATAAGAAGGGATTCGATTGGAGTTAGTATAATGGTCATTATGGTGTCCTATTTGTGAAAGAAAATGTTGCAAAAAAAGAAAAAAAGGGCTGTTATGTATATGGACAAAATGTGTTATAATATATTATTATGATGTGTCATAATTAGTTAATTTGGCACACTGGCAATTAGTAAAATATAAAGACTTCAAAAAAGGTTGCAGACCCCTGGTTTTAGCTATATACCACAAGGAAAACCAAAGTCTGACTATTTTGACTGCAAGTTACATTATCACACAAAAAAAAAAACGTTGCCTAAATAAATAATACAAAACAAAAAAATCTAACTTTTGGACCCCCAAATGATTATGTATTTAGCCACGGACCCCCATCTGAAAATGTGCAACCATACTAGATTTGTGTAATAATAAAAAATAATAATATTCCACATTTCTTACATTCTTGAAATTGTTTTTGAAAAGAGCAGATCTACAAGCTCACAACATGTCACATCATGATGCATTGTGAGCTTGTAGATAGCCAATGTAGTATATAGGGTGGTTAAACTGATGCTATATTAGACCCCAAGGAACCCCCTTGGTTCTGCTTCATGCAAAGTCATCCACAATATAATCAAATTCCAGTGTCAGTTGTCATAAGACAAAAAAAGCCTTAAATTCTGAATCTGCTCCACCATTCATGCTCAGATTGACTTCATGACCTCTGTGACTTGTCTCCCATTCACAAAGATCAATAGCACCATCTATTGTTGACCAGTTTCTGTACTCATTCATAGAATGGGTAATGTACTGCTGTAGCCCACACACACACACACACACACACACACACACACACACACACACACACGCGCGCGCGCAAGCGCGCACACACACACACACACACACACACACACACACACACACACACACACACACACACACACACACACACACACACACACACACACACACACAGTCTTACACTGTAATAGTGGCATACAATGAACACACTTAATTGCATAGGGGTGAAAGGTAGGGAAGCTGTGCTCTAAACTCAAGTTTTACTAGTGCTGAAGACCCCTATTGTTGTCCACCCTTATCATATGGGTGGAGCTTGTAAATCAGTAATACTGTATATGCATTTTCTTTATAACATGTGAAATAGATGTTACAGACCACTGTTGTGAATAAGAAACTGTTCTTAAAGATGCAGTGCCATGATTTATTTCCCCCCTAAAACATGATTATGTTCGTTGAACCAGCTGAAGTTAGACACACCCACAGTGTTGGGTGAATGGTAAAAGGGGAGGGGATGATTATATGATGTCATTTAATCACTGTTGGATCGGCACTTTTGACCCACAAGGTGTCAGCCTCCAGGAAGAAATCCAAAATACAAAGGGACAACCACACCAGGGGGTCTAATGAGTACTGTCAACATCATAGACGTATGAAAACCAGTAAAAGTACACAATTATGGCACTACTATGGCACTTTAATATGTCTAGCAGCTTAAATAAAGGTTAGAAAAATGTCATGGTCCAAGTAGATCCAATCCTGTCTAGGGCTGTTTGTCTAGACATTTTCTTGGCAATTAATTGTTACACAAATAATTGCGACAAACGATTTAATTGTGTTTTTCCATTTAACATTGGAACATAAAAAATACATTTCTGTATGGCTTTTAGGCTTCACCAACAAACAATCTACAGGGCAGATATAACAAATAACGTCAATATACAAAGAGATGACTGACATATTTAATAAAATTGTGGAAATAGAGGATCTACAAGCTCATGTTGTTATTGCGAGGGTTGTATGTGTTGTTTTGGCCCATGTAATGTTTTGAGGAGTTTTAACTATGTAACTGTTGTCAGTATTTGAGACCGGTTTGCTCTTGTTCCAACAGCAAGATCCAGCTTAAGGATTTCTCCTTTGCTGTCGCTGTGAGAGACGAGCTGGATAAAATATACCAGGAAACGCTGGGAAATGGGTTGACTGTGACGGACTATAGACGCGCAGCAAATGCCAAGGGACTCTCTAAGCTAGGTGAGAGATGACTGACCTGATTTAGATCACTACAAATATTGTTGTAACATTGCAGGTTTTTCTACACATACAGTGACACCCTAACCTGACTCCGCCAGATGGTGGCAGCATTGAGTGATGCTGCACTACCATAGACATAGAAAGTTAGACGCCTCCTTCGCTTTAGGCATATGCATCGCGTGTATCAAAACAGCATCCCGGTATCGGCAGTGGAAGCTTGTGATTGGCTGAACCGGAGGTAGGGAGCGCGCCGTTGTGTTCCCCTGGACCACGCAGAGATGACAAAATTCGGGGGGCTGAAGATTTACTATTCTGTCCATAACGGCACATAAGTCGGTAACGGCGCTGAGACGGCTCATGCGACCGTCGCAAAGCTCGACTATGCGATGTTTCATAACATATATAATCATAAACATTCTATATTTATATGGTCAAGTATTATCTATCTATAAATGCGAGAAGTCTCTGTCTGTCTGTAATCCACGTATCTCGAGAACCATTCGTCCCACCGGCTTCAGATTCGGCACGCGCGTTCCCCGCCGCGGCACAGAGTGCAGTGCCGGGCCTCGACCCGACCCGACGCGCGGTTCTCCCGAACCGGCGCGAAACGTTCGGAATCTCCTTATGCGGGCTGATTGTTGACATCAGGCTGTTCCGGAGGAAATCGGCGCAAGCGCTGACTCATTGTGACATCACATCATAAAAGGCTCTGAGATCACGTATCCCACATGAATCAACAAAAAATGCCATGGTTACGTATTCTGATGTTCCTATATGGGCATAAAAGGACACAGATAACTCCATATATAGGCATAAATGGACACACGCAAACAGATGGTCAAAACAGATCCTATGACAACAGGTATAATGGGGTTTGCATTAAAGGGCGGGGCATTCATCCCCTATTTACATTGTTCCCGAGTTGGCCAGGGTCGGGCGGCCGAGCTTCTAGTACTTAATAATTGGGACTAATTAAGAACCATTATCATATAGGCCTACATTTACAGTAGTTTAGGCATTTTGGTTTGATAAGGTTGTGGGCAGAACCATTTGTCCTTGTTTGTTATTTGACTATTTTTACTTTAATTATAATTAAAGACGCTTCATAGTGAATTAGTGATTATAATAAATAGCCTATGTCATGATTTCTAGATTAGATTGTGCTGCCACTATCTGGCAGAGTCAGGTTAGTGACACCCTGTATAGGCAAGACTTTACACCCCCATTTAAGTACTTTATAACATTCTCCAATAAATTAGTAATTCATATTTCATATTTCCTCACAGAAGTTATTGTTTGCCTGCTTATTGATGATACTAATCTTCAGCATCTACCTTGCTTGTACTTCAGTCTACAGGACAGAAGCCAAAGAAAAGGCTCCAGAGCTTGTAGGGGGGGTATGCTGCCGTGCTGAGGGCAAAGCCATTTATGTCGCTGCAATTGCCCGCAAAAAGAAATATGATGGGGAAGGCATAGGTATGTGTTCTGTTCAGATCTAGCACTAGGTGTTCACGGTCACCTGAAATTAATCCTGGGTTTTATTTGAAAAACTGTCTGTAAACTCTCATTCTAGGTCGAAAGATGATGTACCACGTGTTAGATTATGTTGGACGACACCGGAGATACAAGAGGATCTATGGGTGAGTGATAATAGCAACAAATGAGATGATTGTGTTGGTTTCACAGAAACAGAAATCACCCCTCAAAAAATCAACTAACTAATGAGTTCAGAACTTTAATCTTTTGCTGTAACTAATCTGAATCCATATATTTCCCCTGCAGGCACGTGGAGACCACAAACAAAAATGCCATTGGCTATGAGCATTTTAATCTTGTACGCCGCCCTGAAACTGTTCCCAATTACTACGGCGACGAGAAACCTGCCTACATATATGAATATAAGATTGTGTAATAAAATAATAATTTGTGTGGCCTGACAGCCAGGAGTTGTGTTTGGAATGCCTTCTATGGATACACACTTACATACACTAATATAATTACACATTCATCCAATTTATAGATCCACATGAAGGGCTTCTCCCTATGAATGGGATGGGCCTGAGCATCATTTGACACCGGTGACTGTCAGTCATTAGTGATTCAAATGTCTAATAATATTTTCTAGTCCATTACAATAACAGTCATGTTTACACATTTTCTCCTTGTGTTATACAGTAGTATAATTTTCTTATGTAACCTTTGTATTAACTAAACCTAATGTATAGTCATACAAACTTACATTTAGCAGATTGTTCGATAGCCTTAAGACGAATACAGCCTGTGAGTTAATAGGCACTGTAATCTGTGAGATCCTGTGGTCTATTGTCCAGGGACCAGGTTCTTATCTATTGACATGTACCAACAGAGGCAGTGGATGCTGACCAAGCCAGGGACAGATATACACACAAATGTTTTATTGGTTGTTATAATAATAACATGTTTAACATAACTTGTGTCAAAACCATAAAGGCCTCAATAGATTTCTAAGCTATAACTGTTACATTTTAAAAGCGGAAACTTTAAACAACATTGCTCTGATCAGATGAGGGGGTTGTGAGTCTTGTGACCACACCTAAATAGAAAGAAGTTGGGTGAAGAATCCATGAGATCCCTGTCAAATGTTTAATAGTAGACTGACTATGAAGACGAGAGAAGACAGATTTAATTTAACATAGTGTAAGATACATACATTTTAGCTTGGCATGTCTTGTTGAGGCAATTCACTCCATTTAATTCTATTTTGTGATACTTTATACTATATAAAAGCTTTTGTTACTACTTTGCAGATTAAGATTAACCAAGACAGTGCCTCTGTTTGCAAGCCATCTCACATGCACAAAAAAATGAAAAGAAAGTCAGGCTCTCAGTTTGTGTCAGTGCTGTACAGTTCACAAATATTTATTCTCACGGATGAACATGAACTTTGTAGTTGTGTTCATACACAGAGTGGATTTAACCATAAAATGGAATAAAACAGAGCGGACCCCTACGCTCTACTATGATGGGTCTTAATTGCTTCTCATAAATCAGGGTCTCAAGAAGTCGGTTGTGGACGTATTCATGGCTGTTGTTGGGTGTGTAGATCAAAGTGGGTGACGATTTGAGGGGATGCTCCCATCTTAAATCATCGTCAAGCTCTCCAATGTAGACTGACTGTGAAGATGGTATAAGATAGATTTAATTTAAGAGTGAATGATACACACATTTTGCCTTGCATTTAGACATGTTTTGTTCAAATATTCTAACTTCCCTCACCTCTACAGGGTTATCGCTCACAATGTCCTCTTTGTAGAGGCGTTCTTCTGCCAGGTAATTCAGCAGGCTAGTAATCGTGGCATACCTTGGCTTAGCATACGATCCTTCCTCGGCAGCATGAATTAAACCACCCACCTTCGACAACAAGGATTATAAAACCACAATGTGTGTGAGAGCGTGTGTTTGTGTGCGTGTACAGAGGTGGAATGTAACGCAGTACATTTACTGAATCAGGCTACTGTACTGAAGTACAATTTTGAGACAATTGAGGCAATTCACTTAATTATATTTTGTGATACTTTATACTATATAAAAAAGCTTATAGTAGAGTAGAAACTATTACATTTGACAGCTTTTGTTACTAGTTACTTTGCAGATTAAGATTAAACAAGACGTTTGTGTCTGTTTGCAAGCCCATCTCACATGCACAAAACACATTCTGCTTCAGTCCAAGCCAACATGCACAAAACACATTCTGCTTCAGTCCAAGCCAACATGCACAAAACACATTCTGCTTCAGTCCAAGCCAACAGAGAGAACAATGGAGGTTGACATTGAATGGGTACCGTATAAGAGTGGACTGAAGACTAATCTAATCTTTCAATCATAGTTATGTCTGCACACATTCAACTTGGTCCGAACTGTCTTGAGCCAAAGAGACAGATGGACAGAGGTATCGGGCTAGCCTGGTTAATAAACCAGACTGCACAACACCACCCCCTGGCGGAACACGCAGTGAGGAATTAGTATGAGCAACGCCAGGCTAGTATCGGGCATGTATCCTGGCGGAGATGTGAGTGATTGTGAAGAGCGCACCTTTGTAGTTGTGTTGATAGGTACAAATAGAGTGGATTTAACCATAAAATAGACTACAGTAGTTATAGGCACCCAATAGGCAAGTGTGTAGGCATGCTGTATCATCATACCAAGTACAGTGCAACTCAGCTCCTTTCATTAAGTATACGTGTAAGTATAAGTGGTTTAACTGAAGTGATATTGATGAATTGCAAACATTATCAAAGTATTTTGAGGTACCACTGGACTTACTTCAAGGCACTGACTGCTGTTTCTTTTCATGTAGAGACACCATCAGTGTCTTTTGTCGAGGTTCTAAATTCTTAACTCCCTGCGTTCCCATCTTTAAAACAATCCAGAAACTTTGATTGTTGCAGGGCTGAGCATCCTTAACCCTTAAATTCAATTAATTCTTTCACACTATTATGTGTGTCACAAATTCTGAACTAAGATGAAATACAGTTTACAGTTTAGGCATTTAGCAGACGATTTTAATCCAAAGCAACTTACAATAAGCAGATAATACATCACTATAATAAACAAGATAACAAGTCAGAACATCAACAACAATATAACAAATGCATATGAATATCAATTAAAAAAAAATGATGTGCCAAATCAATGCTGATGACACTCAACTGTTTTTTTCCTTACCCCCTTCTGCCACCCAGGTGGAAGAACGCATTGCTGCATATCTGGCCGACATCTCACAGTAGATGTCAGCCCACCACCTCAACCTGAACCCGGACAACCCAGAGCTTCTCTTCTTCCCAGCTAAGTCTTGTCCCATGCAAAATCTCACTATTTCCATAGATAATGCATTGGTGACTTCGGTTCCAACTGCTAGAAACCTTGGTGTGGTCCTGGACAGCCAGCTATCATTCAAGGCACACATTGCATCAGTCACCCGGACCCGGTCCTGTAGGTTCACACTCTATAACATCCATAAAATCAGACCTTTCCTCACCCAGGAGGCAGCCCAGCTCCTCATCCAGACATCTGTCATATCAAAACTTGACTATTGTAACTCTCTCCTCACTGGTCTCCCGGCATGTGCACTTAAACCTCTCCAACTGATCCAAAGTGTCCCCCCTTCTCCGCTCCCTCCACTGGCTCCCGGTTGCGGCCTGCACTGAATCAAAACACTGATGCTGACCTTCAAAGCAGCCAAAGGTATGGCTCCCCCATACCTCCAAAACCTGATCAAACCCTACCCACCCGTTCACTTAGATCAGCCAACACAGGGATGCTGACAGAACCCTTGTTAAAAGCCCCAGGACAAAAATTCACTCGTCCGAGACAGTTTGCCCTCCTGGCCCCCAAGCTGTGGAATAAACTCCCTGTCGCACTTAGAACAACGGACTCACTCGCTAGCTTTCGCTGTGGACTCACCTTTTCAGACTCCACCTAAACCCATAGCACTACTGAAACACTCAAAGACCATACATGAAGCTAGTTAGCATTTGTTTTTAGGTTTTTTAGAATCCTTTTTTCTTTACTGATTATATTGTTTTTTTTTTATTGATATTCATATGCATTTGTTATATTGTTGTTGATGTTCTGACTTGTTATCTTGTTTATTATAGTGATGTATTATCTGCTTATTGTAAATTGCTTTGGATTAAAATCGTCTGCTAAATGCCTAAACTGTAAACTGTATTTCATCTTAGTTCAGAATTTGTGACACACATAATAGTGTGAAAGAATTAATTGAATTTAAGGGTTAAGGATGCTCAGCCCTGCAACAATCAAAGTTTCTGGATTGTTTTAAAGATGGGAACGCAGGGAGTTAAGAATTTAGAACCTCGACAAAAGACACTGATGGTGTCTACATGAAAAGAAACAGCAGTCAGTGCCTTGAAGTAAGTCCAGTGGTACCTCAAAATACTTTGATAATGTTTGCAATTCATCAATATCACTTCAGTTAAACCACTTATACTTACACGCAGGGCAGGAATTTCATGGAGGCCATGAAGGCCATGGCCGCCGTTGCCCCTCAGTTTGGCCTTGTGCCCCTCAAACCAACGGCATGACCTGAGGCCACAGTGGCCTTAATGCCCCAGATGTACTACTTTCTCCTCTGTCTCTCCTCTGTCTCTGTCATGTCAATATGTAGACAGTAGACGCCGGTGTCTCTTTATTGTCAAGTAGACACCAGTGTCTTTTGTTGAGATTCTGAAATCTTAACTCCCCAAGTCCCCATCTTTAAACCAATCTTTGGTTGGTGCAGGGCTGAGCATGGATCAGATTGTAAATACCAATTTATCTATTTCTCTGCAGATTAGGTTATCATCCCTAACCCTTAGATTCAACTAATTCTTTCAATGGACTAAAATCTTGTTTTATTTGATGGCCTTCCTGCCCTGGGATTCGGCCTTTGTGCCCCAAAAAAATGCACAACACCAAAGGCCAAGTGGCCTTGCCCCTAAAATGACGAAATTCCAGGCCTGCTTACACGTATACTTAATGAAAGGAGCTGAGTTGCACTGTACTTGGTATGATGATACAGCAGGCCTACACACTTGCCTATTGGGTGCCTATAACTACTGTAGTCCATTTTATGGTTAAATCCACTCTATTTGTACCTATCAACACAACTACAAAGGTGCGCTCTTCACAATCACTCACATCTCTGCCAGGATACATGCCCGATACTAGCCTGGCGTTGCTCATACTAATTCCTCACTGCGTGTTCCGCCAGGGGGTGGTGTTGTGCAGTCTGGTTTATTAACCAGGCTAGCCCGATACCTCTGTCCATCTGTCTCTTTGGCTCAAGACAGTTCGGACCAAATTGAATGTGTGCAGACATAACTATGATTGAAAGATTAGATTAGTCTTCAGTCCACTCTTATACGGTACCCATTCAATGTCAACCTCCATTGTTCTCTCTGTTGGCTTGTTCTCTCTGTTGGCTTGGACTGAAGCAGAATGTGTTTTGTGCATGTTGGCTTGGACTGAAGCAGAATGTGTTTTGTGCATGTTGGCTTGGACTGAAGCAGAATGTGTTTTGTGCATGTGAGATGGGCTTGCAAACAGACACAAACGTCTTGTTTAATCTTAATCTGCAAAGTAACTAGTAACAAAAGCTGTCAAATGTAATAGTTTCTACTCTACTATAAGCTTTTTTATATAGTATAAAGTATCACAAAATATAATTAAGTGAATTGCCTCAATTGTCTCAAAATTGTACTTCAGTACAGTAGCCTAATTCAGTAAATGTACTGCGTTACATTCCACCTCTGTACACGCACACAAACACACGCTCTCACACACACACACACACACACACACACACACACCTATCTGCCTGTACATTAACTGTAACAGCTATACACCTGTTGTTCCTTGGATAAAGGCGGTACTATATAAATGCACCATTTACCAAATTTGATTTACCTGATTGAATAGTAGTTTTAGGATTTGTTATACTTTTACGAATCTGTTGTTTGTTTTTATAATCTACAGGCATATCTGATTTGACCATTAATCTGTTTCTTTGTCTTTATCTCCAGACAGATATTGTGGTTTTATAATCCTCGTTGTCGAAGGTGGGTGGTTTAATTCATGCTCCCGAGGAAGGATCGTATGCTAAGCCAAGGTATGCCACGATTACTAGCCTGCTGAATTACCTGGCAGAAGAACGCCTCTACAAAGAGGACATTGTGAGCGATAACCCTGTAAAGGTGAGGGAAGTTAGAATATTTGAACAAAACATGTCTAAATGCAAGGCAAAATGTGTGTATCATTCACTCTTAAATTAAATCTATCTTATACCATCTTCACAGTCAGTCTACATTGGAGAGCTTGACGATGATTTAAGATGGGAGCATCCCCTCAAATCGTCACCCACTTTGATCTACACACCCAGCAACAGCCATGAATACGTCCACAACCGACTTCTTGAGACCCTGATTTATGAGAAGCAATTAAGACCCATCATAGTAGAGCGTAGGGGTCCGCCCTGTTTTATTCCATTTTATGGTTAAATCCACTCTGTGTACCTATGAACACAACTACAAAGTTCATGTTCATCCGTGAGAATAAATATTTGTGAACTGTACAGCACTGACACAAACTGAGAGCCTGACTTTCTTTTCATTAAAGCAGAATATCTTTTGTGCATGTGAGATTGGCTTGCAAACAGAGGCACTGTCTTGGTTAATCGTAATCTGCAAAGTAGTAACAAAAGCTTTTATATAGTATAAAGTATCACAAAATAGAATTAAATGAAGTGAATTGCCTCAACAAGACATGCCAAGCTAAAATGTATGTATCATACACTATGTTAAATTAAATCTGTCTTCTCTCGTCTTCATAGTCAGTCTACTATTAAACATTTGACAGGGATCTCATGGATTCTTCACCCAACTTCTTTCTATTTAGGTGTGGTCACAAGACTCACAACCCCCTCATCTGATCAGAGCAATATTGTTTAAAGTTTCCGCTTTTAAAATGTAACAGTTATAGCTTAGAAATCTATTGAGGCCTGTATGGTTTTGACACAAGTTATGTTAAACATGTTATTATTATAACAACCAATAAAACATTTGTGTGTATATCTGTCCCTGGCTTGGTCAGCATCCACTGCCTCTGTTGGTACATGTCAATAGATAAGAACCTGGTCCCTGGACAATAGACCACAGGATCTCACAGATTACAGTGCCTATTAACTCACAGGCTGTATTCGTCTTAAGGCTATCGAACAATCTGCTAAATGTAAGTTTGTATGACTATACATTAGGTTTAGTTAATACAAAGGTTACATAAGAAAATTATACTACTGTATAACACAAGGAGAAAATGTGTAAACATGACTGTTATTGTAATGGACTAGAAAATATTATTAGACATTTGAATCACTAATGACTGACAGTCACCGGTGTCAAATGATGCTCAGGCCCATCCCATTCATAGGGAGAAGCCCTTCATGTGGATCTATAAATTGGATGAATGTGTAATTATATTAGTGTATGTAAGTGTGTATCCATAGAAGGCATTCCAAACACAACTCCTGGCTGTCAGGCCACACAAATTATTATTTTTTATTTTTTTTCACAATCTTATATTCGTATATGTAGGCAGGTTTCTCGTCGCCGAAGTGATTGGGAACAGTTTCAGGGCGGCGTACAAGATTAAAATGCTCATAAAAGCCAATGGCATTTTTGTTTGTGGTCTCCACGTGCCTGCAGGGGAAATATATGGATTCAGATTAGTTACAGCAAAAGATTAAAGTTCTGAACTTATTAGTTAGTTGATTTTTTGAGGGGTGATTTCTGTTTCTGTGAAACCAACACAATCATCTCATTTGTTGCTATTATCACTCACCCATAGATCCTCGTGTATCTCTTGTGTCGTCCAACATAATCCAAGATGTGGTACATCATCTTTCGACCTAGAATGAGAGTTTACAGACAGTTTTTCAAATAAAACCCAGGATTAATTTCAGGTGACCGTGAACACCTAGTGCTAGATCTGAACAGAACACATACCTATGCCTTCCCCATCGTATTTCTTTTTGCGGGCAATTGCACCGACATAAATGGCTTTGCCCTCAGCACGGCAGCATACCCCCCCTACAAGCTCTGGAGCCTTTTCTTTGGCTTCTGTCCTGTAGACTGAAGTACAAGCAAGGTAGATGCTGAAGATTAGTATCATCAATAAGCAGGCAAACAATAACTTCTGTGAGGAAATATGAAATATAGATAATGAATTACTAATTTATTGGAGAATGTTATAAAGTACTTAAAGGAGCTATAGTCAACCTTTTCATTGTAGGGCCGACACTTTGTTTACATCCTAGTCTATAGACTAGAATGTAAACAAAGTGTCGGTCTGACAATGGCCAAAATGATTATTTTATCATTATTTTACGCTTTTTGTGTTCATTTCTGAATAGAAACACACATATGAAGCTTATTTTTTTATACAATATTTTCGAAACATTATTTTTATTTTAGCATCCGTTTTTCAAGAAAAAGTTGACTATAGCTCCTTTAAATGGGGGTGTAAAGTCTTGCCTATACAGGGTGTCACTAACCTGACTCTGCCAGATAGTGGCAGCCAGTGGTGTGATATGGATTTTAGAAGTGGTACCCCTCTAAATTCATGACGTCACGTGCACGTCACGTACGCGCGCGCGTGCACGCGCATGTGTGCACGCATGCCTGCCGCTTGTAGTTGAAATACTGTATTCAACATCACAACATTTTTTATGTAGCCTAACTATGTTTCTTATTATTTAGTTACATTGTTAATTAGTTTCAATTAATGTATTTTTTTTAATATAAAATATAAAATAACTTTACATATTACATAGACTTTACACTTTTGGAACTCTCCCTCCGCTATGCATGCAGCTCTGACAAAACAACAAACTGCTTCGTTTTTCTTCCACTCTTGTGAAGTAAACAGATGAGACAAAAGGAGACGTTTTGTCTGCAAAGAATGCAAGGCGAACGTGCTGCTGGCCGTGTACAAGTGTAAATGAGGACGTAGGTGAGAACTGCCTACCCGAGTATTGTTATGCAAAGGCAAAGCAGCTAGCCAGGTAGTGGGACTGAAATGTTTGTGCTGACCGCGGCGTCACACAACTTGACGACGTGCGTGCACGCGCGGGTCGTGTGTGCGTGCATGTGGGGCGTGAGTACGTGCAGCTTGAAAAAAAGAAGTGTGGGCTCGCCGAGCCCAACCGAGCCCACGGCATCTCACCCCTGGTGGCAGCACAATCTAATCTAGCAATCATGACATAGGCTATTTATTATAATCACTAATTCACTATGAAGCGTCTTTAATTATAATTAAAGTAAAAATAGTCAAATAACAAACAAGGACAAATGGTTCTGCCCACAACCTTATCAAACCAAAATGCCTAAACTACTGTAAATGTAGGGCTATATGATAATGGTTCTTAATTAGTCCCAATTATTAAGTACTAGAAGCTCGGCCGCCCGACCCTGGCCAACTCGGGAACAATGTAAATAGGGGATGAATGCCCCGCCCTTTAATGCAAACCCCATTATACCTGTTGTCATAGGATCTGTTTTGACCATCTGTTTGCGTGTGTCCATTTATGCCCATATATGGGGATATCTGTCTGTCTATGTCCATTTTATGTCCATATATGGAGATCTCTGTAGGACCCGTTTTGACCATCTGTTTGCCTGTGTCCATTTATGCCTATATATGGAGTTATCTGTGTCCTTTTATGCCCATATAGGAACATCAGAATACGTAACCATGGCATTTTTTGTTGACTCATGTGGGATACGTGATCTCAGAGCCTTTTATGATGTGATGTCACAATGAGTCAGCGCTTGCGCCGATTTCCTCCGGAACAGCCTGATGTCAACAATCAGCCCGCATAAGGAGATTCCGAACGTTTCGCGCCGGTTCGGGAGAACCGCGCGTCGGGTCGGGTCGAGGCCCGGCACTGCACTCTGCGCCGCGGCGGGGAACGCGCGTGCCGAATCTGAAGCCGGTGGGACGAACGGTTCTCGAGATACGCGGATTACAGACAGACAGAGACTTCTCGCATTTATAGATAGATAATACTTGACCTTATAAATATAGAATGTTTATGATTATATATGTTATGAAACATCGCATAGTCGAGCTTTGCGACGGTCGCATGAGCCGTCTCAGCGCCGTTACCGACTTATGTGCCGTTATGGACAGAATAGTAAATCTTCAGCCCCCCAGATTTTGTCATCTCTGCGTGGTCCAGGGGAACACAACGGCGCGCTCCCTACCTCCGGTTCAGCCAATCACAAGCTTCCACTGCCGATACCGGGATGCTGTTTTGATACACGCGATGCATATGCCTAAAGCGAAGGAGGCGTCTAACTTTCTATGTCTATGGTAGTGCAGCATCACTCAATGCTGCCACCATCTGGCGGAGTCAGGTTAGGGTGTCACTGTATGTGTAGAAAAACCTGCAATGTTACAACAATATTTGTAGTGATCTAAATCAGGTCAGTCATCTCTCACCTAGCTTAGAGAGTCCCTTGGCATTTGCTGCGTGTCTATAGTCCGCCACAGTCAACCCATTTCCCAGCGTTTCCTGGTATATTTGATCCAGCTCGTCTCTCACAGCGACAGTAAAGGAGAAATCCTTAAGCTGGATCTTGCTGTTGGAACAAGAGCAAACAGTTACATAGTTAAAACTCCTCAAAACATTACATGGGCCAAAACAACACATACAACCCTCGCAATAACAACATGAGCTTGTAGATCCTCTATTTCCACAATTTTCGTTTTGTATTAAGTTATTAAATATGTCAGTCATCTCTTTGTATATTGACGTTATTTGTTATATCTGCCCTGTAGATTGTTTGTTGGTGAAGCCTAAAAGCCATACAGAAATGTATTTTTTATGTTCCAATGTTAAATGGAAAAACACAATTAAATCGTTTGTCGCAATTATTTGTGTAACAATTAATTGCCAAGAAAATGTCTAGACAAACAGCCCTAGACAGGATTGGATCTACTTCCATCTACTACCATGACATTTTTCTAACCTTTATTTAAGCTGCTAGACATATTAAAGTGCCATAGTAGTGCCATAATTGTGTACTTTTACTGGTTTTCATACGTCTATGATGTTGACAGTACTCAATAGACCCCCTGGTGTGGTTGTCCCTTTGTATTTTGGATTTCTTCCTGGAGGCTGACACCTTGTGGGTCAAAAGTGCCGATCCAACAGTGATTAAATGACATCATATAATCATCCCCTCCCCTTTTACCATTCACCCAACACTGTGGGTGTGTCTAACTTCAGCTGGTTCAACGAACATAATCATGTTTTAGGGGGGAAATAAATCATGGCACTGCATCTTTAAGAACAGTTTCTTATTCACAACAGTGGTCTGTAACATCTATTTCACATGTTATAAAGAAAATGCATATACAGTATTACTGATTTACAAGCTCCACCCATATGATAAGGGTGGACAACAATAGGGGTCTTCAGCACTAGTAAAACTTGAGTTTAGAGCACAGCTTCCCTACCTTTCACCCCTATGCAATTAAGTGTGTTCATTGTATGCCACTATTACAGTGTAAGACTGTGTGTGTGTGTGTGTGTGTGTGTGTGTGTGTGTGTGTGTGTGTGTGTGTGTGTGTGTGTGTGTGTGTGTGTGTGTGTGCTACAGCAGTACATTACCCATTCTATGAATGAGTACAGAAACTGGTCAATAGATGGTGCTATTGATCTTTGTGAATGGGAGACAAGTCACAGAGGTCATGAAGTCAATCTGAGCATGAATGGTGGAGCAGATTCTGAATTTAAGGCTTTTTTGTCTTATGACAACTGACACTGGAATTTGATTATATTGTGGATGAACTTTGCATGAAGCAGAACCAAGGGGGTTCCTTGGGGTCTAATATAGCATCAGTTTAACCACCCTACTGTATATACTACTTTGGCTATCTACAAGCTCACAATGCATCATGATGTGACATGTTGTGAGCTTGTAGATCTGCTCTTTTCAAAAACAATTTCAAGAATGTAAGAAATGTGGAATATTATTATTTTTTATTATTACACAAATCTAGTATGGTTGCACATTTTCAGATGGGGGTCCGTGGCTAAATACATAATCATTTGGGGGTCCAAAAGTTAGATTTTTTTGTTTTGTATTATTTATTTAGGCAACGTTTTTTTGTGTGTGATAATGTAACTTGCAGTCAAAATAGTCAGACTTTGGTTTTCCTTGTGGTATATGGCTAAAACCAGGGGTCTGCAACCTTTTTTGAAGTCTTTAACTAATTATGACACAACATCATAATAATATATTATAACACATTTTGTCCATATACATAACAGCCCTTTTTTTCTTTTTTTGCAACATTTTCTTTCACAAATAGGACACCGTAATGACCATTATACTAACTCTTAGTTAGTATAGTACTTAGTTCAGAATTTGTGACAATGTGAAATAATTAATTTAATTTAAGGGTTAAGGATGCTCAGCCCTGCAACAATCAAAGTTTCAGGATTGTTTTAAAGATGGGAAAAGCAGGGGAGTTAAGAATTTAGAACCTCAATAAAAGACACTGGTGTCTACATGAAAGGAAACAGCCACTGTTGTGTAGATATTGACAAAAAAAGAGACAGAGGTGAAAGTGGTTCAGTCAACTGGGGCAGTGCCTCACAATAGTTTGATAATGTTTGGAATTCATCTTCAGTTAAACCACTACAGCAGGGGTGCCCACACTTTTTTAACGTGAGATCTACTTTTAAAATGACTAGCTCAACATGATCTACCCATCCAAAATGTTTAAGGGCCTGAGGGGAGCTTTGGAATATCAGCACTGGTGTTACATTTTAGATAAACACACTAACTTTAAGGGGGAAATAAATGTGAAATACAGGGGGAAATGTCTTCATCCCTTTCTGTATGGAAGTGGTAGGTTGTGGGATTCTTTACTGACTCTTGAACAAAGTATTGCATTGGAGGTTTGCCTACTTTAGAAGCTATGAAGTGAGCTGACAGGCCCAATTCTTGATGTCATATTGACATATTCTTTTCATATTTTAATTATACATTTTTAGAGGCATGTCATGTGGTCTACCTGGCTGCACACCCTTGGTGATCTACTGGTAGATCACAATCTACCTTTTGGGCACCCCTGCACTACAGTATAGTGAAAGGAGCTGAGTTGCACTGTACTTGGTATGATCTTTTTCAGCTTACAGTAGGCCTACTACACACTAGCATATTGGGTGCCTATAACTATTGTAGTCTTGAACCTGTACAGTTAGCAACTTGTAAATAATAGGTCTATGGCATGTATTTCATTGTAAGATATGTTCATGGCATTTGATTATGGCTATTGAATCTGTACGTTTGTAGTAGAAGTAGCCTAGCCTAACCTAATTTCGAACAGTTTAGCCGATTTTGTTTACAACTACAAGACCTCGCCAATCGTCTTTAGGTTCAAATTTACCACCAAAAGTTACATACTTCATTGAGACAAACATTGTTTTTGGTCAGTAGTCTATATACTTACGGATATTCTGGCTTAAGCAGGTCCTCCTTTTTAACTCCTTTCTTCATGCCTTTCTTGGACTTCGCCATGCTTTCTACACACGGTAGTGCCTACCTGAACCTGTATGTCAATCACTGCCAATTTCAGCCCTCAAAAAGCAGATTCGCTGTCGTGTAGGCACAGTTGTTAATATTGTTTAACTTTTGTTTGTTTGTTGTATTTTTAAACGGTTTCTCTCTCATCGATCTTCCAGTTCAGACTGTCACATGACATTGATGATGACCTCTTATTTTGACAAACCAACATTCAAAAATCCCCCATTTCAGAGCCGGTAGTCCGGTCCCCGCCCCTCTGTGCGCGCGCGCGCGCGTGTGTGTGTGTGTGTGTGTGTGTGTGTGTGTGTGTGTGTGTGTGTGTGTGTGTGTGTGTGTGTGTGTGTGTGAGAGAGAGAGAGAGAGAGAGAGGGGGAGGTCAAACTACAGAGTAAGCTTCTACCACAACTTTCCATGAAATATAGGCTACTGTATATGAGTTAAGTAGCGCCTGCGGACAAAAAGCAGCTGGTCCAACCCAAGTAGCAATGAATTGGGTGAGTAGGCTACAGAATTAGATTTATAATCCCTTGTAGAAAATGCATCAAGTGTTAAATTAACGTGTCATATTTGCACTGCGATGCGCGATGAGGAGACAAAGAACCATGGGTCATTAATTGTTGTCGCTTGCCAATAAGAACTAATCTGGACTATATAGCCTACTCTATATCAGGGGTCTTCAACAGGGGGTCCGCGAAATTATTGCAAAAAAAAAAAAAAAAAGTTTCAAAAAATGTTTTTTTCTTCTTTTTTTTTCACATTTAAAACAAAAAGAAAAAAATCATGATTTTATCCATTTTGAATAGCTTGAATACATGATTAGGCTACTATGCAATTGACAGATTGTTGATATTATTGATATTGGTTCTATAGTTAATAAGTAGTAGCCTATGTTTAGAAATGGACGTACGGCCCACCCTGCTCGCTGTAACTTGTAGGCTATGTTTAAAATAAAATAAATATGTCGTAGCCCCGACCCCCGAAATAACTGTGAAAACGAGCGCTCTATGCGGCAATGCCGTTACGTTTCAATATCACGCGGGAGTCCCTGCTCCATCTCCCCATCAGTTTGGGGGTCCCCGGCCTGAAAACGTTGAAGACCCCTGCTCTATATTCAATTCAATTATAATGCGTACACTCTGTGAGCTGTAGCCATGCAGGCTACCGTACGTCTGTTCTTTTTGGCAAGCGACACCATTGTACTACAGCACAGCAGTGTTTCTCAAACTTTAAAATGTCAAGGTCTCCAAACAAACTCCCCTTATTTCTGACAGTGGAAAGGGTCCATTGGTTCCATTTGTTCACTGCCAGAGTTAAGCCCTTTGCACACAGGCGCGTTTATCCGTGCGGATAAAACGGACAATTTCACTTTTTAAAAAGAAAACAATGATTCTCTACGACCTCATGCACACCGGATCCGAATTGGCCGTGCGACGAGTGGCTGCGGCCGTGCGTCTTTTTCTCGATCGAACCCAGTTCGATTCGTGCGTCTTGTCGCATGCGGTAAAAAACTCATCACTCCTTTTATGACTCCTTTTTGGATCCGCAGCGCCGATTCCGCACAGTCTTGCACACCAAATCCAATGCATTTTATTCATGCCGCAAACGAAAAAAACGCAACTGTCCTGTGTGCAAAGGGCTTAACAGGCTACTTGTATGAGTCCATTTAGACTGAGTCTCTAGACCCCCCTCCCTAAAGGAACTCACAATGTAAAGCTGTAGCAACTAATAAAATGTGAATTGTGAAACATAGCTGCATGGCTTTATTTAAGGTATACACATACATTTCTGGTGTGTTTGATTTATTGAATACTGTTTGATGACAGTAAGTCAGTCCAATCCACTCCTATACTCAATACGACAAATATTTGGCAGACCCCCTGTTGAAGACCCATGTCCTGTACAACAGCCTGCACTACACAGAAATAAATCACACCTAGTGTGAAGTGAGCAGTGCTATTTAGGGTAGAGTGGGGGAATAGGCCCCCCTGGGGTAATAAGCCCCCCAGCTGTATTTGACTACAGAACTACAAGGTGGCAACCTTTTTGATTTCAGCACATTCCTGGCATCCTTAGCTCTTCATGGATACAACGTTTCGTTGTCTCACCTAATCCAGGTCATATTGTTATATGTTGCAAACTCTGTGTAAATAAGTTGAACCTCTTCACTTATTTTTTGTATATCATTAGGAAGGCCTTATTATAAATTATCAACTTAAAAAAAATAAAAAAGGTTTAAGATTTAAGATGACACTCTTTGCAATGACAGCGTTGGGGTAATAGGCCCCCCTATTAGCCCCCCCCCCCCCCCCCTTGTGTGGGGTAAGAAGCCCCCGGAGGCTTTTTGCCCCATGGAGAGAATAACTACTTATTTTTGTCAGAATCGTTCAGTTAATGATACAAGTGTGAAAATTGGCATTAGCTGTCTCCATGGGTCACTTTTGAAATTTGAAATTTCAAGATGATGGCCATTTCAAGATGGCCGACACATTAGTGGAGCAGTTACGTGATATAATGGGTTATTTTGGTGATACAAGCATGACAATTGGCATGAGTAGTCTCTGTGGGTCACTTGACAATTAGCCACCCACAGCTACTTGAAATTTCAAGATGGCGGACATTTTTTCAAGATGGCCGACACCTTGCAGAGCAGTTAAGTGATATAATGGTTTATTTAGTGTTCCACAAAGGTGGTGGCCATCTTGAAAAATGGACGCCATATTGAAATTTCAAGTAGCTGTGGGTGGCTTATTGTCAAGTGACCCACAGAGACTGCTCATGGAAGTTTTCATACTTGTTTCACCAAAATAACCCATTATATCACATAACTGCTCCTTAAGGTGTCGGCCATCTTGAAAAATGGGCACCATCTTGAAAATTCAAATTCCTCTGACAGTTCTCTTGTCAAGTGACCCATAGAAATGCTCATGTAAATTTTCATGATTGTAGCACCTATTCTGCTCCACTACATAGAGGGGGCCTTTTACCCCATAGAGGGGGCCTATTACCCCAGTAGTGGGGCAAAAGGCCCTTTTGACATGTTTTTCTCTTTGTACTATAACATCAAATGTATCTAATGTTTCAACATGGTGCCCATATAGGTGTATTGGGTAAAGCATTGCTAACATACATACTGCATTTATATCAAAATGTATTTTAATTGGTCATAAAATAGACATTATCTTTAAGGCCAAATCTAGGCCAGATGTAGGCCACACTTCAGTTTACTTAAGCCCCGGACATTTTACACAACAAAACTTGAGCCAGTTGTGCAAAGATCTAGGATATATCTAGGTCAGATGTAGGCCACGTTTTTCCCATTGTTCTTTAACCGGAAACCAGATGTTGGAGCTATCGGTCGTGTGACTCCTGTCCCAGGAGCACCACTCAAAAATACGCAAAGATAAGATACACACAGTCCCAGTGTCATTACAGTCTCCTTCCCAATGCAACAACAAATATGACAGCAGACCTTCCCTATGCACAACAAGATGTAGTGAATGTGCGCAATGAGGTGGACAATGAAATCATTCTGTGTTGTCGGCATGCTCATATCTTTTCTGTTTTCAGGATACTGTGATACTTGATGGTGATTATATTGGTTCACAGAGAAGATTGTGTGCAAATCTTATGCCTGTATTTAGGCTGGACATCAATAGCCTGGGTGCCAGCCCTACTCATCCACACCCCCTCCCACACGCAGTGTGTGAGTGGCAACACCAGGCTAGGACATCAAGGTATCAAGGAGAGAATCAAGAAGATAAAACATCCGCACACAGTTTTTAAGCTCCAAAAACACAGTTTTTATTAATGGTGCAACATTTAGGCCCGTAGGTCTTCGTCAGACAATGATTTGCCAGATTAAAACATAAGGATAAGACTGAGTTTGTGTGTTCTAGACTGAGCGGGGGTCCCTGCCAAGGGGCTTGACTGTATTACTATGTAAAAGGAGACAATGAGTTTCATCCTGGCATTTGTCAAGGCACCAAGGCAGAGCTGCCAATCAATGGTCAATGGGAAGATGCCTCAGGGTTCCCACGGTCATGAAATTCCTGGAAATATTTTGAAATTAGAAAAATATTTTTCCAATACTGGAAAAGTTTTGGAATTGATCAAGGGTCCTGGAAAGTCATGGAAACATATTTAGCTATGCATAGTTTTTAGCTATTTGTAAAATTTTCTAAAACACTACACAAAATACGTTTTGCAAGTAGTTTTTCACAGAACGGGCTGCATGATTGCAACTAGACGTTCTATGGGACTGTTAAGTCTGACATCATTTTGTAGGCAGAGGAGAACTTTTGGGGCCAAAAGGCCCCAGCGCCCGTGAATCTTTTTACTATTTTTACAATTTACTAATTTTTCTTCTCTTTGTTGTTGAAAGGAAAGTGGTAGAATTATACTTTAGTCGTTATTTTTGTTTCGGATCTGTTGAAATAGCGAGGGACAGATATTGATAATAAATCTGCTTGGAGGTCTGACTACAAAATGATGTCACGGCTTAAAAGCCCCTATACTCGCTTGATGCAAACATGCACGGCCGTCATAACTGTCTGTATGGGTCCATTTGGTTCCATTCTATGCTTTATTTTATCCATAATACCGTTCTATGCTTTATTTCTGCTAAATTGCCTGTCTTTGGGCATTACTCAAAGGAGTTATATTATTGCGCTGAATGATTATATAGGCCTGGAAATTGGTTTAAATATTCTGGAGTTTTGGAAAAGTTTTGGAAATTCATTGCTAAAAATGTGTGGGAACCCTGAATTGGAAATTGGAAGTGTGGTTGCTGTGATAGGAGTCACACTTGCAAATGAATTCTGTCTTACCATTTGAATTCTCCTCATTCAAGTCAATGGGGAAAATGTATTCACTAATAGGCTACATTAATAGCCATATATAGAGATCTCTGGGACAGTCCTTGTCCCTTTTATGCCCATATATGGAGATATATGTCATTGATGTTAAGCCCATGTCTGGGAATGCCTGTGTATATGGACATATTGTGTTAGTCTCATGTGGTCTATGACGTCAGACATCTATGATGTCAGATGTCGTCATCTCTTTATTTGGGAAAAGTTATTTTTGCATTTTCCTATTCACGAATAAATATACACATGTATATATATATATATATATATATATATATATATATATATATATATATTATATTAAACTATATAACGTCTTGGCAAAATGCACCCCTGTCCCCTTCATGTCCCGATGAAGCCGCCGGTCGTTTGGGACATTATGGCCCAACTGCGTGCCACACTAAAACTGTGGGGCCACTTGGAGGAGTAGCGCAGCAAAACAGGTAAAATCCACAAAGAATAAAGTTGGACAAGTATTATAGTCTGGGCAGTGGGCCCGGCACCCACACTAACTACATTGTGCTGATTCAAAAGTAAGAGGGATGTATACTATTGTAGGCTATAGGATTATATTGATTGATTCTGACAAAAAGCCCTAAGGGCTTGTTTTCAATTTGTGGGCCTTGTTTATCTATGGTTCAATATAATTATTACTTTTAGTAGTAGTGCAATGTAATATCATTAACTATCAAACATATAATTTTCCGAATGTCTGAGTGTCTGTCTGAGTGTCTGTCTGAGTGAGTGAGTGTCTGTCACAGCGTTTCTCCTCAGTGGCTGGAGCAATTGATCTGAAATCGCATCACCATTAGCATAAGAACACACCTGACATAACTGTGAAGCCCGTTTGTCACTTTCACAAATCGTATGCTGTATATTAGCATTTTTATGGTGTATCTATATCTATTTAGCCTACAGTACCTTTTGTGACCACACATGTTAAGGGAGGGGCGCTGTTGTTCAGGCCATGCACAATCACACACAAACCCCCCCCCCCCCCCCCCCGTGTGTGTGTGTGTGTGTGTGTGTGTGTGTGTGTGTGTGGGGGGGGGGGGGGGGGGGGAGTGTGTGTGTGCAGGCGGGCGGGCGGGCGGGGGGGGGGGGGGGGCTGGGGGGGGGTGTTCTGGCCCTGTTACAGATGTTGTCCAAAAATCATGCAGATCGGTACACAGTATCTCTGTAGCCGTTAAATGGAACGGGTATTTCTTACATTGATGCTCCTACATATTAGCATGCAAGCACCAGTTAAAGTTACTTTCCATCCCTCATATACTGTGTGCACAGTGCACATCCCATAACCCACACACTGCACATCATTTCGGAGCTCATATCTTTGAACGGGTAAGGGCTAGTTTGTATAATTAAGTATTATTTAAATCTGCTTTAATGATGTGAAGTAATGGCATACTACATATGCCGGTCCAGTAGGTGGCGGTATGCACCTGCCATAAAGGCTGGCATCAACATTATCCATTGTCAGCTTGAGAGTTGAGTAGCTGAAAATATTATCCAACTGCTGGAGTAAAATGATGCATTTCTTTCATAGAAGCAGACAAAAGGAAGGGTGGACATATCCTGGTTTACAAAGTGTCTCTGCAGCGGAAACAGGTTAAAAAGATCAATATGGACGCTGAATGGATAGATATATTAGACTATGGCTGAATGAAGCTTACAGGTGTCCTTATGTAAAAGTGAAGCAGCAATATCAAGCAGGCTCTACAGCCACAAGAAGAGGGTGATGGGCTGGCTGGCTCTGGCTGTGCCTGTGACATAGCTCTGGTCTAGTTACGCTTTGGACCAGAGCTAGTGTGACTTATTTCATACTTCATAAGTGAATATTGGATAATAATGTACTTTTGGTTTGTTCTCATCAGATGTGCAGCCTGGGTGCGACCTCACAGCTGCAGCCTATTCCATCACAGTAAACGATGGAGGTTGGATGGATGCACCTGCTGCTGCTGGGAACTGCGGGTATGCAAACACAATTCTACGATTTCGTGTCGTTTATTCATTTTAATAGTTGTGCATTTTAACTTGCATGGTACGGCTATGTATTGAATCCACGTAATAGGGGATTGTATTTTATGTTTTTTGCAGGGTTTGACTTCTACAACGGCAGCCTGATGGGAGCTGCTGGTGTTCAGTGGACCATAGAATGTATGGCAACATAGTAATTCTAGTAGTAATATTAGCCTATTTGAATTAATATTAGAATTAATCTATTTATAGGCTACTATAGTGTATTGTTATTATCTTTAACTTTACAGATTGCAAAGGCGTTTACCCCATGCCCTTACCTTATTAGTTTTAAGTTAGCTCTGTTCCTTGTTAGAAATGTTCCTAAATATGGACCACTGGAACAGAGCTAGTTTTAAGTCATGGTGTACTTTTGATTTGTTTGTGTATGGTATTTTGTGTCCATCTGTTTCCCACATGAGTGTTCAGTTTACGATCACTGAGTTTTAGTGTACTGTCTATAAAGAACGGGTTCACTGTATTATCAGGTCCCTGTGATCATTAAACTGTGCCCTGCTATATTTAATGAATCAACTATATTGCTCTTCTAACCAGTAATGTAATAAAAATCAGTGCAATTGTACTAGGATTGTATACTCTGTCATTCATTTGACAGCCTGACTGGGGAAACCTATTGTTTATTGAGTTCCCTTTAACTCGGCCAACTAAAGGTTGGCTTAGTCTAACATGCACTGTTAATCAATAAGTATTGATTCAATTAATTGACATGTGTGATTAATTAGCCTGCGCCTGTCCCATTGTGTCTCAGTCATACCAGCTCCACGTGTGTTTGTGGCCATCTTCCATACCCTGGACCTCTGGAAGCTGTAGAAAGACCTAAACATCAACAGTGTACCAGCCCAGTCTCCACAAGCTTTGCCACAACATGGCAAAAACGACACCACAGCCTGTACCAGTTGTAGCAACGGTCGGGAGAGAGAAAACGTCCCATCTTCTGTGACTACAGCGATGACAGGTGAGCGTTAGAGATAATGATATAAGCATTACTACCAGCTCATTTCCATAAGTCTGTCCCTGAGTGCATGTTTTAAGTCATATAGTCCACAACCATTTTTTTGGTATAGAAATGACCTAAAAAATAACTCTTGCATACTGTCTTCAAATATCTTTATCTTTGTGTCATGAAGAGAGCCTGATGAAGTTCTAATAGACCAAATCGTGGGGAACGTGATTTCCTGTTAAAGCCATTTTATTGGATTTTTCTTTTTTCAGTTTCACCTGTCACCTTAGGTGTTCGAGACTTGCTTTTTATTGCTATGCCCACCTGCCATTATTCTAACACCAACATACTTAAAATATAATAAATCATGTTATAGTTAAAAGCTTATAGTCAAAATGAAGTGGGTTTGACATTTTACATTAAAGTTTAAATGTATTTTCTATTGTCTTACACCATCAGGTTACTGAAAGAAATTGGCACCCATGGACATGACAGGATCTGCGGCAGTAGCCTGGTGGGCCAGCCTCTATCACACACCACAGGAAGTGCCGTCATGAATCTGAAGATCCATGTACGGCGTGGGCAAAGACGCTCTTCCCAGTATGGAAAGATTATTTTGAAGACTTCCTGTGAAGAGGATAGAAGATAGATTTGGGTTCTTCTGAAGACTTCCACCGCCAGTGCGGTCTGGTTTTTACCAGGCTAGGCCGATGGGCCTCTGAGTCTGACATCACACCCATGCCGTGAGTTAGCCATAATAACCATATAAGGAGTTCCCAATGCTACACCCAATTGTGGAGGGTTTCTTAACCTCAATGTATTGTCATGGCATCAGGCACAAACACATCAGTCAATATATGTGGGCATGCCCACATATATTGACTATTATGGCTACTGAAATGTCCATATACTGCATAGGCATAAAAAGGACAAAGACAGACAGACGGTTGCAATAGGCACTCTGATTTTGGGTTCAACAGATATTGGATTATCAGAGTCTTATCTTATTGTTTTCCTTTGTATCTGGACAATACTGTTTTTTTTTTGTTTCTTTCTTGATGTGATAGATGAAAGCATCTCTGCCGTTGCTGTAGAACTTTTGATTCAGGTTCAGGGTGCTGTTGAAATTTAAAATGCTCATAAAAGCCAACTGTATAGTAGCCTAGCTTGAGTTAAACCCAACTGTATAGTAGCCTAGCTTGAGTTAAACCCAAGGTTGACAAACTACTTGACAGACACGCCACACAAATATGCATGTAGTTGAATTACTGGCAGGCAACAGAAAATGCTTGCTAATATTACGTAGTTCAACTCATGTAGTTTAATTTTCTACACCTTGTGTGTTTTGTAGCTGTTTGTACAGTGGGGGTGCTACAGAAGGGGGCAATGCCCACCCAGACTTTGTGCCACCCATCATCACCTTTATTTATACCACCCAGTCCTGATTGGCCAGTAGTATCCTATACCCTACAAATATTTTGAATATGTTTTAATGATAAATCTATATGTTCTTCACAATATTATAAATTCATTTTCTAATTGATAATAGGTTAATGGTAAACTATTAGAAAGGTGCAGTTCTGGGAAATTGCAAGTGTGGTTGCACTGACGCAAGTCTTTGGCTTAGGGGTCAAAAGCACACGTCTGTGCTGGAGTAGGTAGAGAGACCCCGCCTGGAACCTGTAGAAGAGGATAGAGGTAGGGAAGAAGAGGGAAACTATGCATGCCGCCATTTTTATTTTTTCAAGTTGGTTTATATACCACTGTGATTGGTAGAGGAGGAGTTGTCAGCTTGATAGGAGATGGTTGAATGGTCGGCATTGGGTGGCAAGGGTGGAGTTAGAGGTGCTTGGTTGTCCTCTGCTTGGTCACACCTCCCGAACTTCAGTTGTACCAATTCCATTTGTTTGTTGTTGGTGCAGCTGCATAATTGTGACCATACCGCAGTGTTTATTGTGAGCATTTGTTATACACAATAGCCCTGTTGCCATTATAAAATGCCCCCACTGCAAAATCTTCCCCCCCGCTGCTGATTTTTGCCAGGAGCTGGCACTGGTGGGTAGCCATGGCCGTCAGTTCCCATCTGATGTCATGTGGGAGTTCAGACTGCTCCAGACCGTACTGAATTACTGCTAGCTTGCATAACATTTTGAGACTAGGACTGAAGTCTAAGATGAGCAGGTTATTGCTTTTATTGACCGCGGTTTTCCCGGTGAACCGGTAGCTTTATGTATTGAGAGGAACTCTTGCCAATTTCGTAAGAGACTCGTCGCCAATTGTATTTAAAAGTTATTTGGGGCCATGATGATGATAACACCTTCTTCCCACTACTAGACAGCGACCGAGTCACAGCAGTCAGACGTGCAGACGGTGCAGTGCTCAGGTTCGGTCTGATAAAAATCAGCCCGATCAACTCTTGCGACGTCGCTAATTCGAATGACACCCGCAAATGGAAACATGCTAAATTCGCTTTGTCTTAATGCGTATTTCTGATAATACGCTTCCCTAATTCGAATACGTTTATGGAAACGCCACTATCCCACAGACTTCCAATTTTATCAAAGGATTACCACTTTCGGTTCTCCCTACTTACTGTATCTCCAGTTTGTCGGATTACCTTGAAATTTTACCCACACAGCACACACTCTCTGAGTTACATTGTGCAACCCGGAAGTGCCCTGTATCTCCCAAATGAAAGGTATGACAGTGGACCTGGATTTTTACAGAGATCTCCTGGCTCATAGTATGATGACGATGATGATACTAGACTCACGAATGATGACAATGGGGAAAGATTCAATTTGGGAATGCAATTTGGGAATGCAAGCCTGGACAGAGTGTTGTACACTTTATACACCATGTACAAATATGGACATGCCCACACCTACATATGGGTATGTCAGTGGTTCTGGACCACCAACATAATGCCGGGCAATGCACTCCCCTGTTGGGTCTTCAGCGAGTTTGATGTAGATCAGTTTGACATTCTCAAGATACTGTAGTGATGGATAGCTACAAAGAGATATCACACAATTATGGAAGGCTATTTTAATTGATTGATTGATTGAAGTTTGTTCACACACAGTACAGGTAGAAAAGGCATTTAAAATGGGTTTGGTGAGCAGGATACCGGGTGCAACAGAGTATTATCTCATTTTTGTTCCTTTGTATGTGGACAACACCATTTTTTTCTTGATGAAATACACAAAAGCATCTCTGCCATCTCCGTAGAACTCTGAGTCAGGTTCAGCAGGGTGCCGTTGAAAGTTGAAATACTCATAAAAGCCAATGGCTTTTTTGTTATTGGTGGCCACGTGCCTGCAGGAGAGCGATATGGATTCAGCATTAGTTACAACAAAAGATTAAAGTTCTGAACTAACTCATTAGTTAGTTGATTTTTGAGGGGTGATTTCTGTTTCTGTTAAACCAACACAATCATCACATTTGTTGCAAGTACTATTATTACTCACAGGTAGATCTTCTTGTATTGTCTATGTTGTTCAACGTAATCGAACACATGTTCCATCATCTTTCGACCTAGAATGAGAGTGTACAGACAGTTTTTCAAATGAAATCCAGGATTAATTTCAAGTGAACACTAATGCTAGATCTGAACAGAACACCATACCTATGCCTTCCCCATCGTACAGCTTTTTGCGGGCGATTGCTGTGACATAGATTACGTTGTTGTCCTCAAAACTGCAGCACACCCCTCCAACAAGCTCTGGAGCCGCACTTTCCTTTTTAGTCCTGTAGACTGAAGTACAAACAAGGTAGACGCTGAAGATTAATATCGTCAATAAGCAGGCAAACCATAACTTCTGTGAGGAAATATGAAATATAGATAATTACTAATAGACTGGAGAATGTTATACTTAAATGGGGGTGTAAAGTCTTTACAAGAACATTCTCAAAGAGAACACCAGCACACGGAACAGTCCTTTTAAGGTACTTTTTATTTTATATTAAGGTCGGCATGGTACGCTGCAGAGCAGCCAGCAACAAAGGCGTTTCTGTGTTTACGCCTTCATCAGCATGGTATACCTGGTGTAAAATCTTGCCTACCGTATACAGGGTGTCAGTAGTGGCGTTTCTCTTAATGCGCATTAAGGCTTTTGCTCTTAAATCCTTTTATGGAAACACTTCAAAATTCGAATAAACTTTCATTATCCGCAAAAAACATTTATGCGCTTAGAGGAGGTGGATTTTGAGGCTTTATCGAAAATACTTAGCGCATTAGTGCAATGGAAACACGAAGCGAATGAGATTTGAATGAAAATGCATTGAACTTGCATGATATTGATTTGGCTGAAGGGAGCTACCAACTTGTTAGCGCCGTTTTCCCTACTGCTGTACCTTGCAATGGAATTGGTTTATTTTACGTTCAAGCTTCGTCCGTGACATCATCCAAGTAAATCCTGGCTAAACCTTCATCATCACACTGCCAAAAGTGGACATTATACAAGCTCAGCTCGCATCCGTGACGCTGCAGGGTGAGTGTGCAGAGTCACAGCAGTGCTCACGTCTTAGATTCGGTCTAAAAAAATCAGCCCCATCCCATCTATGTGCACTGTGTGCAAGCCCGTGGGAAGTATTTACCTTCCTTCTGAAGTATTTACAGCAGGTCGGTCAGATGGATCCAGGCAGGATCTCCCAAGAATCACATTTCATCAGTTTAATGGAAACAGGCTAAATTTGCTTTGTCTTAATGCATATTTCTGATAATTTGCTTCCTATATTCAAATTTATGGAAACATGACTACTGTATGTGTAGAAAAACCTGCAATGTTACAACTATATTTGTAGTGATCTGAATCAGGTCAGTCATCTCTCACCCAGCTGTGACAGTCCCTTGGCATGGGCTGCATCACTAATGTCGTCATCTTCCACCCGTTCTCCCAGCTCATCCTGGTATATCTTGTTCAGCTCATTTCTCTCAGCATCGCTGGAAAAGGAAAGATCCTTCAGCTCGATCTTGCTGTAGGAACAAGAGCAAACCGGTCTCACACACTGACAACAGTTACATTGTTAAAACTCCTCAAAACATTACATGGGCCAAAACAACACATACACCACTCAGCACAAACAGAAAGATGCAGTCACATGTAAACGCATTTGACATAAAGGTAGTTTCAAGAGTACTTGAGGATGATACATGGATGAGGTCAGGATTATGCACAATTATTATTACATAATCACCTAATCTCAATTATTTGATACAATCGCAATTATTTGATACAATCGCAATTATTTGATACAATCTCAATTATTGTGCCATGTTGAAAAAGGTTAATATATTTTCAAATGTAAAGGTGAAATAGCAATAGCAACATGAGCTTGTAGATCCTCTATTGCCACTATTTTTGTTTTGAATTAAGTTATTAAATATGTCAGTCATCTCTTTGTATATTGAAGTTATTTGTTATATCTGCCCTGTAGATTGTTTGTTGGTGAAGCCTAAAAGCCACACAGAAATGTAATTTTTATGTTCCAATGTTAAATGGAAAAACACAATTAAATAGTTAGTCTAAATAGTTAGTCGCAGTTATTTGTGTAACAATTAATCGCCAAAGAAAATGCCCTGATCGTAACTGACCTGATCACCCTAGACAGGATTGGATCTACTTGGACCATGACATTTTTCTAACCTTTATTTAAGCTGCTAGACATATTAAGAAAAGTTTCTTATTCACAACAGTGGTCTGTAACATCTATTTCACGTGTTATAATTCTGTTAAAGTTTATTTTGATTTCAAATACAATTTTGAACCACATAGCCATATTTCATAATTTCTGAATTTTAAAGAAATTGCATAAATTAAGCAAGCTCACAACACGTAGTGAGTAGTGACGTGTTATCCATCCCTATGATAGGGGTGGACAACAATAGGGGTCTTCAGCACTAGTAAAACTTGAGTTTAGAGCGCAAGCTTCCCTACCTCTTTCACCCCATGATATTAAATGCGTTCATTGTATTCTACTATTACAGTGTAAGTAAGACTGTGTGTGTGTATATGCAATAATATCATACACATACATATTTAAACTAAAGGTATAGTGTAATCAGAGTTTTATTACTGAGTGGGACTACTAGGCCCAAGATTACAGGGGCCCCCTAAACTAAATCAGGCAATGAAAGCCCTTGTTTTGTTTTCCAAGAAAGAGATGTATGTGTGGGCTACAGTAGTACATTACCCATTTGATTAATGAGTACAGAAACTGGTCAATAGATGGCGCTATTGACCTTTGTGAATGAGAGACAAGTCACAGAGGTCATGAAGTCAATCTGAGCATGAATGGTGGAGCACATGAAAGGTGGAGCAGATTCAGAATTTAAAATTAAGGCTTTTCTTTTTGTCTTATGACAACTGACACTGGAATTTGATTGTATCGTGGGTGACTTTGCATGAAGCAGAACCAAAGGGGTTCCTTGGGGTCTAATATACCATCAGTTTAACCACCCTACTACATTGGCTATCAAAGCTCACAATGCATCATGATGTGACATGTTGTGAGCTTGGTTACATGTCTCCATTCCACATTTCCGACACTATAACCCTATCCCTAACACTAACCCTACACCTAACCTCTATGGAAGTGTTGCCACTCCGACAATAAGAAGTCAATGTCGGAGTGGCGACATGTCAGAATGGAGAGTGCCCTCCTGTAAGCTTGTAGATCTGCTCTTTTCAAAAACCATTTCAAGAATGTAAGAAATGTGGAATATATATATATTTTTTTTTTATTACGCAAATCTAGTATGGTTGCACATTTTCAGATGGGGGTCCGTGGCTATTGGGGGTCCAAATGTTTGAGAACCACTGGCTTATGCCTTTTTTTATTATTATTTATTTAGGCAAACTTCATGTGTGATAATGTAACTTGCAGTCAGTCAATAGCTCTTCAGACTTTGGTTTTCCTTAGATGGCTTTTTTGAAATGAAGTCTTTATATTTTACTGATTGCCAGTGTGCCAAATCAACTAATTACGTTTAATTATGAAACACTATACATAACAGCCCTTTTTCTTTGCAACATTTTCTTTCAAATAATAGGACACCGTATGACCATTATACTAACTCGAATCCGAATCCCTTCTTATTTCATCCAGAGTTCAGAATTTGGTGACACACATAGGCTATATTGTGAAAGAATTAATTACATTTAAGGGTTAAGGATGCTCAGCCCTGAAACAATCAACATTTCTGGATTGTTTTAAGGAGTTAAGAATTTAGAACCTCGACAAAAGACACTGGTGGTGTCTACATGAAAAGAAACAGCCACTGTTGTCTAGATATTGACAAAAAAAGAGACGGAGGTGAAAGTGGTTCAGTCAGCTGGGGCATTAAGACAGTCAGTGCCTTGAAGTAAGTCCAGTGGTGCCTCAATACTTTGATAATGTTTGCAATTCATCAATATTACTTCAGTAAATTACACTAAAGTATAGGCTACTTATAGTGAAAGGAGCTGAGTTGCACTGTCCTTGGTATGATCTTTTTCAACTTACAGTAGGCCTACACACTACTCTAGCCTATAACTACTGTAGTCTTGAACCTGTACAGTTAGCAACTTGTAAATAATAGGTAGGCATGTATTTCAATGTAAGAGATGTTCATGGCATTTGATTATGGATATTGAATTTGTGCATTTGTAGGCCTAGTAGCTTATAATTTCTAACAGTTGTTTTAGCCTATATTGTTTACAAGTAGGCCTATGTAAATGTTGATTGAATGTAATGTGATCTACCTGCACACCCTTGGTGATCTACTGGTAGATCACGATCTACCTTTTGGGCACCCCTGGTCTACACACACTAGTCTTGAACCTGTAGCAACTTTGTAAATAATAGGTCTATGGCATGTATTTCTATGGCATGTATTTGTAAGAGATGGCATTTGATTATGGATATTGAATTTGTGCGTTTGTAGTAGCTTATAATTTCGAACTGTTGTTTTAGCCTATATTGTTTACAAGTAGGCCTACAAGACCTCGCCAATCGTCTTAGGTTCAAATGTACCACCAAACATTGTTTTTGGTCAGTATAGCCTACTCACGGATATTCGCATGGCTTATTAGGGTCAACCTTAAGCCAATCCGGCTACTTTTCAACTCCTTTCGGCAGTTTCGGGTTGCCTTTCTTGGACTTCTTGTTCGCCATGCTTTCTGCACACAGTGCCTACTTGCCTACCTGAACCTGTCTGTCAATCACTGCCAATTTCAGCCCTCACAAAAGCAGATTCGCTGTCGTGTAGGCACAGTTGTTAATATTGTTTTGTTTGTTTGTTATATTTTTAAACGGGTTCTCTCTTATCGAGCTTCCAGTTCAGACTGTCACATGACATTGATGATGACCTCTTATTTTGACAAATCAACATTCAAAACTCCCTCATTTCAGAGCCAGTAGTCCAGTCCCGAGTCCCCGCCCCTCTGTGCGTGTGCGTGTGCGAGAGAGAAAGACTAGTGAGGCTGCAGTCAAACTCAACTCATTCGAGAAACATGTACAGTAACACACCACAGAGTAGCTTACCACAACTTTCCATTATAGGTCTATATAGGCTATATAATATGGGTTATGTATAGCGCCTAAAGCTGACAAAAGCAGGTGGCCCAACCCAAGTAGCAATTCATTCATTGGGTGAGTAGAATGACATTTATAATCCCTTGTAGAAAATGCATCAAGTGTTAAATTAACGTGTCATAGAACACCGTGCATGACCGTGAGGTATTTCATTAGCCATTCAGGGCTATTATTGCATTGCGCGATGAGGCGACAAGAACCATGGGTCGGTCAATCATTGGAATACAGGAAAGGTCGACCTAAAACAATTAAAGTCGACTCGACCCAAACTCGTTTCCCAACGGGTCTGTGGCCTTAAGCTAGATGCAGAATAGACTGAAATCTAATTTTTGCTTCTGGGGGTCCCTGGAACAAAATATTTTGCGATATGGGTCCATCTGTGGAACAAAATATTTTGAGATGGGGGTCCGCGGCCAAAAACAAATTTTGGGGGTCCTTAATAACGGCCACTGCACATTCTAATGTCTTCTAAATCCTAACAGTTTTCCTGTTGCTATCATTGTTTCTCAAACTTTGTCATGTAGAGGAGAATGATATGTATTTGGCCACGGACCCCCATCGCAAAATATTTTGTTCCAGGGACCCCCAGAAGCAAAGATTTGATTTTGGTCTATTCTGCATCTAGCTTAAGGCCACAGACCCGTTGGGAAACGAGTTCGACCTTTCCTGCTACCATTCATTGTTGTTGCATGCCAATAAGAACTAATCTACACTCTGTGAGCTATAGGCTACCATACGTCTGTTCTTTTTGGCAAGCGACACCATCGTACTACAGCACAGCAGTGTTTGTCAAACTTTAAAATGTCACGGTCTCCAAACTCCCCTTATTTCTGACAGTGGAACGGGTCCATTTGGTTCCATTTGTTCACTGTCAGAGTTACATAGGCTACTTGTATGGGTCCATCCCTAAAGGAACTCACAATGTAAATCCAAAGCTGTAAATAAAATGTGAATTGTGAAACATCTAGCTGGCTTTAAGATATAAAATATACAAATACATTTCTGGTGTGATTGATTTATTGAATACATTATTGACATGTTTGATGACAGTATGTCAGTCCACTCCACTCCTATACTCAATACAACAGTAAGACATAAACAAAATACATACAACACAATGGTAAAAGCTCCAGTGTGATGTTGATATTACTGTACATATTTGATTAGTAGACAATAGGGTTGTTGTATTTCATTTAAAAGAACACCCAGACCACCGTAATGTTGCGTGTTGGCTTGCCAGTCCATCCATTGTCACGCTAGGTGTACAGTTTTCTCAGTCAAATCACATAGTAGTAACATTCGTGTTGCATGTCCAATGTTTTTGAGGCTGCAGTAGGGGTGCGGAAGCTCAAGCCAAATTTCCCTTGTGGATGTTGACCTTGATTCCTGTGTTTGTGTATTATAACAACACAATTACAGCCCTAAGTATACTATAACTACAAAAAACGTCATTCGAGATGACGTACGTTGACTCTACTTAATAATTCATGAGGTCAGAATGATTGACAGGTGCCTGTGTCAATCAACTTCAACTACTCCCCGCGAGCCACTGTTCACTCACTGTGCTGGTTCGCGTGGCTCCCCCCTTCCCCCGCCTCCCCGTTCGTCATCTCCGCACAGCAGAGCGCTGGCCTACCTCTACGTCTCATCTCCTGTGAACACAAGTTGTTTCTGTCGCCGCTGCCTTTCTATGGGAGCGATGCTGTGACACTCGGCGTCGCTCGTCAGCCCGCCCTTCTTTATATATTCATGTCTGAGTTATGGCCCTAATTTTTGACCATCAAATCACATTCCTCCCAGCACTATGTCCCATGCCTTCCTGGCCCTTTTCACTAGGAAATGCGTAACCATACGGAAGTCAAGTGTAACAAGTGGAGCACTTCCATTGCCGTGCGACTTTAATAGTGGCCTGCATTGTTGCATATGCAAATCTACTGATCGAGCATTGTGAGGATGCCTTTGTCGTAATTCGACCTAGCATGGTTAGCCGTCCAATGTTTTTTGTCAGCAGAAAGATATCAGCTTTAAGTCCACCAGCTGCCCCAGTCTCCACCTTAGACTAAGTCTACTAGTTGAATGTCAGAGGTATTCTACTGAAGTTGTTTGTGTTGTTTGTCCTCAGGTTTCTGTTGCTGAGAGGTGATGGCTGCTTCTGTGATGCCGCCCACCATGGCTGATCCTGTAAGCATCCTGTAGAGCAGTAAGACAGACAGATACACAATAAGAGAAGTACTCTAACATCACAAAGAGCACCATCAATAATGAACCTGTATGGGCCAACATGGTCCACCTTACCGCTCATCACCACGAAAGCGTGGGGTGGCTCAAAGTACAGTACAGCATCTTGCAATGGGCCTGGTGTACAAGATACACTACACCTCCAAGATACCAATGTACCTGTCTGACAAACTACTTCCTAAAGGTCAAAGATGTCATAACACCAGAGGCAGCTCCACTAATCATGTTCAACCTAGATTTATCACTATAAAAGGCTCTAATTCGTTCTCCATCTATACCACCAATGTGGAACGCCCTTCCGCAAGCCTTAAAGGAGTGCAAATCCCTAGCCTCCTTGGTATTGGTATTAAAAGTAACCTTCAGGCGGCTGTTTCTCGAACTTGTAAATAGACTATAAGCCCCCATGTTTCCACCCCCCTTTTTTTCCTCCCCCTTTTCAGCTTTTGTAATTGATGTTATCCTATGTAAAGTACTACTGTATGTTCTATCCGTCTGTCTTTCAATGTTTAGACCTCCCCTTGGTTAGACCACCTAAACCTAACCTTAACCCTAACCCTAACCTCAGTAAAACCAATGGTCTAACCAATGCTCAGTCCTGGGTAATTAATCTGTAAAGCTTTTTTCTATTGCAAACTGCTAATATATTCCTCAATCAATCATTCAACAAAAGTATACGATAGCATATACCCCGGCCCATACCATATTGTGTTTCAAATTAAACCTTTTTTACATAGATGTTATAGATAGCTTCATAGACTTGTTTGTGCCAAGATGTCAGCATATTTAGGCCAGATGTAGGCCACACTTCAGTTTACTTAAGCCCTGCACATTTTTCACAACAAACTTTGAGCCGTTTGTGCCTAGATGTAGGCCATATTTAGCTGGAGATATAGATTCTGTTCCGGGAGCACAGCTCAAAAATACACAAAGATAAACCCAGTCCAGGGTCATGACAGTCTCCTGCCCAATGAACCAACAAATATGACAGCAGACCTTCCTTATGCGCAAACAAGATGTAGTGAATGTGTGCAATGAGGTGGACAATGGAATCATTCTGACGGCATGTTCATATAATTTCTGTTTTCAGGATACTGTATTTGCCTGTATTTAGGCCAGGTGCTGGACATCAAGGCGAGAATAAAGGAGAAGATAAAACATCTGCACAGTTTTTAAGCTCCAAAAACACACTTTTTATTAGGTGCAACATTTTGGTCATAGCGATTTTGATAATTATAATGAATAAGCTTCAACAAACTAGTTCACATGAACGATATCGATGTAACTAAGATATTCGATTGGGTACATATATCTTAAAAGGGCAGAATTACAATTAAAATACATTTTATGTTGAGGGCGAGGCTATACTTCCTCAATTTCCTGAAATCAGCCTAGAGCAGCTGCTCTCACTTTTTCTTTTTCTTTTTTCATCAAGTCAGACGTCAGTCATCATCTTTTTATTTGGGATTTTTTTTTTTTTTGCATTTTACCATTCACAAATAAATGTATGTTACATTGTTTTGAGGTACCAGTGAGATTGGGACCAGAGCGCTTGTTTTGTAGTTCACCCCGGAAGGAGGCGGTGCCATGGCATTGTTCTGATTTCCCATTAGTCTGATGCTGGTGAATGCTAACCTGCCGACACTGGTGAATGCTAACCTGCCAACGCTGGTGAATGCTAACCGGGTGAATGCTAACCTGCCAACGCTGGTGAATGCTAACCTGCTGACGCTGGTGAATGCTAACCTGCCAACGCTGGTGAATGCTACTATGCCTAAACCTAACGCTAATCCTAACCCTAACCTCAGTAAAACTATGCCTAAACCTAACCTGGTGAATGCTAACCTGCCGACGCTGGTGAATGCTAACCTGGTGAATTTTAACCGTGTGAATGATAACTCTAACCTCAGTAAAACTATGTGTAAACGACCTAACCCTGTAGGACTAATGAGATGTTATATTGGCAGTCCCCTTAAGGAGGCACTGATTGCTCCACTTTGCGTCCAAAAACGAGCGCTCCTGGTCTCAAATGCACCCTTCCATGTCCCGATGAAGCTGGTCGATTTGTGCCACCAAAACTGTGGGAGGAGTAGTGTGGCAAAATAAAGTTTATCTGACGTGGATGGAAAGAATAAAAGTACTAATCTGGGCAACCACACCTACTACATTGTGTTGATTTAAAATGAAGGGACTGGGATAGGATTAGAGTGCATGTCAGAATGGAGAGATTGATTTATTACTTTGCAAACGGTACACAGTGGTACAACAAAAAGCCCTATAAGTTATAGGGCTTTTTGTTAAGGGCTTGTTTTCATTGTGGGCCTTGTTTATCTATGGTTCAATATTATTCTCACTTTTACACATTAACTATTTGTATATTTTAAGTATTATTTAATCTGCTTTAATGATGTGAAGTAATGTCATACTCATAGTTCATAGTACATATGCCCGCATATGCCGGTCCAGTAGGTGGCGGTATGCACCTGCCGTAAAACTCTGCTGCGGCTGGCATCATTATCCATCCATTGATTTTGAGTAGCTGAAAAATATTATCCAACTCATGTAGGAGTAAAATTATGCATTTCTTTCTAGAAGCAGACAGAAGGGTGAACATTGTGTGTTTTATTAAGGACATATCCTGGTTGACAAAGTGTCTCAGCAGCAAACTGGTTAAAAAAAGATCATGCATGCATAGATATAGGGTACGATAATGATGAACACTGTTCCTGTAAACCAGGGTAGGTTTTTAGTCACTGTATAATCTTTAAAAAGAAAAGGCTGCTTTGCTTGAGTAGCCTATGTATACTATACGTGAAGCATATAGAAGAGGGTGAATGGGCTGGCTGGCTGGCTGTGACATATAGTTCTGGTCCATAGCAGCTAGCGTGACATATTTCATACTTCATAAGAAGTGAATATTGGATATTAATGTACTTTTGGTTTGTTCTCATCAGATGTGCAGCCTGATCGCGACCTCACAGCTGCAGCCTATTCAATCACAGTAAACGATGGGCTGATCAGTGAGGGTTGGATGCACCTGCTGCTGCTGGGAAGTGGGAACTGGGGGTATGCAAACATTTATCAATTCTACGATTTTGTGCCGTTTATTGACTTTTTAGTGCTGCATTTTAACTTGCATGGTACTGCTGTGTACAGAATCAAAGTCATAGGGGATTGTATTTTTTTTATTTTTATGCAGGCAGGGTTTGACTTTGTCTACAACGGCAGCCTGATGGGAGCTGCTGGTGTTCAATCAATGGACCATAGTAGCAGGTATGGCAACATAGTAATTCTAGTAATATTAGTCTATTAGAATTAATCTATTTATAGGTTACTATAATATATTGTTAATGAACTGATATTGATATTGCAGAGGCGTTTACCCCATGCCCTTACCTTATTGTTGTTAATTCTCCCTTAGTTTTAAGTTGGCTCTGTTCCTTGTTAGAAATGTCACTAA
Organism: Nannobrachium achirus; assembly: GCF_963921795.1. Lineage (NCBI taxonomy): Eukaryota > Metazoa > Chordata > Actinopteri > Myctophiformes > Myctophidae > Nannobrachium > Nannobrachium achirus. Next base: position 24,067,888 of record NC_137823.1, on the reverse strand, counting down.
ATATCGACCACTGGACCAGAGCTAGTTAAGTTATGTTGTTGTGCTTTTGATTTGTTGTATTTTGTGTCTGGTTGTTTCCCACATGAGTGCTCAGTTTAATGACAGGGTATTCATTAATTGAGATTGTATATCAAATAATTGCGATTAGGTCATTATGTAACAATTATTGTGCCTAATCCTGACCTTTTAAAACCATGTATAACCCCCATGCTAAGGTACTCTTGAAACTACCTTTACAGTATGTCAAACAAATTAAGCCCCAAACATCCATTAATTAAATAATGTTATTTTATCACTTTTCAACTCATCCTGAATCTCATTTCCTTCCCCCTACAGTCACGTGGACTGCTTCCATGGGCTTACACGCACCTTGGTTTCCAGAGGGGAGAACTAATAAATTACCTCCATGCATTTGAATATATTTATAGCGAATGAATCACTTCAATGTAAATATACTGTACTACCTGTGGGTGTAAGATCAATTAACCTTTTTCCGATGAAGACATAATTTGCCTTGAAAATGAATCACTGAGAACCATCAGCGGCGAAGGATCGACCGCTCAAAAATGTAAAAGCATTTCCTCCCTTCACAATAAAATCTATTAGCACTTGCCAAGTTGAACATATAATTGCCGTCATCCACTGCCTTTTGATGAAACTAATCTTCAACTTCCTCTGTTTATAACTTCAGCGATCTACAAAGAGCAGCTGGTTGGTGCAGTGCTCGTGGACGACAGAAAAGACCCTGAAGGCAGGAAGTACATCTACATTGCCGCCATCGCCACCCGCCTCGACTTCAGAGGAAAACAGATTGGTATGGTGTTCAGTTCAGTATACAATACTATCAGTTCAGTAGATTTCCCTTCAAATTAATCATGCGTTTGGTTTTAAAAACTATTCTCATTCTAGGATCAATAATGAATCGTGTGAAGGGTATTCTGAGGCAGAAGAAAAAGACCCAAAGCCAAATCGAACTGTGAGTAATAGTAATAATAAACTATTTGTATAGACCTTTCAAATGGACAAAAGATAAGACTTCTTTGGAAGCATGGCCAACTGCCCGGATGCCTGGAAGTACACTTTTACAATTCAAAATAATTAATGGGCGGTTTTGAGGCTGTTCACCCCCAATCTTTTTATAACTTAAAAAAGATAAAAGAAACAGGGACACATACTGTAGTCATCATCACCATGGCCATTTTAAAGCATTGGCAGTGTTCGAATGTTGGGACAGTGAAAAACGCCCTCAGCCATGGCTAAGATGCCTACAGATTTGAAATGGAGAGAGAAACTGATGGAAAAAAGAAATAACTAGAAGCAGTGCTCTTCCGAGCACAGGTCTCCACCAGGCCACACAAATGGGCCTGTTATAGCGCCACCATGAGGCTGATTTAAAAAATGTGGGGCAGAGGTTCTGAATTAGCATCCAGGGAGTGTGTGTGCTCAGTTTGGCAGCGATCGGGCCAACGGCGCCGGAGATTAGCTGGTAACAACCAGGCCACACAAATCGGCCTGTTATAGCGCCACCATGAGGCTGATTTGAAAAATGTGGGGCAGAGGTTCTAGATTGGCATCCAGGGAGTGTGTGTGCTCAGTTTGGCAGCGATCGGGCCAACGGTGACAGATTAGCTGCTCACAAACTGCGAGGACGCACGGACGCACGCACGCACGGATGGACGGACGGACGGACGGACGGACGGAGGGGAAAACATACTCTCTCTCAGCCTTCGGCTGGTGGAGACAAAAATGAACTCTGCCCACTTTTGCCTTCATACTGTATAGCCATCTGTTCACTTGCTATTCACTATACCTAACAGAGGCCACATAGGCCTTAAGACAAGACAACTGGTACATAAGACCATCAAAATACAGCCCAAGGTGTTTTAACCATGTACGTTTTGCTCTTCACACAGTGATTTAAAGCTGAAGAAAATCGGCTTAAATAAAGACATGCCAGCCCTCAACAAACATTTTGTCATCACAAATGTCTTACCAGCAGCAAAAGATTTCAGCTGGTATCGTGGATACGCACCACTGTCCATGCAAGGTGAGACAACTCCCATCAGTCACACATTCTTCCAGGTCTCATCGGCCTTAGAAAACAAATCACACCTAGTGTGAAGCGAGCGGTGCTATTTTATGAGTTAATTTCATCGTGCCTCCCGCTGGCCAATCACAGCGTGTCCTGCGAAGCTTGGCCAATGGGACCCTGGGCGTACAACAAACTTTGAGACATTTGTGTCAAGATGTAGGCCATATCTAGGCCAGATGTAGGCCACACTTCAGTTTACTTTAGGGCCCGGACATCTTTTTTGATCGAACATTTTATCAGAACCGGACAAAGCCAGATGTTGGAGCGTAGCTCTCTCCAGAAGCACCGCTCAAAAGTGTAAAAGCATTTCCTCCCTTTACAATAAAATCTATTTGCACTTGCCAAGTTTCACATACTGTATAACTGCTGCTGTCAGAAAACAACTGCACTGACCATCTATTAGTGATTAACTATATATTTTCAGAGTTCCACTGCCTTTTGATGAAACAAATCTTCAATTTATCCTCTGTTTACAACTTCAGCGATCTACAAAGAGCAGCTGGTTCGGGCAGTGCTCGTGGAGGAACGATGCGACCGCGAGGGCGAAGATTACGTATACATTGCCGCCATTGCAACCCTCCCCGACTTCAGGGGAAACCAGATCGGTATGGTGTTCAGTTCAGTATACACTACTATCAGTTCAGTGGAGTTCACTTCATATTCCTTTCTCCAGTCATGGTTGGTGGTTTTTGTATTGCAGCAATAGACGGCAGTTGGGTGGACACTAACAGTCAGGTGTTACCCCTAGGAGGAGGCACAATGCCCCTATGAGGAGGCAGAAAGAGGGCAACAACATCATCTACGTGATGGCAATCGCCCGTAAAAAAAAAAAATTACGATGGGGAAGGTATAGGTATGGTGTTCTTTTCGGATCTAGCGTTAATGTCCACCTGAAATTAATCCTTGGTTTTATTTGAAAAACTGTCTGCACACACTCATTCTAGGTCGAAAGATGATGAATCATGTGTTGGATTACTTTGAACATCACAAGAAATACAAGAGGATCTACCTGTGAGTGATAATAGTACTTGCAACAAATGTGATGATTGTGTTGGTTTCACAGAAACAGAAATCACCACTCAAAAGATCAACTAATGAGTTAGTTCAGAACTTTAATCTTTTGCTGTAACTAATCTGAATCCATATCTTTCCCCTGCAGGCACGTGGCCACAAATAACAAAAATCTATTGGCTTTTATGAGCATTTTAACTTTCAACGCCACCCTGAACCTGTTCCACATTACTACGGCGACAACAGACCTGCTTTCATATACGAAATCAAGAAGGAAAAAAATAAGGTAAGGCGATAAGATAAGGAAGACAAGGAATGGCGAGCGCCTATACATCAGTGAGTGCACTTGCAACCCACCCCGAACACAGAAGGCAAAAGATCGGTATGGTGTTCAATTCAGTGTACAATACTTCAGTAGAGTTCACTTCAAATTAATCATGCGTTTGGTTTTAAAAACAGTCTGTATTCTCATTCTAGGATCAAAGCTGCTGAACCACGTGCTGGACATCTCGCCATCAACTTCAGGGGAAACCAGATCGGTATGTTGTTCAGTTCAGTATTCAGTATACAATACTATCAGTTCAGTGGAGTTCAATTCAATCATGCGTTTTGTTTTAAAAACGGTATTCTCATTCTAGGATCAATAATGATGAATTGTGTGAAAGATATTCTCAGGCAAAAGAAAAAGACCCACAGCCAAATCAAACTGAGTAATAATAATAATAATAATAGATAGATAGATACCTTTATTATCCCAAGGGGGAAATTATCCCAAGGGGGTAATAATAATAAACTACTTAGTTTGGACTTTTCAACTAATCCTGAATCTCATTTCCTTCCCCCTACAGTCACATGGACACGGGAAATAACCGTGCCATGCATTTTTACTAGAATAATGGTTTCCAGAGTGGAGACCAAATAACACACCTCAAAGCCCTCGAGTACCGAAAAAAATAGGGCTTCTACCAAACGACGGCCAGATGCAAGGCTGCCTGGACCAAAAAATAGGGCTTCTACCAAACGACGGCCAGATGCAAGGCTGCCTGGACCTCTGTATACAGGAATAAAATAAACAAGGTAAACAGGAGGGTGCCTGGTTTTACCTTCTATTACTGCAGAAATGTTTAATTTTTTCTTAAATGGCCATGAAAGAATGATAAGCTAAAATGTTGTACTTTCGATTCCTATTGTCAGTATGTGAGACTGGTTTGTTCTTGTTCCAACAACATAATCCTGCTGAGAGATTCTTCCTTTGAGGACCACGTGGGGCTTGATAATATATACCGGAGTGAGCTGGGGACTGGCCTCAAGTTTAGGCCTAACCTATAGAATAGGGCTAAATCAGAAATTAGCATACAAAACAAATATGTTGCTACATAATGTACATGTACTGTAAGCCCCTCCCAAACAGCAAAATGTGTTCCCGGCCTGAATGGGTTAAGGTGTATAGGAGGGCATCAGAAGCCATGGGGCTGGTGAGACTACTTTCTTTCAGATCACTACAAATGTGTTTGTAACAATTACAGGTTTTTCTACACAGTGACATATTGCCTGGTGCCCTATAGGCAAGATTTTACACCCCTATTTAAGTATCTATTAGTATTTATCTATATTTCATATTTCCACACAGAAGTTATGTTTTGCATACTTATTGATGATACTAATCTTCACCGTCTACCTTGTTTGTACTTCAGTCTACAGGACTAAAAAGGAAAGTGTGGCTCCAGAGCTTGTTGGAGGGGTGTGCTGTGGTGTTGAGGGCAACAACGTCATCTACGTCATAGCAATCGCCCGCAAAAAGCAGTACGATGAGGAAGGCATAGGTATGGTGTTCTGTTCAGATCTAGCACTAGTGTTCACTTGAAATTAATCCTGGGTTTTATTTGAAAAACTGTCTGTACACTCATTCTAGGTCGAAAGATGATGGAACAGTCTACAGGATCAAAGAGGAAGGTGCGGCTCCAGTGATGGTTGGAGGGATGGTGCTGCATTATAGAAGACAACTGGGTCTATATAATATCCAGGACAACTGGATCTTTTTGAAGGCAGTGGCCCGCACCACAGAGTATAATGGAGAATAAAAATCGGTATGGTGTTCTGTTCAGATCTAGTATTATCAGTACTTCAGTGTTCACTTGAAATTAATCCTGGGTTTTATATGAAAACGATCTGTATACTCTCATTCTTGGTCAAAAGATGATGAATCATCTGTTTGACTACGTTGAACATCATACTGTAAATGGCTTAAGTTAATCTACGGGTGAGTGATCGTACTTTCAACCTATGTGCTGATTGTGTTTAGTTTCACAGAAACAGAAATCACCCCTAAAAAAAATCAGTTAACTGGTTAGTTCAGCACCTTTATTCTTTGCAGTAACTAATGCTGACAAAGGCCACATAGGCCTTACGACAAGACAACTAGTACTTAAAGGGGATGACCTCCCATTTTCAGTAATCAACAATATATTTTATATATGTTAATATTGATGAGTGAACATTAGCCCAAGTGCCCCCCCTCCTGTTGAGAGGGGAACGGAGTTTGGACGATTTGGGGGTCACGTGACCAGTGACGTTGTCAAGTTGTGAAATGCAGCCTGCCTCCATACGTTTCAGTGGGATATCAGAAACAGCGCGACTTCAATTTAAATACAGAGCCTTTTCAGCCATGTCAGTTGTATTATGTACAAGGGCTGTGTCTTGTGAGCTAGAATATGTATCCATATGCCATCCAAAACGAGAAGGATCTACTCCTTCTGCTATTATTACTTTGTGTACACGGAACGAGGGAAGTAGGGCGGAAATACATGCCCATATTTGGCGGAACGTGATGACGTTTTTCAACGAGCGACGGACGGCGCTCAGAAGAGGGAAGTCAAATGCGAAAATCAAAACAATCTAGGAGACGGATCCAGCTCCTCACCATGCTCACCAAAAGATTTTTTTTTAGAAAGTGTGTTTCTCTCTTACTTTGTCTGTGCTTGTTTCTCTCTCTGTCCGCCTCGTTTCCTCCATCTGAGCTTCGAGAGCGCCGATGCGGCCGTCGGTCGCTCGTTATCGCGTTCCGCCAAATATGGGCATGTATTTCCGCCCTACTTCCCTCGTTCCGTGTACACAAAGTAATAATAGCAGAAGGAGTAGATCCTTCTCGTTTTGGATGGCATATGGATACATATTCTAGCTCACAAGACACAGCCCTTGTACATAATACAACTGACATGGCTGAAAAGGCTCTGTATTTAAATTGAAGTCGCGCTGTTTCTGATATCCCACTGAAACGTATGGAGGCAGGCTGCATTTCACAACTTGACAACGTCACTGGTCACGTGACCCCCAAATCGTCCAAACTCCGTTCCCCTCTCAACAGGAGGGGGGGCACTTGGGCTAATGTTCACTCATCAATATTAACATATATAAAATATATAGTTGATTACTGAAAATGGGAGGTCATCCCCTTTAACCCTTAAGTGCTGTTCGGGTCATTTTGACCCGTTTTACATTTTCATTTGGAAAAAAAAGGTAGAAGTTAAAAATGTTTCCACCTGAAACTCACTGGCCTTAAAGATTCTTCTGAGATGAACATGTAAAAAAAATATTTTATCACTACACCCATGCTACACCCCCCTCGTATTTTTTGAACCTTAAGTGCTGTTCGGGTCATTTTGACCCGGAAGCACAGAAATACACAGTATTATGCCAAAACACAGACACACAGTCACCCCCACTTCTAACACCCCCCTTCCGAAGCCCCATTCCGAACCCTCCCCCCCTTCCTATAAGCATGAGCAATATTGCTCAGTATTAAATGAAGTAGTTTTTTTTACATGGATTTCAGCTAAATCAGTAAAAACGCCTAGCTCTTTCAGTGTTTAATGTGATATAGCAAAGCAGAAATGCAAACATTTACCAAATATATCATATGAATTGTTTGGTATTGAGTCAAAGTCAATGTATCATGATGATTTGTTAAGTTAAAATTTATATTAGTGTTGTTATTTTTAAACCAAAATCCACCGGGTCAAAATGACCCGAACAGAACGAAGGTGTAGTGAATCTGAACAGAACTTAAGGGTTAAGACCATCACAATACAGCCCAAGGTGTTTTAACCATGTACATTTTGCTCTTCACACAGTGATGTCCAGCTGAAGAGGCTGAGCATCAAGAGAGACAGAATGGACACAGACAAAGATTTCAACTGGTATCTTGGATACGGACCTCTGTCCATGCAAGGTGAGACAACTCCCATCAGTCACACATTCTTCCAGGTCTTATGGGCCTTAAAAAAGTCACACCTAGTTTGAAGTGAGCGGTGCTATTTTTGGGTTAATTTCATCAAGCCTCCCACTGGCCAATCACAGCGAGTCCTGCGAAGCTTGGCCAATGGGACTCTGGGCGTACAACACACTTTGAGATGTTTGTGTCAAGATGTAGGACATATCTAGGCCACATGTAGGACACACTTCAGTTTACTTTAGGGCTCAGACATCTTTTTTGATCGAACATTTTATGAGAACCGGACAAAGACAGATGTCGGAGCTTAGCTCCCTCCAGAAGCACCGCTCAAAAATGTAAAAGCATTTCCTCCCTTCACAAATAAATCTATTAGCACTATATCTATTCACATATAACTGCTGTAAGAAAACAGTTTCACTGACCATCTATTAGTAATTAACTAGGCCTATATATTTTCAGAGTTCCACTGCATTTTGATGAAACTAACTAGTAGTCCAGGCAATCTAGCGTTTTACGACAAAGTAATTGTAACATAATTTTTTTCTTCACAGACCTTTTCTATAAGGTCTCCAGAACAACATACTAAAAGTCCTAAGAAATCCTAGTTGCGGAAATATGTTTAATTGGCACCAATCCAAGAAATCCACCCAGGAGGAAAATACCCAGAAAAATATTTTTTTTCTGGGTATTTAAGGAGGATCTGAGGGGTCTAACTAGGAGTTTGTCATGATGCTGAATCCATTGCAGGCATTTGTTTTGCACAAAAAACATTCCGTGGGCTAGAAATGGCCTCAGAAAACAATACACGTATGGGTGAGTATTCATGTTAGTCGGAGGCCTTAGGGTTTTTTTTCTCGTGCTAATCAGTCTAAAAGTGCAAAATTTTGCACAGATGTAGCTCAGGGCATGCTCTAATGATTTAGCTAGGGCGCCCGAGTCGGCGACCTTCGGGGTCACCACAGCACCCACAAAACTCTGACTCATCACTTTTCATCACTAAAGTCGATGGGAGCCCAACTTGATTTGGCCGCTGTGGCGACCCCGAATGTCGCAGACTCGGGCGCCCTAGCTAAATCATTAGAGCATGCCCTGAGCTACATCTGTGCAAAGTTTTGCACTTTTAGACTGATTAGCACGAGTAAAAAAAAAACTAATGCCTCCGACTAACATGAATTCTCACCCATACGTGTATTGTTTTCTGAGGCCATTTCTAGCCCACGGAAGATTTTTTGTGCAAAAAAAATGCCTGCAATGGATTCGGCATCATGACAAACCCCTAGTTAGACCCCTCACATCCTCCTTAAATAAAAATAAAATAAAAAAAATATATTTTTCTGGGTATTTTCCTGGGTGGATTTCTTGGATTGGTGCCAATTAAACATATTTCCGCAATTAGGATTTCTTAGGACTTTTAGTATGTTGTTCTGGAGACCTTATAGAAAAGGTCTGTGAAGAAAAAAATTATGTTACAATTACTTTGTGTTTTGGTTCCAAAATGAGCTAGTTTGCCTGGACTATAGTTGGGGTGTTGCTTGTTAAGGAGGAGGAGGTAAAGAAAAAGAATGGCAAATACCTATTTATCAGCACCATCACCACCGACCCTATTGTCAGAAGGCAGCATATCGGTATGGTGTTCAGTTCAGTATTACAATACCATCAGTTCAGTTGAGTTCACTTCAAATTAATCATGCGCTTTGTTTTAAAAACTGTCTGTATTCTCATTCTAGGATCAAAGCTGCTGAACCACGTGAAAGACATCTATAATCAAAATAAAAAACAGTACAGCAGCATCCGGCTGTGAGTAATAATAATTATTATTAATGTAGTAATAATAATAAACTGTATTTGTATAGCACCTTTAATGACATGAAATGCAGCTTAAAGTGCTTTACAGACTATGATTGTGTTTGGTTTTGCATAAACACAATTAAGCCCCAAACATCCATTAGTTATTTTATCACTTTTCAACTCATCCTGAATCTCATTTTCTTCCCCCTACAGTCACGTGGACACGGGAAATGCTGCTGCCATGGGCTTCTACACGAACCAAGGTTTCCACCAAGGAGACCTGATAACTTTCCTCAAGCCTCAAGCCTTCGAATAAATGTATATCTAATGAATCACTTCAATGTAAATAGCCCCAAACATCCATTAATTAAAATTATATAAAGTTATTTTATCACTTTTCAACTCATCCTGAATCTCACTTCCTTCCCCCTACAGTCACACGGACACGGGGAAATAATGCTGCCATGGGCTTTTACAGGCACCATGGTTTCCAGAGGGAGACCTAATACAAAACCTCCAAGCCTTGTAGGTATTGTAAAGGCATTTCCTCCCTTCACAATAAAATCTATTAACACTTGCCAAGTTGAACATATAATTGCAGTCATCCACTGCCTTTTGATGTAACTAATCTTCAACTTATCCTCTGTTTATAACTTCAGCGATCTACAAAGAGCAGCTGGTTGGGGCAGTGCTCGTGGACGACAGAAAAGACCCTGATGGAATTGGGAAGTACATTTACATTGGTAAATGGAAAAGAGGCAAAACAACTGCTACGGGGACCACCTCGAGATCCAGGCCATGGCGCAGATGTACAACAGACCCGTGGAGGTCTACACTATAGGTCCGTACACACAGCACGCACGCATGGAGATCAGCTATTTTCACATATCGTCGTTGTCGGGGTGAAAACCTTGTATGTCCAAAGCCGTTTGTTTCGCATTTTTCATTTTAAAAAACGATTTGAACTAGTGAAAACAGACGATCTACAAGCACACAACGCCTTGCACAGCGAGGCGTTGTGTGCTTGTAGATCTGCTGTTTTCACTACTTGTGTGCGACGGACTTGTGCGATGAAGCAGGGCTTTACTTTGTGAATGAATGTACAAATTTGAAACTGGGAGAACTTGGACAACGACATTTACATTGAAGGTATTCTAAGGCAGAAGAAAAAGACCCACAGCCAAATCGAACTGTGAGTAATAATAATGATAAACTATTTGTATAGACCTTTCAAATGGACAAAAGATAAGACTTCTTTGGAAGCATGGCCAACTGCCCGGAAGTACACTTTTACAATTCAAAATAATGAATGAGCGGTTTTGAGACTGTTTACCCCCAACCCTGTTTATAACTTAAAAAAGATAAAAGAAACAGGGACACATACTGTAGTCATCATCACCATGGCCATTTTAAAGCATTGGCAGTGTTCGAATGTTGGGACAGTGAAAAACACCCTCAGCCATGTCAAAGATGCCTACATTATTTGAAATAAAGAGAGAAACTGATGGAAAAAAGAAATAAAAATGAACTCTGCCCACTTTTGCCTTCATACTCTATAGCCATCTGTTCACTTGCTAGTCACTATACCTAACAGAGGCCACATAGGCCTTAAGACAAGACAACTGGTACATAAGACCATCAAAATACAGCCCAAGGTGTTTTAACCATGTAGGTTTTGCTCTTCACACAGTGATTTAAAGCTGAATAAAATCAGCTTAAATAAAGACATGCCAGCCCTCAACAAACATTTTGTCAACACAAATGTCTTACCAGCAGCAAAAGATTTCAGCTGGTATCGTGGATACGCACCACTGTCCATGCAAGGTGAGACAACTCCCACCAGTCACACATTCTTCCAGGTCTCATCGGCCTTAGAAAATCACACCTAGTGTGAAGTGAGCGGTGCTATTTTATGAGTTAATCATCCAAGTTAGATAACTTGAGTAGGAAATCCCATCAGTCACACATGGTCTTATGGGCCTTCAAAAACTCACACCTAGTGTGAAGTGAGAGGTGCTATTTTTGGGTTAATTTCATCAAGCCTCCCGCTGGCCAATCACAGCGTGTCCTGCGAAGCTTGGCCAATGGGACTCTGGGCGTACAACACACTTTGAGACGTTTGTGTCAAGATGTAGAGTATATCTAGGCCACAAGTAGGACACACTTCAGTTTACTTTAGGGCTCTGACATCTTTTTTGATCGAACATTTTATGAGAACCGGACAAAGACAGATGTTGGAGCTTAGCTCCCTCCAGAAGCGCCGCTCAAAAATGTAAAAGCATTTCCTCCCTTCACAAATAAATCTATTAGCACTTGCCAAGTTTCACATATAACTGCTGTAAGAAAACAGTTTCACTGACCATCTATTAGTAATTAACTAGGCCTATATATTTTCAGAGTTCCACTGCATTTTGATGAAACTAATCTTCAGCTTCTTTGTTTATAACTTCAGCAATCTACAAGAACAATCTAGTTGGGGTGGTGCTTGTTAAGGAGGAGGAGGTAAAGAAAAAGAATGGCAAATACCTATTTATCAGCGCCATCACCACCGACCCTATTGTCAGAAGGCAGCATATCGGTATGGTGTTCAGTTCAGTATTACAATAATAATACATTTTAATAATAATAATAAATTTTATTTATAACGCACTTTACATTTGAAGCAAATCTCAAAGTGCTACATTAAAATCGAAAAACTAAAACAACTAAGAATTAAAACGAGAACACAGTGAATAAAATCAGAACATTGATCACCTATACACAGCTAAGAAAAACACATAAAACATCCAACGACTGTCTAGGGCCTAGGCAAACGCCTTGTTAAAAAGAAAAGTCTTTAGTCCCCCTTTAAAAATGTCAATAGACTGTGGTGCTCTCAGATGGTCGGGGAGGTCGTTCCACAGTCGAGGAGCAGCTGAGCTAAAAGCCCGATCCCCCATAGTGCGTAGCTTTGTGTTTTTGCCCTTAAGTGTGTTGGTGTTTGCAGAGCGGAGGGAGCGGGTGGAGCGGGTGGAATCCGGGGGTTCAATGAGTTCCTTTAAATAGGAATACCATCAGTTCAGTTGAGTTCACTTCAAATTAATCATGCGCTTTGTTTTAAAAACTGTCTGTATTCTCATTCTAGGATCAAAGCTGCTGAACCACGTGAAAGACATCTATAATCAAAATAAAAAACAGTACAGCAGCATCCGGCTGTGAGTAATAATAATTATTATTAATGTAGTAATAATAATAAACTGTATTTGTATAGCACCTTTAATGACATGAAATGCAGCTTAAAGTGCTTTACAGACTATGATTGTGTTTGGTTTTGCATAAACACAATTAAGCCCCAAACATCCATTAGTTATTTTATCACTTTTCAACTCATCCTGAATCTCATTTTCTTCCCCCTACAGTCACGTGGACACGGGAAATGCTGCTGCCATGGGCTTCTACACGAACCAAGGTTTCCACCAAGGAGACCTGATAACTTACCTCAAGCCTCAAGCCTTCGAATAAATGTATATCTAATGAATCACTTCAATGTAAATAGCCCCAAACATCCATTAATTAAAATTATATAAAGTTATTTTATCACTTTTCAACTCATCCTGAATCTCACTTCCTTCCCCCTACAGTCACACGGACACGGGGAAATAATGCTGCCATGGGCTTTTACAGGCACCATGGTTTCCAGAGGGAGACCTAATACAAAACCTCCAAGCCTTGTAGGTATTGTAAAGGCATTTCCTCCCTTCACAATAAAATCTATTAACACTTGCCAAGTTGAACATATAATTGCAGTCATCCACTGCCTTTTGATGAAACTAATCTTCAACTTCTCCTCTGTTTATAACTTCAGCGATCTACAAAGAGCAGCTGGTTGGGGCAGTGCTCGTGGACGACAGAAAAGACCCTGATGGAATTGGGAAGTACATTTACATTGGTAAATGGAAAAGAGGCAAAACAACTGCTACGGGGACCACCTCGAGATCCAGGCCATGGCGCAGATTTACAACAGACCCGTGGAGGTCTACACTATAGGTCCGTACACACAGCACGCACGCATGGAGATCAGCTATTTTCACATATCGTCGTTGTCGGGGTGAAAACCACGGGAAATACTGCTGCCATGGGCTTTTACACGCACCATGATTTCCAGATGGGAAGCCTAATAACTTGCCTCAAGCCTTCGAATATATTTATAGCAAATGAATCACTTCAATGTAAATAGTACTACCTGTGTGTTTCAGATCAATTAACTTTTTTCCGATGAAGACATAACTTGCCTTATACATTGTTGTCTAATAAAATATTCAATCAATCAAGGTTATGGATCTGCTACTTTTGGATGTTATTACTTACTTACATTATGTATAATCTTATTGTGTATTACCGTACTTAAGTTATTACTTATGGACCTGCTACTTTTGTGTGACTTCCTTCCCCCTACAGTCACGTGGACACAGGGAAATAATGCTGCCATGGGCTTTTAATGGCACCATGGTTTCCAGAGGGAAAGCCTAATAAATTACCTCCATGGCATGCATTCGAACATATTACTAGCGAATGAATCACTTCAATGTAAATAGCCCCAAACATCCATTAATTAAAATTATATAAAGTTATTTTATCACTTTTCAACTCATCCTGAATCTCACTTCCTTCCCCCTACAGTCACACGGACACGGGGAAATAATGCTGCCATGGGCTTTTACAGGCACCATGGTTTCCAGAGGGAGACCTAATACAAAACCTCCAAGCCTTGTAGGTATTGTAAAGGCATTTCCTCCCTTCACAATAAAATCTATTAGCACTTGCCAAGTTGAACATATAATTGCAGTCATCCACTGCCTTTTGATGTAACTAATCTTCAACTTATCCTCTGTTTATAACTTCAGCGATCTACAAAGAGCAGCTGGTTGGGGCAGTGCTCGTGGACGACAGAAAAGACCCTGATGGAATTGGGAAGTACATTTACATTGGTAAATGGAAAAGAGGCAAAACGACTGCTACGGGGACCACCTCGAGATCCAGGCCATGGCGCAGATGTACAACAGACCCGTGGAGGTCTACACTATAGGTCCGTACACACAGCACGCACGCATGGAGATCAGCTATTTTCACATATCGTCGTTGTCGGGGTGAAAACCTTGTATGTCCAAAGCCGTTTGTTTCGCATTTTTCATTTTAAAAAACGATTTGAACTAGTGAAAACAGACGATCTACAAGCACACAACGCCTTGCACAGCGAGGCATTGTGTGCTTGTAGATCTGCTGTTTTCACTACTTGTGTGCGACGGACTTGTGCGATGAAGCAGGGCTTTACTTTGTGAATGAATGTACAAATTTGAAACTGGGAGAACTTGGACAACGACATTTACATTGAAGGTATTCTAAGGCAGAAGAAAAAGACCCACAGCCAAATCGAACTGTGAGTAATAATAATAATAAACTATTTGTATAGACCTTTCAAATGGACAAAAGATAAGACTTCTTTGGAAGCATGGCCAACTGCCCGGAAGTACACTTTTACAATTCAAAATAATGAATGAGCGGTTTTGAGACTGTTTACCCCCAACCCTGTTTATAACTTAAAAAAGATAAAAGAAACAGGGACACATACTGTAGTCATCATCACCATGGCCATTTTAAAGCATTGGCAGTGTTCGAATGTTGGGACAGTGAAAAACACCCTCAGCCATGTCAAAGATGCCTACATTATTTGAAATAAAGAGAGAAACTGATGGAAAAAAGAAATAAAAATGAACTCTGCCCACTTTTGCCTTCATACTCTATAGCCATCTGTTCACTTGCTAGTCACTATACCTAACAGAGGCCACATAGGCCTTAAGACAAGACAACTGGTACATAAGACCATCAAAATACAGCCCAAGGTGTTTTAACCATGTAGGTTTTGCTCTTCACACAGTGATTTAAAGCTGAATAAAATCAGCTTAAATAAAGACATGCCAGCCCTCAACAAACATTTTGTCAACACAAATGTCTTACCAGCAGCAAAAGATTTCAGCTGGTATCGTGGATACGCACCACTGTCCATGCAAGGTGAGACAACTCCCACCAGTCACACATTCTTCCAGGTCTCATCGGCCTTAGAAAATCACACCTAGTGTGAAGTGAGCGGTGCTATTTTATGAGTTAATCATCCAAGTTAGATAACTTGAGTAGGAAATCCCATCAGTCACACATGGTCTTATTGGCCTTCAAAAACTCACACCTAGTGTGAAGTGAGAGGTGCTATTTTTGGGTTAATTTCATCAAGCCTCCCGCTGGCCAATCACAGCGTGTCCTGCGAAGCTTGGCCAATGGGAGCCTGGGCGTACAACACACTTTGAGATGTTTGTGTCAAGATGTAGAGTATATCTAGGCCACAAGTAGGACACACTTCAGTTTACTTTAGGGCTCTGACATCTTTTTTGATCGAACATTTTATGAGAACCGGACAAAGACAGATGTTGGAGCTTAGCTCCCTCCAGAAGCACCGCTCAAAAATGTAAAAGCATTTCCTCCCTTCACAAATAAATCTATTAGCACTTGCCAAGTTTCACATATAACTGCTGTAAGAAAACAGTTTCACTGACCATCTATTAGTAATTAACTAGGCCTATATATTTTCAGAGTTCCACTGCATTTTGATGAAACTAATCTTCAGCTTCTTTGTTTATAACTTCAGCAATCTACAAGAACAATCTAGTTGGGGTGGTGCTTGTTAAGGAGGAGGAGGTAAAGAAAAAGAATGGCAAATACCTATTTATCAGCGCCATCACCACCGACCCTATTGTCAGAAGGCAGCATATCGGTATGGTGTTCAGTTCAGTATTACAATACCATCAGTTCAGTTGAGTTCACTTCAAATTAATCATGCGCTTTGTTTTAAAAACTGTCTGTATTCTCATTCTAGGATCAAAGCTGCTGAACCACGTGAAAGACATCTATAATCAAAATAAAAAACAGTACAGCAGCATCCGGCTGTGAGTAATAATAATTATTATTAATGTAGTAATAATAATAAACTGTATTTGTATAGCACCTTTAATGACATGAAATGCAGCTTAAAGTGCTTTACAGACTATGATTGTGTTTGGTTTTGCATAAACACAATTAAGCCCCAAACATCCATTAGTTATTTTATCACTTTTCAACTCATCCTGAATCTCATTTTCTTCCCCCTACAGTCACGTGGACACGGGAAATGCTGCTGCCATGGGCTTCTACACGAACCAAGGTTTCCACCAAGGAGACCTGATAACTTACCTCAAGACTCAAGCCTTCGAATAAATTTATATCTAATGAATCACTTCAATGTAAATAGCCCCAAACATCCATTAATTAAAATTATATAAAGTTATTTTATCACTTTTCAACTCATCCTGAATCTCACTTCCTTCCCCCTACAGTCACACGGACACAGGGAAATAATGCTGCCATGGGCTTTTACAGGCACCATGGTTTCCAGAGGGAGACCTAATACAAAACCTCCAAGCCTTGTAGGTATTGTAAAGGCATTTCCTCCCTTCACAATAAAATCTATTAGCACTTGCCAAGTTGAACATATAATTGCAGTCATCCACTGCCTTTTGATGAAACTAATCTTCAACTTATCCTCTGTTTATAACTTCAGCGATCTACAAAGAGCAGCTGGTTGGGGCAGTGCTCGTGGACGACAGAAAAGACCCTGATGGAATTGGGAAGTACATTTACATTGGTAAATGGAAAAGAGGCAAAACAACTGCTACGGGGACCACCTCGAGATCCAGGCCATGGCACAGATTTACAACAGACCCGTGGAGGTCTACACTATAGGTCCGTACACACAGCACGCACGCATGGAGATCAGCTATTTTCACATATCGTCGTTGTCGGGGTGAAAACCACGGGAAATACTGCTGCCATGGGCTTTTACACGCACCATGATTTCCAGATGGGAAGCCTAATAACTTGCCTCAAGCCTTCGAATATATTTATAGCAAATGAATCACTTCAATGTAAATAGTCGTTTGGTTTGTGCAGACATTTGGGTTTTGTTTGAAGTTGACCATTTTAGTTTTGATTGTTATTTAGGCAGGTATCGTATGTTTGATGGTTATTTAGTGGATTGTCATCACAGCAACATACAGGTGAAGCTACTTGACCAGAAACATTTTTAGTGTGGCAACAGATGGCCATGGCGGACCAGGCTTGGTGAGAGACCAGCAGGTCAGTTGGCTTCTGAACATAGGAGCAAAACAGGGAACTGGTACGGTGTTTAGTATATATTGTGCACTAAGGTGGAGACGGACAATGAAGATGCCGTTATGTGCTTGCACATAACACACATGTGCAAGCACATAACATATTTTACGGAATAACCCTTCTCTTCACTTGCCATTCAGTATACCTAACGAAGGCCACAAAGGCCCAATTGTTATGTTGTTGTATGACCGCTCTGGTTTAAAATTAATTTAGGTGATGTACAGAGTGGTGTTTGTAGCATGTACTTCTTAAGTACCAGCTCTTATGCCTTAACTTAAACACACTGGTCTCCGACCACCGAACCTTATCAGAAAGGTCCGGTTCTACTACAAAATGACGTCACTCGCTTCTTCTGAAAAGCATTACCCTGAATTAAGAGTTCGAAACGCTGCACCCCGGAAAGTCAGAACTCTCAGACAAAATGTTTGGTGGTCAGAGACAGTATGGACAGGCCTTTAAGTTAAGACATAAGATCTGCTACTTGAGACAATCAAAACACAGCCCCAGGTGTTTTAACCATGTACGTTTTGCTCTTCATACAGTAAGGTTGACCTGAAGGTCATTCCCATAAAAGACACCAGAGGACCAATAAACATGCTTCTTATTCAAACAAAGGTCTCTGATAAAGCAAAGGACTTCGGGTGGTTTGAAGAACACACCAAAAAGGGGTTTTCCAGGCAAGGTGAGACGACTCATCCAAGTTAGATAACTTGAGTAGGAAATCCTATCAGTCACACATGGTCTTATGGGCCTTCAAAAACTCACACCTAGTGTGAAGTGAGAGGAGCTATTTTTGGGTTAATTTCATCAAGCCTCC
Organism: Nannobrachium achirus; assembly: GCF_963921795.1. Taxonomy (NCBI): domain Eukaryota; kingdom Metazoa; phylum Chordata; class Actinopteri; order Myctophiformes; family Myctophidae; genus Nannobrachium; species Nannobrachium achirus. The sequence continues at coordinate 24,049,714 of NC_137823.1, read as the reverse complement.
TGCTGGCCAATCACAGCGTGTCCTGCGAAGCTTGGCCAATGGGAGCCTGGGCGTACAACACACTTTGAGATGTTTGTGTCAAGATGTAGAGTATATCTAGGCCACAAGTAGGACACACTTCAGTTTACTTTAGGGCTCTGACATCTTTTTTGATCGAACATTTTATGAGAACCGGACAAAGACAGATGTTGGAGCTTAGCTCCCTCCAGAAGCACCGCTCAAAAATGTAAAAGCATTTCCTCCCTTCACAAATAAATCTATTAGCACTTGCCAAGTTTCACATATAACTGCTGTAAGAAAACAGTTTCACTGACCATCTATTAGTAATTAACTAGGCCTATATATTTTCAGAGTTCCACTGCATTTTGATGAAACTAATCTTCAGCTTCTTTGTTTATAACTTCAGCAATCTACAAGAACAATCTAGTTGGGGTGGTGCTTGTTAAGGAGGAGGAGGTAAAGAAAAAGAATGGCAAATACCTATTTATCAGCGCCATCACCACCGACCCTATTGTCAGAAGGCAGCATATCGGTATGGTGTTCAGTTCAGTATTACAATACCATCAGTTCAGTTGAGTTCACTTCAAATTAATCATGCGCTTTGTTTTAAAAACTGTCTGTATTCTCATTCTAGGATCAAAGCTGCTGAACCATGTGAAAGACATCTATAATCAAAATAAAAAACAGTACAGCAGCATCCGGCTGTGAGTAATAATAATTATTATTAATGTAGTAATAATAATAAACTGTATTTGTATAGCACCTTTAATGACATGAAATGCAGCTTAAAGTGCTTTACAGACTATGATTGTGTTTGGTTTTGCATAAACACAATTAAGCCCCAAACATCCATTAGTTATTTTATCACTTTTAAACTCATCCTGAATCTCATTTTCTTCCCCCTACAGTCACGTGGACACGGGAAATGCTGCTGCCATGGGCTTCTACACGAACCAAGGTTTCCACCAAGGAGACCTGATAACTTACCTCAAGCCTCAAGCCTTTCGAATAAATTTATATCTAATGAATCACTTCAATGTAAATAGCCCCAAACATCCATTAATTAAAATTATATAAAGTTATTTTATCACTTTTCAACTCATCCTGAATCTCACTTCCTTCCCCCTACAGTCACACGGACACAGGGAAATAATGCTGCCATGGGCTTTTACAGGCACCATGGTTTCCAGAGGGAGACCTAATACAAAACCTCCAAGCCTTGTAGGTATTGTAAAGGCATTTCCTCCCTTCACAATAAAATCTATTAGCACTTGCCAAGTTGAACATATAATTGCAGTCATCCACTGCCTTTTGATGAAACTAATCTTCAACTTCTCCTCTGTTTATAACTTCAGCGATCTACAAAGAGCAGCTGGTTGGGGCAGTGCTCGTGGACGACAGAAAAGACCCTGATGGAATTGGGAAGTACATTTACATTGGTAAATGGAAAAGAGGCAAAACAACTGCTACGGGGACCACCTCGAGATCCAGGCCATGGCGCAGATTTACAACAGACCCGTGGAGGTCTACACTATAGGTCCGTACACACAGCACGCACGCATGGAGATCAGCTATTTTCACATATCGTCGTTGTCGGGGTGAAAACCACGGGAAATACTGCTGCCATGGGCTTTTACACGCACCATGATTTCCAGATGGGAAGCCTAATAACTTGCCTCAAGCCTTCGAATATATTTATAGCAAATGAATCACTTCAATGTAAATAGTCGTTTGGTTTGTGCAGACATTTGGGTTTTGTTTGAAGTTGACCATTTTAGTTTTGATTGTTATTTAGGCAGGTATCGTATGTTTGATGGTTATTTAGTGGATTGTCATCACAGCAACATACAGGTGAAGCTACTTGACCAGAAACATTTTTAGTGTGGCAACAGATGGCCATGGCGGACCAGGCTTGGTGAGAGACCAGCAGGTCAGTTGGCTTCTGAACATAGGAGCAAAACAGGGAACTGGTACGGTGTTTAGTATATATTGTGCACTAAGGTGGAGACGGACAATGAAGATGCCATTATGTGCTTGCACATAACACATGTGCAAGCACATAACATATTTTACGGAATAACCCTTCTCTTCACTTGCCATTCAGTATACCTAACAAAGGCCACAAAGGCCCAATTGTTATGTTGTTGTATGACCGCTCTGGTTTAAAATTAATTTAGGTGATGTACAGAGTGGTGTTTGTAGCATGTACTTCTTAAGTACCAGCTCTTATGCCTTAACTTAAACACACTGGTCTCCGACCACCGAACCTTATCAGAAAGGTCCGGTTCTACTACAAAATGACGTCACTCGCTTCTTCTGAAAAGCATTACCCTGAATTAAGAGTTCGAAACGCTGCACCCCGGAAAGTCAGAACTCTCAGACAAAATGTTTGGTGGTCAGAGACAGTATGGACAGGCCTTTAAGTTAAGACATAAGATCTGCTACTTGAGACAATCAAAACACAGCCCCAGGTGTTTTAACCATGTACGTTTTTCTCTTCATACAGTAAGGTTGACCTGAAGGTCATTCCCATAAAAGACACCAGAGGAACAATAAACCTGCTTCTTATTCAAACAAAGGTCTCTGATAAAGCAAAGGACTTCGGGTGGTTTGAAGAACACACCAAAAAGGGGTTTTCCAGGCAAGGTGAGACGACTCATCCAAGTTAGATACCTTGAGTAGGAAATCCCATCAGTCACACATGGTCTTATGGGCCTTCAAAAACTCACACCTAGTGTGAAGTGAGAGGTGCTATTTTTGGGTTAATTTCATCAAGCCTCCCGCTGGCCAATCACAGCGTGTCCTGCGAAGCTTGGCCAATGGGACTCTGGGCGTACAACACACTTTGAGATGTTTGTGTCAAGATGTAGAGTATATCTAGGCCACAAGTTGGACACACTTCAGTTTACTTTAGGGCTCTGACATCTTTTTTGATCGAACATTTTATGAGAACCGGACAAAGACAGATGTTGGAGCTTAGCTCCCTCCAGAAGCACCGCTCAAAAATGTAAAAGCATTTCCTCCCTTCACAAACAAATCTATTAGCACTTGCCAAGTTTCACATATAACTGCTGTAAGAAAACAGTTTCACTGACCATCTATTAGTAATTAACTAGGCCTATATATTTTCAGAGTTCCACTGCATTTTGATGAAACTAATCTTCAGCTTCTTTGTTTATAACTTCAGCAATCTACAAGAACAATCTAGTTGGGGTGGTGCTTGTTAAGGAGGAGGAGGTAAAGAAAAAGAATGGCAAATACCTATTTATCAGCGCCATCACCACCGACCCTATTGTCTCAAGGCAGCATATCGGTATGGTGTTCAGTTCAGTATTACAATACCATCAGTTCAGTTGAGTTCACTTCAAATTAATCATGCGCTTTGTTTTAAAAACTGTCTGTATTCTCATTCTAGGATCAAAGCTGCTGAACCATGTGAAAGACATCTATAATCAAAATAAAAAACAGTACAGCAGCATCCGGCTGTGAGTAATAATAATTATTATTAATGTAGTAATAATAATAAACTGTATTTGTATAGCACCTTTAATGACATGAAATGCAGCTTAAAGTGCTTTACAGACTATGATTGTGTTTGGTTTTGCATAAACACAATTAAGCCCCAAACAGCCATTAGTTATTTTATCACTTTTCAACTCATCCTGAATCTCATTTTCTTCCCCCTACAGTCACGTGGACACGGGAAATGCTGCTGCCATGGGCTTCTACACGAACCAAGGTTTCCACCAAGGAGACCTGATAACTTACCTCAAGCCTCAAGCCTTCGAATAAATGTATATCTAATGAATCACTTCAATGTAAATAGCCCCAAACATCCATTAATTAAAATTATATAAAGTTATTTTATCACTTTTCAACTCATCCTGAATCTCACTTCCTTCCCCCTACAGTCACACGGACACAGGGAAATAATGCTGCCATGGGCTTTTACAGGCACCATGGTTTCCAGAGGGAGACCTAATACAAAACCTCCAAGCCTTGTAGGTATTGTAAAGGCATTTCCTCCCTTCACAATAAAATCTATTAGCACTTGCCAAGTTGAACATATAATTGCAGTCATCCACTGCCTTTTGATGAAACTAATCTTCAACTTATCCTCTGTTTATAACTACAGCGATCTACAAAGAGCAGCTGGTTGGGGCAGTGCTCGTGGACGACAGAAAAGACCCTGATGGAATTGGGAAGTACATTTACATTGGTAAATGGAAAAGAGGCAAAACAACTGCTACGGGGACCACCTCGAGATCCAGGCCATGGCGCAGATGTACAACAGACCCGTGGAGGTCTACACTATAGGTCCGTACACACAGCACGCACGCATGGAGATCAGCTATTTTCACATATCGTCGTTGTCGGGGTGAAAACCTTGTATGTCCAAAGCCGTTTGTTTCGCATTTTTCATTTTAAAAAACGATTTGAACTAGTGAAAACAGACGATCTACAAGCACACAACGCCTTGCACAGCGAGGCGTTGTGTGCTTGTAGATCTGCTGTTTTCACTACTTGTGTGCGACGGACTTGTGCGATGAAGCAGGGCTTTACTTTGTGAATGAATGTACAAATTTGAAACTGGGAGAACTTGGACAACGACATTTACATTGAAGGTATTCTAAGGCAGAAGAAAAAGACCCACAGCCAAATCGAACTGTGAGTAATAATAATAATAAACTATTTGTATAGACCTTTCAAATGGACAAAAGATAAGACTTCTTTGGAAGCATGGCCAACTGCCCAGAAGTACACTTTTACAATTCAAAATAATGAATGAGCGGTTTTGACTGTTTACCCCCAATCCTGTTTATAACTTAAAAAAGATAAAAGAAACAGGGACACATACTGTAGTCATCATCACCATGGCCATTTTAAAGCATTGGCAGTGTTTGAATGTTGGGACAGTGAAAAACACCCTCAGCCATGTCAAAGATGCCTACGTTATTTGAAATAAAGAGAGAAACTGATGGAAAAAAGAAATAACTAGAAGCAGTGCTCTTCCGAGCACAGGTCTCCACCAGGCCGTGCGTCCTGGTGGTGCTACTGTATAATAGGCCAATGTAAAAAGGGTGGCATATGTTCTTCACCTTAGATCTTTCATGGCAATCGGACGCTGCATGCATGATTTCAAGCATTGTGTTCCAAAAATGTGTTTTGCTAAAGTCTACCTGCTGGTGGCGCTATAACAGGACAATGTTAAAAAGGTAGCATTTGTTCCTTGACCTAGTGGGAATATGTGTGGCAAATGTCATGGTAATCGCATGCTGCGTTGATGATTTGAGGCATTTTGTTCAAAAACGGAGCAATCCTGCAAACTTTGGAAGCTAATATTAGCCAATCAGGATGGAATGTGAAATATCAGACGGATCGGACTTGATCACATGACTATAGAGATACTGTGTACCGATTTGCATGATTTTTGGATAAAATCTCAAGGAGTAATATCCAAAAATGTGTTTTACATAAGTCGGCCCAAAGGTGGCGCTATAAAAGGCTGATGTGAAAAATGCAGGGCAAAGGTTTATCCTTAGCCTCTAGGGAGTGTGCTTACAAAGTTTGAAACTGATCGGTGGAGTTATAGGTAAAACCACAAATCGGGCTGATTAAAAAAAATTAAGTGGCATTTCTTCCTCGGCCTAGTGGGAACGTGTGTGCGCGATTTCATGATAATTGCACTTTGCGTTTGTGATTTGAGGCATTTTGTTCAAAACGGCTCAATCCCACAAACTTTGGAAGCCAATCTTAGCCAATCAGGATGGAATATGCAAAATCGGACAGATCCGTGTCGATCACATGACTGTCGAGATATTGCCTACCGATTTGTAGGATTTTTGGACAAAATCTGTAAGAGTAGTGCACAGAAATGTGTTTAGCAAACATCGGCCACTAGTTGGCACTAGAAAAGGCCCATTTGAAAAATTTAGGGCAGAGGTTCTAGATTGGCATCCAGGGAATGTGTGTGCTCACTTTGGCAGCGACCGGGCCAACGGTGACTGAGATTTGGCGCTCACAAACTGCGAGGACGCACGGACGGACGGACGGACGCACGCACGGACGGAGGGACACACGGACGGAGGGGAAAACATACTCTCCCTCAGCCTTCGGCTGGTGGAGACAATAAAGAGAAGGTGCATCAATAGAGGGGGCGAATAATATGTAAGTATATATACATAAAGTGTCTTACAGAGGGGAAAGAATTGCACAAGAAACAACAGTAAATGCAGTAAGACACAATAGGTTAAAACACTTGACGATTGAAGGTAGCTTTAAAACTCTTTAACACAACATACATAATCTTAACACAACTCAAACCAAACCCTTGCCTAGACCAAGGGTTCCCAAACTTTTCAGGCTGTGACCTCCCAAAATAATCATATCTGAACTGGGAATCCCCCTGCCTGATTAGGAGTTGAGGCCTTACATTTTGTTCAACAGCTTAAGCATTGTGAAAAGAGCCGAACTACAAGCTCGCACCGCCTCGCAGTCGAGTCTCGGCTTGTAAATTGGCTATTTTCACAATGTTTGCCTCTTATGTAAAATACTGTATGTTGGTTTGTTTAACGTTTGGTGAGAACACATTGTTGCAAATTAAGCTAATCATCTGGGGGGGACCCCCCCCAAAAGTAATTTGGGGAACCCCCTGGGGGTCCCAAACCTTAGTTTGGGAACCACTGCCTTGGAGGCCTAGACAACAGAGTACCTGACAAACATTACAGTGACCCAAATCATCACTATCTGTAAAAACAATAAGAGAAAAATAAGAAAAAAAAAATAAGAAAGAAAAAAGAAATACATTAATTTAACCACTTTTTGGAGGGATGAATGCAAACCGATAATCTTGACTAGTGAGTCATCCATTTAACGTTCAACCTGGCAAAACAGAAGATCTATAAGCTTACAACACGTCACACGGTGTTGTGAGCTTGTAGAGGTGAAGCATCAAGCTCCAGAACCAAACAAAAATATTCACAGAAACCACAGCTAAAAGGTTTAGCAGATACAGTAGCTGTCCACATTCCCTCCCAGTATTTTTCCATTACAGCTGAGTTCAATTGAGTTGATAGTTTACACATCTGATTTCCCTTAAGACATTTACAATATAACCAATACGTTTTCTCCCCTTTATTGTGTGGGTGTGGCTTAGCAGGACATTATTTAAGGTTGAGGCTAGATGCTCATTATTAATTTTCACTTCTGCAAGAGTGAGACAGTAAGTTCTTTTTACAATCATGGTTTTCTGTTTCTTTTAAGAAACCCCAAACACACACATGTACATTTTATTCTGAATGATAGCAGACCTACAAGCTCACACCGCGTTGCTTCCACACCGTGTTGTGAGCTTGTAGGTATGTTATTTTCACATTCACACATTCATAAAGGGAAAGCATCAAGCTCCAGGCATTTCAAACCCTCTCCCATGTACTACATATGAGATTTTAAATACTATAAAAAAAGAAAATGGTCCAAGTAGACGAGATCCTGTCCACCTACAAAACCCATGTCAATCTCAAGAACTCTTTAAACTACCTCATGTTAAATGTGTTCACATGTGACTGCATCTTTCTGCAGCTTATATTTCAGGCCAGTTGAATCTATCAACCTTTTTTGTGCAAAAAATGTGCACAGATCCGACTTTTAGACTATTGCTCATTATTCTGAAGAAAATGTGTTTAGCATGAACTAAAATGCAACATGTTGAGAACTCAATTGTATCCTAAGTAATGAATTATTACTTAGGATACAATATGAAGCACACAAAAGCAAGGTTGTCCAGGCAGGTTGATAGTGAGACGACTCACTAAAAAACCTGAGTAGCAAATTCCATCAAAGCCAAAACAAAATGAAATGTTTTTAAATAAAGTAAATACTATTTGCATTATTTGTAATGAAGCACGATTCTTATAGGAAGGCCAGCTGAAACAATGTAGGATCAGCTGATTAGGCAATGGACTACACAGCCAATCCCATCTCAAAATGACCAGATTGCCAGTTGGATGAGGCCAATCAGATGAGTTTTAATTTACAGTCTGCTTGATAAGAGCAGGTACCACCTGCTGCAAGTCATTTTTCTGTACAGACCTCACCAAGTTTGGTTTGAGCAGACTTTTGGGTTTTGTTTTAAGTTGACCATTTTAGTTTTGATTGTTATTTAGGCAGGTGTCGTATGTTTGATACGGTTATTTAGTGGATTGTCATCACAGCAACAGGCCTTTAAGTTAAGGCATAAGATCTGCTACTTGAGACCATCAAAATACTGCCCCAGGTGTTTTAACCATGTACGTTTTTCTCTTCATACAGTAAGGTGGACCTGAAGGTCATTCCCATAAAAGACACCAGAGGACCAATAAACATGCTTCTTATTCAAACAAAGGTCTCTGATAAAGCAAAGGACTTCGGGTGGTTTGAAGAACACACCAAAGAAGGGTTTTCCAGGCAAGGTGAGACGACTCATCCAAGTTAGATAACTTGAGTAGGAAATCCCATCAGTCACACATGGTCTTATGGGCCTTCAAAAACTCACACCTAGTGTGAAGTGAGAGGTGCTATTTTTGGGTTTCATCAAGCCTCCCGCTGGCCAATCACAGCACGTCCTGCAAAGCTTAGCCAATGGGAGCCTGGGCGTACAACACACTTTGAGACGTTTGTGCCAAGATGTATGTCATATCTAGGCCAGATGTAGGCCACGCTTCAGTTTACTTTAGGGCCCGAACATCTTTTTTGATCGAACATTTTATGAGAACCGGACAAAGTCCAGAAGCACCGCTCAAAAATGTAAAAGCATTTCCTCCCTTCACAATAAAATCTATTAGCACTTGCCAAGTTGAACATATAACCGCTGTTAGAAAACAGCTGCACTGACCATCTATTAGTAATTAACTATATGTTGTCAGAGTTCCACTGCCTTTTGATGAAACTAATCTTCAACTTATCCTCCGTTTACTACAGAAGATAGAGGACTGTTTTCTACAAAGAGCAGCTGGTTGGGGCAGTGCTGGTGGACAACAGAGAATAACCTAATGGCGAGAGGTTCATCTACATTGCCGCCATCGCCACCCACGCCAACTTCAGGGGAAACCAGATCGGTATGGTGTTCAGTTCAGTATACAATACTATCAGTTCAGTGGAGTTCACTTCAAATAAATCATGCATTTGGTTTTAAAAACTGTATTCTCATTCTAGGATCAATAATGATGAATCGTGAAGGATATTCTAAGGCAGAAGAAAAAGACCCACAGCCAAATCAAACTGTGAGTAATAATAATAATAAACTATTTGTATAGACCTTTCAAATGGACAAAAGATAAGACTTCTATGGAAGCATGGCCAACCGCCTAGATGCCTGGAAGTACACTTTTACAATTCAAAATAATTAATGAGCTGTTTTGAGGCCGTTCAGATAGACACTCAGTTCCACTGCCTTTTGTCAAAATTAATCTTCAACTTATCCTCTGTTTATAACTTCAGCGATCTACAAAGGGAAACTGGTTGGGGCAGTTTCCCCAACCAGTTTCATGCGTTTTGTTTAAAAAACTGTCTGTATTCTCATTCTAGGATCAAAAATGATGAATTACGTCAAAGACATTGCCAGTTCGAAGAAAAAAAAAACCACAGCCACATCAAACTGTGTAATAATAACAATAACAATAAGGGTAATAATAATAAAAAAAAAAATAGAAAATAAACTGTATTTGTATAGCACCTTTCATGACATGAAATGCAGCTTTACAGAGCAGAAACGAAGCGCTTAAAGGGGAGAACCACCCATTTTCAACATTGAACTATGATTAATATTAATCATACCTTATAGCAGTGGCTCCCAAACTGTTTAGCTTGTGACCCAAAAGAGAGAGTACACGTTTGCCCATTGATGCCCTGTCTATTTTCACTACTTCTTAAACATTTGTTTTCTAATTTATGGAATTTCTTGGATTTTTCTTGGATTTATTCATGAAATGACTTGAAAGTTTTGGCCTTAAAAACAACATTTAGGAAACAAAACCTGTGTCCTCGACCCACAAATGGGTCCCGACCCAGTGTTTGGGAACCAGGGAGTAGGAGATCAAAACCCCCAAATCAATCCTCCACTTCGAGGCAAAATCACAGAAAGGGTACACATTCATTAGTGGTGGTATTTTCAAAAAATTATGATGATTGTGTTTGGTTTTGCATAAACACAAATTAAGCCTCACACATCCATTCATTAATTAAAGTTATGTTATCACTTTGTAACTCATCCTGAATCTCACTTCCTTCCCCCTACAGTCACGTGGAGCCAGCAAATCTACAGGCCCAGGCATTTTACACAACTCATGGATTCCAGCAGGGGCCACAAGTCGTTAACTTTTATGCAATTGGCAGTCATGCCATTGAATGTTCTTTCCAAGTTTAAATTACATTAAATCATGAACTGTTAATCTGTAAATAGTTGTAGAGAGCATTTCAAATTGTATATGCTACCTGTGTTGTTCAAATGTTTCAAATCAATTACTTATTTTGTTTCTTCCAATGAAGACATAATTTGCCCTAGGCGGTGTTCTACATTGTTGTCTAATAAAATATTCAATCAATCAATCAATTTTTCCATTACAGCTGAGTTCAATTGAGTTAGTTAGTTTTACACATCTGATTTCCCTTGAGCCATTTACTATAAAACCAATACGTTGTTTCACCTTTATTGTGTGGGTGTGACTTAGCAGGACATTATTTAAGGTTGAGGCTAGTAGATGCTCATTATTCATTTTCACTTCTGCAAGAGTGATCATGGGTTTCTGTTCCTTTAAGGGAAACCCCAAACACACACATGTACATTTTATTCTGAATGATAGCAGACCTACAAGCTCACACCGCATTGCTTCCACACCGTGTTGTGAGCTTGTAGGTCTGTTATTTTCACATTCACACATTCATAAAGGGAAAGCATCAAGCTCCAGGCATTCCAAACCCTCTCCCATTTACTGTATATTAGATTTTAAATACTATAAAAAAGAAAATGGTCCGAGTAGACGAGATCATGTCCACCTACAAAACCCATGTAAATCTCAAGAACTCTTGAAACTACCTCATGTTAAATGTGTTCACATGTGACTGCATCTTTCTGCAGCTTATATTTCAGGCCAGTTGAATCTATCAACCTTTTTTGTGCAAGAATTTGCACAGATCCGACTTTTAGACTATTGCTCATTATTCTGAAGAACATGTGTTTGGCATGAACTAAAAATGCAACATGTTGAGAACTCAATTGTATCCTAAATGAATTCCCTTATGCACGATGAAGCTCTAATTTACTTAAAGGAAATATGAAGAGCACACAAAGGCAAGGCTGTCCAGGCAGGTTGAGAGTGAGACGACTCACTAAAAAACCTGAGTAGCAAATTCCATCAAAGACACAACAAAATGAAATGTTTTTAAATAAAGTAAATACTATTTGCATTATTTGTAATGAAGCACGATTCTGATACGAAGGCCAGCTGAAACAATTTAGGATCAGCTGATTAGGCAATGGACTACACAGCCAATCCCTTCTCAAAATGACCAGATTGTCAGTTGGATGAGGCCAATCAGATGAGTTTTAATTTACAGTCGGCTTGATAATCAGGTTCCACCTGCTGCAAGTCATCTTTCTGTACAGACCTCACCAAGTGTGTTCTTTTTGTTGCGCGAATCGTTTGGTTTGTGCAGACATTTGGGTTTTGTTTGAAGTTGACCATTTTAGTTTTGATTGTTATTTAGGCAGGTATCGTATGTTTGATGGTTATTTAGTGGATTGTCATCACAGCAACATACAGGTGAAGCTACTTGACCAGAAACATTTTTAGTGTGGCAACAGATGGCCATGGCGGACCAGGCTTGGTGAGAGACCAGCAGGTCAGTTGGCTTCTGAACATAGGAGCAAAACAGGGAACTGGTACGGTGTTTAGTATATATTGTGCACTAAGGTGGAGACGGACAATGAAGATGCCGTTATGTGCTTGCACATAACACACATGTGCAAGCACATAACATATTTTACGGAATAACCCTTCTCTTCACTTGCCATTCAGTATACCTAACGAAGGCCACAAAGGCCCAATTGTTATGTTGTTGTATGACCGCTCTGGTTTAAAATTAATTTAGGTGATGTACAGAGTGGTGTTTGTAGCATGTACTTCTTAAGTACCAGCTCTTATGCCTTAACTTAAACACACTGGTCTCCGACCACCGAACCTTATCAGAAAGGTCCGGTTCTACTACAAAATGACGTCACTCGCTTCTTCTGAAAAGCATTACCCTGAATTAAGAGTTCGAAACGCTGCACCCCGGAAAGTCAGAACTCTCAGACAAAATGTTTGGTGGTCAGAGACAGTATGGACAGGCCTTTAAGTTAAGACATAAGATCTGCTACTTGAGACAATCAAAACACAGCCCCAGGTGTTTTAACCATGTACGTTTTTCTCTTCATACAGTAAGGTTGACCTGAAGGTCATTCCCATAGAAGACACCAGAGGACCAATAAACATGCTTCTTATTCAAACAAAGGTCTCTGATAAAGCAAAGGACTTCAAGTGGTTTGAAGAACACACCAAAAAGGGGTTTTCCAGGCAAGGTGAGACGACTCATCCAAGTTAGATAACTTGAGTAGGAAATCCCATCAGTCACACATGGTCTTATGGGCCTTCAAAAACTCACACCTAGTGTGAAGTGAGAGGTGCTATTTTTGGGTTAATTTCATCAAGCCTCCCGCTGGCCAATCACAGCGTGTCCTGCGAAGCTTGGCCAATGGGACTGTGGGCGTACAACACACTTTGAGATGTTTGTGTCAAGATGTAGAGTATATCTAGGCCACAAGTAGGACACACTTCAGTTTACTTTAGGGCTCTGACATCTTTTTTGATCGAACATTTTATGAGAACCGGACAAAGACAGATGTTGGAGCTTAGCTCCCTCCAGAAGCACCGCTCAAAAATGTAAAAGCATTTCCTCCCTTCACAAATAAATCTATTAGCACTTGCCAAGTTTCACATATAACTGCTGTAAGAAAACAGTTTCACTGACCATCTATTAGTAATTAACTAGGCCTATATATTTTCAGAGTTCCACTGCATTTTGATGAAACTAATCTTCAGCTTCTTTGTTTATAACTTCAGCAATCTACAAGAACAATCTAGTTGGGGTGGTGCTTGTTAAGGAGGAGGAGGTAAAGAAAAAGAATGGCAAATACCTATTTATCAGCGCCATCACCACCGACCCTATTGTCAGAAGGCAGCATATCGGTATGGTGTTCAGTTCAGTATTACAATACCATCAGTTCAGTTGAGTTCACTTCAAATTAATCATGCGCTTTGTTTTAAAAACTGTCTGTATTCTCATTCTAGGATCAAAGCTGCTGAACCATGTGAAAGACATCTATAATCAAAATAAAAAACAGTACAGCAGCATCCGGCTGTGAGTAATAATAATTATTATTAATGTAGTAATAATAATAAACTGTATTTGTATAGCACCTTTAATGACATGAAATGCAGCTTAAAGTGCTTTACAGACTATGATTGTGTTTGGTTTTGCATAAACACAATTAAGCCCCAAACATCCATTAGTTATTTTATCACTTTTCAACTCATCCTGAATCTCATTTTCTTCCCCCTACAGTCACGTGGACACGGGAAATGCTGCTGCCATGGGCTTCTACACGAACCAAGGTTTCCACCAAGGAGACCTGATAACTTACCTCAAGCCTTCGAATAAATTTATATCTAATGAATCACTTCAATGTAAATAGCCCCAAACATCCATTAATTAAAATTATATAAAGTTATTTTATCACTTTTCAACTCATCCTGAATCTCACTTCCTTCCCCCTACAGTCACACGGACACGGGGAAATAATGCTGCCATGGGCTTTTACAGGCACCATGGTTTCCAGAGGTAGACCTAATACAAAACCTCCAAGCCTTGTAGGTATTGTAAAGGCATTTCCTCCCTTCACAATAAAATCTATTAGCACTTGCCAAGTTGAACATATAATTGCAGTCATCCACTGCCTTTTGATGAAACTAATCTTCAACTTATCCTCTGTTTATAACTTCAGCGATCTACAAAGAGCAGCTGGTTGGGGCAGTGCTCGTGGACGACAGAAAAGACCCTGATGGAATTGGGAAGTACATTTACATTGGTAAATGGAAAAGAGGCAAAACAACTGCTACGGGGACCACCTCGAGATCCAGGCCATGGCGCAGATGTACAACAGACCCGTGGAGGTCTACACTATAGGTCCGTACACACAGCACGCACGCATGGAGATCAGCTATTTTCACATATCGTCGTTGTCGGGGTGAAAACCTTGTATGTCCAAAGCCGTTTGTTTCGCATTTTTCATTTTAAAAAACCATTTGAACTAGTGAAAACAGACGATCTACAAGCACACAACGCCTCGCTGGCGTTGTGTGCTTGTAGATCTGCTGTTTTCACTACTTGTGTGACGGACTTGTGCGATGAAGCAGGGCTTTACTTTGTGAATGAATGTACAAATTTGAAACTGGGAGAACTTGGACAACGACATTTACATTGAAGGTATTCTAAGGCAGAAGAAAAAGACCCACAGCCAAATCGAACTGTGAGTAATAATAATAATAAACTATTTGTATAGACCTTTCAAATGGACAAAGGATAAGACTTCTTTGGAAGCATGGCCAACTGCCCGGAAGTACACTTTTACAATTCAAAATAATGAATGAGCGGTTTTGAGACTGTTTACCCCCAACCCTGTTTATAACTTAAAAAAGATAAAAGAAACAGGGACACATACTGTAGTCATCATCACCATGGCCATTTTAAAGCATTGGCAGTGTTCGAATGTTGGGACAGTGAAAAACACCCTCAGCCATGTCAAAGATGCCTACATTATTTGAAATAAAGAGAGAAACTGATGGAAAAAAGAAATAAAAATGAACTCTGCCCACTTTTGCCTTCATACTCTATAGCCATCTGTTCACTTGCTAGTCACTATACCTAACAGAGGCCACATAGGCCTTAAGACAAGACAACTGGTACATAAGACCATCAAAATACAGCCCAAGGTGTTTTAACCATGTACGTTTTGCTCTTCACACAGTGATTTAAAGCTGAATAAAATCAGCTTAAATAAAGACATGCCAGCCCTCAACAAACATTTTGTCAACACAAATGTCTTACCAGCAGCAAAAGATTTCAGCTGGTATCGTGGATACGCACCACTGTCCATGCAAGGTGAGACAACTCCCACCAGTCACACATTCTTCCAGGTCTCATCGGCCTTAGAAAATCACACCTAGTGTGAAGTGAGCGGTGCTATTTTATGAGTTAATTTCATCATGCCTCCCGCTGGCCAATCACAGCGTGTCCTGCAAAGCTTTGTCAATGGGACCCTGGGCATACAATGAGATGTTTGTGCCAAGATGTAGGACATATCTAGGCCAGATGTAGGCCACGCTTCAATTTACTTTAGGGCCTTTTTGGTCTTTTTTGACCACACATTTTATGAGAACCGGACAAAGCCAGATGTCGGAGCGTAGCTCCCTCCAGAAGCACCGCTCAAAAATGTAAAAACATGTCCTCCCTTTACAATAAAATCTATTAGCACTTGCCAAGTTGAACATATAACTACTTCTTTGTTTATAACTTCAGCATTCTACAAGAACAAGTGGGTCGGGTGGTGATGGTTAAGGAGGAAGAAGAGAAGAAACACAAGAAAAGGTGCACTTGCAACCCACCCTGATCACTTAAGGCGAAGGATCGGTAAGGTGTTCAGTTCAGTACACAATACTATCAGTTCAGTTGAGTTCACTTCAAATGAATCATGTGTTTTGTTTTAAAAACTGTATTCTCATTCTAGGATCAAAGCTGCTGAACCACATGAGATTTATGGGCAAAATAAAAAACACTACAACTGCATCCAACTGAGTAATAATTATACTGTAGTAATAATAAACTATTTGTATAGCACCTTTCATGACACAAAATGCAGCTATAATCGCTTTACAGAGCAGAAGTGCTTAAAGGGGACAACCACCCATTTTTAATATTTAACTATGATTCTAGGCAACATCACAGAAAAGGAACACATTCATGAGTGGTGGTATTTTCAACGAATGGGATGATGATTGTGTATGGTTTTGAATAAACACAAATTAAGCCCCAAACATCCATTAATTAAAGTTATGTTATCACTTTGTAACTCATCCTGAATCTCACTTCCTTCCCCCTACAGTCACGTGGAGTGATGCCGATTTATGTCAAGGTAGAACCCAAACACTGGAACTCAAAACACCAAACTCAGAAAACACAATTAACTTGGTGTAGACTTTATGATATTAAACAAACAATACATGACAGATATATTACTCTTTAACACAACATAAATACATAATCTTAACAAGTCGAACCCTATCCCTAGACAACAGTACCTGACAAACACGACAGTGACGAAAATATATGACTTTGCAGCATGTAGATAATGATATTATTGCATACACAGTCTTTCTTTATACATATAATCTATCTATAAATGCGAGAAGTCTCTGTCTGTCTGCGTGTGTGTCTGTCTGTAATCCGCGTATCTCGAGAACCGTTCGTCCCACCGGCTTCAGATTCGGCACGCACGTTCCCCGCCGCGGCACGGAGTGCAGTGCCGGGTCTCGACCCGACCCGACGCGCGGTTTTCCCGAACCGGCGCGAAACGTTCGGAATCTCCTTATGCGGGGTTGATTGTTGACATCAGGCTGTTCCGGAGGAAATCGGCGAAAGCTCTGACTCATTGTGACATCACTTCATAAAAGGCTCTGACATCACGTACGCCACATGAGTCAACAAAAAATCTCTGTGAGTGTGTATGTATGTATGTAATCAGCTTCTAGTCTATCTATAAATGCGAGAAGTCTCTGTCTGTCTGCGTGTGTGTCTGTCTGTAATCCGCGTATCTCAAGAACCGTTCGTCCCACCGGCTTCAGATTCGGCACGCGCGTTCCCCGCCGCGGCACGGAGTGCAGTGCCGCGCCTCGACCCGACCCGGCGCGCGGTTTTCCCGAACCGGCGCGAAACGTTCGGAATCTCCTTATGCGGGGTTGATTGTTGACATCAGGCTGTTTCTGAGGAAATCGGCGAAAGCTCTGACTCATTGTGACATCACTTCATAAAAGGCTCTGACATCACGTACACCACATGAGTCAACAAAAAATCTCTGTGAGTGTGTATGTATGTAGGTAATCCGCGTATCTCGAGAACCGTTCGTCCCACGGGCACGCGCGTTCTCCATATATGGGCATAAAATGAATGCCCCCATATGAGAACCGTTCGTCCCACGGGCACGCGCGTTCTCCATATATGGGCATAAAATGAATGCCCCCATATATGGGCATAAAATGGATAAAGGGACACAGACAGACAGATTCAGAGATCTCCATATATGGGCGTGAAATGGACGCAAATAGACAGATATCTCCATATATGGGCATATATGGGCATAAAATGGACCCAGAACTATATGGACACAAATGGCATATATGGGCATAAAATTTACGCAGAATCACAAAGATCTCCGTATACGGGCATAAAGGGACACAGACACACAGACAGACGGATACAGAGATCTCCATAAATGGGCATAAAATGGACGCAAATGGCATATATGGGCATAAAATTTACGCAGAATCACAAAGATCTCCATATACGGGCTTCTAGTAATGTTAATGCTTTATGTATTTAGCATCTTTGAAAAGAAAAGTTAAATAGATAGATACCTTTATTATCCCAAGGGGGAAATTCAGTTGTCCAGTAGTAGCACAGCAGTATACAGTTATTTACAAAGTTACAGAGACGTAAGAAAAAAAGATAGATAAGAGGAGAAAAAAAAAAAAAAAAAAAAAACAAGAGCAGTACAGTACCAATAAAGAGAAGGTGCATCAATAGAGGGGGCGAATAATATATAAGTATATATACATAAAGTGTCTTACAGAGGGGAAAGAATTGCACAAGAAACAACAGTAAATGCAGTAAGACACAATAGGTTAAAACACTTGACGATTGAAGGTAGCTTTTTTAACACAACATACATAATCTTAACACAACTCAAACCAAACCCTTGCCTAGACCAAGGGTTCCCAAACTTTTCAGGCTGTGACCTCCCAAAATAATCATATCTGAACTGGGAATCCCCCTGCCTGATTAGGAGTTGAGGCCTTACATTTTGTTCAACAGCTTAAGCATTGTGAAAAGAGCCGAACTACAAGCTCGCACCGCCTCGCAGTCGAGTCTCGGCTTGTAAATTGGCTATTTTCACAATGTTTGCCTCTTATGTAAAATACTGTATGTTGGTTTGTTTAACGTTTGGTGAGAACACATTGTTGCAAATTAAGCTAATCATCTGGGGGGGACCCCCCCCCCCCCCCCCCCCCCAAAAGTAATTTGGGGAACCCCCTGGGGGTCCCAAACCTTAGTTTGGGAACCACTGCCTTGGAGGCCTAGACAACAGAGTACCTGACAAACATTACAGTGACCCAAATCATCACTATCTGTAAAAACAATAAGAGAAAAATAAGAAAAAAAAAATAAGAAAGAAAAAAGAAATACATTAATTTAACCACTTTTTGGAGGGATGAATGCAAACCGATAATCTTGACTAGTGAGTCATCCATTTAACGTTCAACCTGGCAAAACAGAAGATCTATAAGCTTACAACACGTCACACGGTGTTGTGAGGAGGTGAAGCATCAAGCTCCAGAACCAAACAAAAATATTCACAGAAACCACAGCTAAAAGGTTTAGCAGATACAGTAGCTGTCCACATTCCCTCCCAGTATTTTTCCATTACAGCTGAGTTCAATTGAGTTGATAGTTTACACATCTGATTTCCCTTAAGACATTTACAATATAACCAATACGTTTTCTCCCCTTTATTGTGTGGGTGTGGCTTAGCAGGACATTATTTAAGGTTGAGGCTAGATGCTCATTATTAATTTTCACTTCTGCAAGAGTGAGACAGTAAGTTCTTTTTACAATCATGGGTTTCTGTTCCTTTTAGGGAAACCCCAAACACACACATGTACATTTTATTCTGAATGATAGCAGACCTACAAGCTCACACCGCGTTGCTTCCACACCGTGTTGTGAGCTTGTAGGTCTGTTATTTTCACATTCACACATTCATAAAGGGAAAGCATCAAGCTCCAGGCATTTCAAACCCTCTCCCATGTACTGCATATGAGATTTTAAATACTATAAAAAAAGAAAATGGTCCAAGTAGACAAGATCCTGTCCACCTACAAAACCCATGTCAATCTCAAGAACTCTTTAAACTACCTCATGTTAAATGTGTTCACATGTGACTGCATCTTTCTGCAGCTTATATTTCAGGCCAGTTGAATCTATCAACCTTTTTTGTGCAAAAAATGTGCACAGATCCGACTTTTAGACTATTGCTCATTATTCTGAAGAAAATGTGTTTAGCATGAACTAAAATGCAACATGTTGAGAACTCAATTGTATCCTAAGTAATGAATTATTACTTAGGATACAATATGAAGCACACAAAAGCAAGGTTGTCCAGGCAGGTTGATAGTGAGACGACTCACTAAAAAACCTGAGTAGCAAATTCCATCAAAGCCAAAACAAAATGAAATGTTTTTAAATAAAGTAAATACTATTTGCATTATTTGTAATGAAGCACGATTCTTATAGGAAGGCCAGCTGAAACAATTTAGGATCAGCTGATTAGGCAATGGACTACACAGCCAATCCCATCTCAAAATGACCAGATTGCCAGTTGGATGAGGCCAATCAGATGAGTTTTAATTTACAGTCTGCTTGATAAGAGCAGGTACCACCTGCTGCAAGTCATTTTTCTGTACAGACCTCACCAAGTTTGGTTTGAGCAGACTTTTGGGTTTTGTTTTAAGTTGACCATTTTAGTTTTGATTGTTATTTAGGCAGGTGTCGTATGTTTGATACGGTTATTTAGTGGATTGTCATCACAGCAACAGGCCTTTAAGTTAAGGCATAAGATCTGCTACTTGAGACCATCAAAACACAGCCCCAGGTGTTTTAACCATGTACGTTTTTCTCTTCATACAGTAAGGTGGACCTGAAGGTCATTCCCATAAAAGATACCATAGGACCAATAAACATGCTTCTTATTCAAACAAAGGTCTCTGATAAAGCAAAGGACTTCGGGTGGTTTGAAGAACACACCAAAGAAGGGTTTTCCAGGCAAGGTGAGACGACTCATCCAAGTTAGATAACTTGAGTAGGAAATCCCATCAGTCACACATGGTCTTATGGGCCTTCAAAAACTCACACCTAGTGTGAAGTGAGAGGTGCTATTTTTGGGTTTCATCAAGCCTCCCGCTGGCCAATCACAGCACGTCCTGCAAAGCTTAGCCAATGGGAGCCTGGGCGTACAACACACTTTGAGACGTTTGTGCCAAGATGTATGTCATATCTAGGCCAGATGTAGGCCACGCTTCAGTTTACTTTAGGGCCCGAACATCTTTTTTGATCGAACATTTTATGAGAACCGGACAAAGTCCAGAAGCACCGCTCAAAAATGTAAAAGCATTTCCTCCCTTCACAATAAAATCTATTAGCACTTGCCAAGTTGAACATATAACCGCTGTTAGAAAACAGCTGCACTGACCATCTATTAGTAATTAACTATATGTTGTCAGAGTTCCACTGCCTTTTGATGAAACTAATCTTCAACTTATCCTCCGTTTACTACAGAAGATAGAGGACTGTTTTCTACAAAGAGCAGCTGGTTGGGGCAGTGCTGGTGGACAACAGAGAATAACCTAATGGCGAGAGGTTCATCTACATTGCCGCCATCGCCACCCACGCCAACTTCAGGGGAAACCAGATCGGTATGGTGTTCAGTTCAGTATACAATACTATCAGTTCAGTGGAGTTCACTTCAAATAAATCATGCATTTGGTTTTAAAAACTGTATTCTCATTCTAGGATCAATAATGATGAATCGTGAAGGATATTCTAAGGCAGAAGAAAAAGACCCACAGCCAAATCAAACTGTGAGTAATAATAATAATAAACTATTTGTATAGACCTTTCAAATGGACAAAAGATAAGACTTCTATGGAAGCATGGCCATTGGCCAACCGCCTAGATGCCTGGAAGTACACTTTTACAATTCAAAATAATTAATGAGCTGTTTTGAGGCCGTTCAGATAGACACTCAGTTCCACTGCCTTTTGTCGAAATTAATCTTCAACTTATCCTCTGTTTATAACTTCAGCGATCTACAAAGGGAAACTGGTTGGGGCAGTTTCCCCAACCAGTTTCATGCGTTTTGTTTAAAAAACTGTCTGTATTCTCATTCTAGGATCAAAAATGATGAATTACGTCAAAGACATTGCCAGTTCGAAGAAAAAAAACCACAGCCACATCAAACTGTGAGTAATAATAACAAAACAATAAGGGTAATAATAATAAAAAATAGAAAAATAAAAAATAGAAAATAAACTGTATTTGTAAAGCACCTTTCATGACATGAAATGCAGCTTTACAGAGCAGAAACGAAGCGCTTAAAGGGGAGAACCACCCATTTTCAACATTGAACTATGATTAATATTAATCATACCTTATAGCAGTGGCTCCCAAACTGTTTAGCTTGTGACCCAAAAGAGAGAGTACACGTTTGCCCATTGATGCCCTGTCTATTTTCACTACTTCTTAAACATTTGTTTTCTAATTTATGGAATTTCTTGGATTTTTCTTGGATTTATTCATGAAATGACTTGAAAGTTTTGGCCTTAAAAACAACATTTAGGAAACAAAACCTGTGTCCTCGACCCACAAATGGGTCCCGACCCAGTGTTTGGGAACCAGGGAGTAGGAGATCAAAACCCCCAAATCAATCCTCCACTTCGAGGCAAAATCACAGAAAGGGTACACATTCATTAGTGGTGGTATTTTCAAAAAATTATGATGATTGTGTTTGGTTTTGCATAAACACAAATTAAGCCTCAAACATCCATTAATTAATTAAAGTTATGTTATCACTTTGTAACTCATCCTGAATCTCACTTCCTTCCCCCTACAGTCACGTGGAGCCAGCAAATCTACGGGCCCAGGCATTTTACACAACTCATGGATTCCAGCAGGGGCCACAAGTCGTTAACTTTTATGCAATTGGCAGTCATGCCATTGAATGTTCTTTCCAAGTTTAAATTACATTAAATCATGAACTGTTAATCTGTAAATAGTTGTAGAGAGCATTTCAAATTGTATATGCTACCTGTGTTGTTCAAATGTTTCAAATCAATTACTTATTTTGTTTCTTCCAATGAAGACATAATTTGCCCTAGGCGGTGTTCTACATTGTTGTCTAATAAAATATTCAATCAATCAATCAATTTTTCCATTACAGCTGAGTTCAATTGAGTTAGTTAGTTTTACACATCTGATTTCCCTTGAGCCATTTACTATATAACCAATACGTTGTTTCACCTTTATTGTGTGGGTGTGACTTAGCAGGACATTATTTAAGGTTGAGGCTAGTAGATGCTCATTATTCATTTTCACTTCTGCAAGAGTGATCATGGGTTTCTGTTCCTTTTAGGGAAACCCCAAACACACACATGTACATTTTATTCTGAATGATAGCAGACCTACAAGCTCACACCGCGTTGCTTCCACACCGTGTTGTGAGCTTGTAGGTCTGTTATTTTCACATTCACACATTCATAAAGGGAAAGCATCAAGCTCCAGGCATTCCAAACCCTCTCCCATTTACTGTATATTAGATTTTAAATACTATAAAAAAGAAAATGGTCCGAGTAGACGAGATCATGTCCACCTACAAAACCCATGTCAATCTCAAGAACTCTTGAAACTACCTCATGTTAAATGTGTTCACATGTGACTGCATCTTTCTGCAGCTTATATTTCAGGCCAGTTGAATCTATCAACCTTTTTTGTGCAACAATTTGCACAGATCCGACTTTTAGACTATTGCTCATTATTCTGAAGAACATGTGTTTGGCATGAACTAAAAATGCAACATGTTGAGAACTCAATTGTATCCTAAATAATGAATTCCCTTATGCACGATGAAGCTCTAATTTACTTAAAGGAAATATGAAGAGCACACAAAGGCAAGGCTGTCCAGGCAGGTTGAGAGTGAGACGACTCACTAAAAAACCTGAGTAGCAAATTCCATCAAAGACACAACAAAATGAAATGTTTTTAAATAAAGTAAATACTATTTGCATTATTTGTAATGAAGCACGATTCTGATAGGAAGGCCAGCTGAAACAATTTAGGATCAGCTGATTAGGCAATGGACTACACAGCCAATCCCTTCTCAAAATGACCAGATTGCCAGTTGGATGAGGCCAATCAGATGAGTTTTAATTTACAGTAGGCTTGATAATCAGGTTCCACCTGCTGCAAGTCATTTTTCTGTACAGACCTCACCAAGTGTGTTCTTTTTGTTGCGCGAATCGTTTGGTTTGTGCAGACATTTGGGTTTTGTTTGAAGTTGACCATTTTAGTTTTGATTGTTATTTAGGCAGGTATCGTATGTTTGATGGTTATTTAGTGGATTGTCATCACAGCAACATACAGGTGAAGCTACTTGACCAGAAACATTTTTCGTGTGGCAACAGATGGCCATGGCGGACCAGGCTTGGTGAGAGACCAGCAGGTCAGTTGGCTTCTGAACATAGGAGCAAAACAGAGAACTGGTACGGTGTTTAGTATCTACTAGCCCTTACCCGTTCAAAGATATGAGCTCCAAAATGATGTGCAGTGTGTGGGTTATGGGGTGCACACAGTATATGAGGGATGGAAAGTAACTTTAACTGGTGCTTGCATGATGTAGGAGCATCAATGTAAGAAACCCGTTTTGTTTAATGGCTACAGAGATACTGTCCCCCCCCCAGCCCGCCCGCCCGCCCGCCCGCCCGCCCACCCGCCTGCACACACACCTGCCTGCCTGCCTGCCTGCCTGCCTGCCTGCACACACACACACACACACACACACACACACACACAGAGCTGGTTAAACATGTTGCCTCATGCTAGATGCAGAATAGATGTGCCTCATGCTAGATGCAGAATAGATAGTAGATACACCATAAAAATGCTGATATACAGCATACGATTTGTGAAAGTGACAAACGGGCTTCACAGTTATGTCAGGTGTGTTGATATGCTAATGGTGATGCGATTTCAGATCAATTGCTCCAGCCACTGAGGAGAAACGCTGTTTCAGACAGACAGACAGACACTCACTCAGACAGACATTCGCAAAATTATAGTATAGATTGTGCACTAAGGTGGAGACGGACAATGAAGATGCCATTATGTGCTTCTACATAACACACATGTGCAAGCACATAACACATTTTACAGAATAACCCTTCCGTTCACTTGCCATTCAATATACCTTACGAAGGCCACAAAGGCCCAATTGTTATGTTGTTGTATGACCGCTCTGGTTTAAAATTAATTTTGGTGATCTACAGAGTGCTGTTTTCATGCATGTTTTGAGTCAAGGGGCTAGTGGTGCGCGGGCTGACCCGGTGCCCCCACCCGCCTGCCAACCCGCCCGCAAGCGGGTGGGTGGGTCAAGGTTTCAGACCTTTTCAGGCGGGCGGCGGGCGGGTGGGTTATCACCACTCTCACGTTCAAAAAATAAATAAGAATAATCACCTGTTCTTATTTGCCTTTTATTCTTAATAAGAGTAGGGCCAGGCCTATAAGAATAAGAATACAACGTTTGAATACGAGCACGAGCGAGTGAGTTTTAAAATGCGCCAGAGAGGAGCGAGGTTTCTCCTCCGCTCGGACAGTGCCAATTCCGCTCCTGTTGGGGCCGCGGACCACATCTTGCCAACATTTGACACAACGTGAGCACAGCAGAGAAGATGCACAAACAATTCAGCGCGTGTCGCTGATCAGGATTTCACTTATATGTCTCTGACTCTCTGTCATCCACACAAGTCCATTTATAGCTAAATACTTTGTGTCGGTTAAGTTATATAACCAGCCAGTCAACGGATACGATTTGAAACACAACTTTTGCAAGTGAGGCGGATTTTTTGACTGAATGAACCAACCACGCTTACCTCGAGTCGCTCCCATCTCTCCAATCTGGTGATTAATCAATAATCAACAGGATTTAATATTGTCCGTCTTTTGCTGTCTGTTTAAAGTGCGAGGCGCTGTATAAATATGATCGACATAAAACCGCCATTCTTACCCCGACGATGCCCGGCGATTAGAGAGAATGAACGTCTTTGAATGAATGTCTTTTAGGCTAAACCCCAATTTGAACAACACGTTTGTTTATTTAGCCCATGACAATATTGTGCTACTGTAAACCTATCTGTAAAGCGACTTTGGGTACTTAGAAGAGCCGTATATAAAGATGAGCTATTGTGGAGATGATATACCGTTTTTTTGAAATGCGGGTTGCGGGGCGGGCGGATTCGTTGATTTGTATATTGTTCTGCGGCGCGGGCGGGTTACGTTCCGTGCGGGCTGTGGGTCGTGCGGGTTATGAAAAAAAAACGTCACCCGCGCATCACTACAAGGGGCTCTATATTGATTGTCTTGTCTTAAGTACCAGCTCTTATGCCTTAACTTAAACACACTGGTCTCAGACCACCGAACCTTATCAGAAAGGTCCGGTTCTACTACAAAATGACGTCACTCGCTTCTTCTGAAAAGCATTACCCTGAATTAAGAGTTCGAAACGCTGCACCCCGGAAAGTCAGAACTCTCAGACAAAATGTTTGGTGGTCAGAGACAGTATGGACAGGCCTTTAAGTTAAGACATAAGATCTGCTACTTGAGACAATCAAAATACAGCCCCAGGTGTTTTAACCATGTACGTTTTTCTCTTCATACAGTAAGGTTGACCTGAAGGTCATTCCCATAAAAGATACCAGAGGAACAATAAACATGCTTCTTATTCAAACAAAGGTCTCTGATAAAGCAAAGGACTTCGGGTGGTTTGAAGAACACACCAAAGAAGGGTTTTCCAGGCAAGGTGAGACGACTCATCCAAGTTAGATAACTTGAGTAGGAAATCCCATCAGTCACACATGGTCTTATGGGCCTTCAAAAACTCACACCTAGTGTGAAGTGAGAGGTGCTATTTTTGGGTTAATTTCATCAAGCCTCCCACTGGCCAATCACAGCGTGTCCTGCGAAGCTTGGCCAATGGGACTCTGGGCGTACAACACACTTTGAGACGTTTGTGTCAAGATGTAGAGTATATCTAGGCCACAAGTAGGACACACTTCAGTTTACTTTAGGGCTCTGACATCTTTTTTGATCGAACATTTTATGAGAACCGGACAAAGCCAGATGTTGGAGCTTAGCTCCGTCCAGAAGCACCACTCAAAAATGTAAAAGCATTTCCTCCCTTCACAATAAAATCTATTAGCACTTGCCAAGTTTCACATATAACTGCTGTAAGAAAACAGTTTCACTGACCATCTATTGGTAATTAACTAGGCCTATATATTTTCAGAGTTCCACTGCATTTTGATGAAACTAATCTTCAGCTTCTTTGTTTATAACTTCAGCAATCTACAAGAACAATCTAGTTGGGGTGGTGCTTGTTAAGGAGGAGGAGGTAAAGAAAAAGAATGGCAAATACCTATTTATCAGCGCCATCACCACCGACCCTATTGTCAGAAGGCAGCATATCGGTATGGTGTTCAGTTCAGTATTACAATACCATCAGTTCAGTCTAGTTCACTTCAAATTAATCATGCGCTTTGTTTTAAAAACTGTCTGTATTCTCATTCTAGGATCAAAGCTGCTGAACCACGTGAAAGACATCTATAATCAAAATGAAAAAAACAGTACAGCAGCATCCGGCTGTGAGTAATAATAATTATTATTAATGTAGTAATAATAATAATAAACTGTATTTGTATAGCACCTTTAATGACATGAAATGCAGCTTAAAGTGCTTTACAGACTATGATTGTGTTTGGTTTTGCATAAACACAATTAAGCCCCAAACATCCATTAGTTATTTTATCACTTTTCAACTCATCCTGAATCTCATTTTCTTCCCCCTACAGTCACGTGGACACGGGAAATGCTGCTGCCATGGGCTTCTACACGAACCAAGGTTTCCACCAAGGAGACCTGATAACTTACCTCAAGCCTCAAGCCTTCGAATAAATTTATATCTAATGAATCACTTCAATGTAAATAGCCCCAAACATCCATTAATTAAAATTATATAAAGTTATTTTATCACTTTTCAACTCATCCTGAATCTCACTTCCTTCCCCCTACAGTCACACGGACACGGGGAAATAATGCTGCTTTTACAGGCACCATGGTTTCCAGAGGGAGACCTAATACAAAACCTCCAAGCCTTGTAGGTATTGTAAAGGCATTTCCTCCCTTCACAATAAAATCTATTAGCACTTGCCAAGTTGAACATATAATTGCAGTCATCCACTGCCTTTTGATGAAACTAATCTTCAACTTATCCTCTGTTTATAACTTCAGCGATCTACAAAGAGCAGCTGGTTGGGGCAGTGCTCGTGGACGACAGAAAAGACCCTGATGGAATTGGGAAGTACATTTACATTGGTAAATGGAAAAGAGGCAAAACAACTGCTACGGGGACCACCTCGAGATCCAGGCCATGGCGCAGATTTACAACAGACCAGTGGAGGTCTACACTATAGGTCCGTACACACAGCACGCACGCATGGAGATCAGCTATTTTCACATATCGTCGTTGTCGGGGTGAAAACCACGGGAAATAATGCTGCCATGGGCTTTTAATGGCACCATGGTTTCCAGAGGGAAAGCCTAATAAATTACCTCCATGGCATGCATTCGAACATATTACTAGCGAATGAATCACTTCAATGTAAATAGCCCCAAACATCCATTAATTAAAATTATATAAAGTTATTTTATCACTTTTCAACTCATCCTGAATCTCACTTCCTTCCCCCTACAGTCACACGGACACGGGGAAATAATGCTGCCATGGGCTTTTACAGGCACCATGGTTTCCAGAGGGAGACCTAATACAAAACCTCCAAGCCTTGTAGGTATTGTAAAGGCATTTCCTCCCTTCACAATAAAATCTATTAGCACTTGCCAAGTTGAACATATAATTGCAGTCATCCACTGCCTTTTGATGTAACTAATCTTCAACTTATCCTCTGTTTATAACTTCAGCGATCTACAAAGAGCAGCTGGTTGGGACAGTGCTTGTGGACGACAGAAAAGACCCTGATGGAATTGGGAAGTACATTTACATTGGTAAATGGAAAAGAGGCAAAACAACTGCTACGGGGACCACCTCGAGATCCAGGCCATGGCGTAGATTAGTGATGCGCGGATAGGCTTCTGAAGTCATCCGAATCGATCCGCGCAAATTCATTATCCGCCCATTATCCAACCGCATTAATTATATCATCCAATTTATAAATCCGCACCATCCTCATCCGCAACTTCAAAAGTATATTATTATTACCCTTATTATTAGGCTAATATTATTTTCTGGTAGGCTATTCCCTGTTAGTTTTCTTAGTTGTGCGATCACAGAAATGCATTGATCTAGCCTACGGAATGTCTCCGTTGTCTTTTTTTTCTTTCTTTTTTTTTTTGGAGTCGGTGCTGCGCGTCGATGCAGACAGACATGCAGGCAGACAGAGTCAGACACACGAGAGAAAGAGAGAGCGAGGGAGAGAGGGAAAGAGAGAGAGGAACAAACACAACTTAGTGGGAAGTTTAACTTACCTACTGTACAGTACTTTACAATATGGACTATGGAGCTTCACTTTTTGCAGCGCGACCAGAGGTAATGAGTGCGAGCACTGTGCGATGATGTATGCCGTGATGCTGTTGCCTTTAAGTGGACACAGCTGTTTAGTTTTATCGTGGACTGCACATTGCCTCATGAAAAATCATGGTTACTTTACAAATTATAGACTACAAAATAACACACACTAACACAGACACAAGCATACCTAGATTTCGCTTTTTATTGATAGATATATTAGGCCATCATTTATTTCCTGCATTATTTCATCCGCGGATATCCGAAATTAATTAATAATAATATTTGATTGATCCAAATCCGACTGCACCGCGGATCACCGCGGTCCACCGCGGCTAAAACCGCTATCCGCGCATCTCTAGCGCAGATGTACAACAGACCCGTGGAGATCTACACTATAGGTCCGTACACACAGCACGCACGCAGATCAGCTATTTTCACATATCGTCGTTGTCGGGGTGAAAACCTTGTATGTCCAAAGCCGTTTGTTTCGCATTTTTCATTTTAAAAAAACGATTTGAACTAGTGAAAACAGACGATCTACAAGCACACAACGCCTTGCACAGCGAGGCGTTGTGTGCTTGTAGATCTGCTGTTTTCACTACTTGTGTGCGACGGACTTGTGCGATGAAGCAGGGCTTTACTTTGTGAATGAATGTACAAATTTGAAACTGGGAGAACTTGGACAACGACATTTACATTGAAGGTATTCTAAGGCAGAAGAAAAAGACCCACAGCCAAATCGAACTGTGAGTAATAATAATAATAAACTATTTGTATAGACCTTTCAAATGGACAAAAGATAAGACTTCTTTGGAAGCATGGCCAACTGCCCGGAAGTACACTTTTACAATTCAAAATAATTAATGAGCGGTTTTGAGACTGTTTACCCCCAACCCTGTTTATAACTTAAAAAAGATAAAAGAAACAGGGACACATACTGTAGTCATCATCACCATGGCCATTTTAAAGCATTGGCAGTGTTCGAATGTTGGGACAGTGAAAAACACCCTCAGCCATGTCAAAGATGCCTACATTATTTGAAATAAAGAGAGAAACTGATGGAAAAAAGAAATAAAAATGAACTCTGCCCACTTTTGCCTTCATACTCTATATGAAGGCAAAACTTCACTTGCTAGTCACTATACCTAACAGAGGCCACATAGGCCTTAAGACAAGACAACTGGTACATAAGACCATCAAAATACAGCCCAAGGTGTTTTAACCATGTACGTTTTGCTCTTCACACAGTGATTTAAAGCTGAATAAAATCAGCTTAAATAAAGACATGCCAGCCCTCAACAAACATTTTGTCAACACAAATGTCTTACCAGCAGCAAAAGATTTCAGCTGGTATCGTGGATACGCACCACTGTCCATGCAAGGTGAGACAACTCCCACCAGTCACACATTCTTCCAGGTCTCATCGGCCTTAGAAAAGAAATCACACCTAGTGTGAAGTGAGCGGTGCTATTTTATGAGTTAATTTCATCATGCCTCCCGCTGGCCAATCACAGCGTGTCCTGCAAAGCTTTGTCAATGGGACCCTGGGCATACAATGAGATGTTTGTGCCAAGATGTAGGACATATCTAGGCCAGATGTAGGCCACGCTTCAATTTACTTTAGGGCCTTTTTGGTCTTTTTTGACCACACATTTTATGAGAACCGGACAAAGCCAGATGTCGGAGCGTAGCTCCCTCCAGAAGCACCGCTCAAAAATGTAAAAACATGTCCTCCCTTTACAATAAAATATATTAGCACTTGCCAAGTTGAACATATAACTACTTCTTTGTTTATAACTTCAGCATTCTACAAGAACAAGTGGGTCGGGTGGTGATGGTTAAGGAGGAAGAAGAGAAGAAACAAGAAAAGGGATGGCAAGCCGTGCCTATACATCAGTGCACTTGCAACCCACCCTGATCACTTAAGGCGAAGGATCGGTAAGGTGTTCAGTTCAGTACACAATACTATCAGTTCAGTTGAGTTCACTTCAAATGAATCATGTGTTTTGTTTTAAAAACTGTATTCTCATTCTAGGATCAAAGCTGCTGAACCACATGAGATTTATGGGCAAAATAAAAAACACTACAACTGCATCCAACTGAGTAATAATTATACTGTAGTAATAATAAACTATTTGTATAGCACCTTTCATGACACAAAATGCAGCTATAATCGCTTTACAGAGCAGAAGTGAAGCACAAGTGCTTAAAGGGGACAACCACCCATTTTTAATATTTAACTATGATTCTAGGCAACATCACAGAAAAGGAACACATTCATGAGTGGTGGTATTTTCAACGAATGGGATGATGATTGTGTATGGTTTTGAATAAACACAAATTAAGCCCCAAACATCCATTAATTAAAGTTATGTTATCACTTTGTAACTCATCCTGAATCTCACTTCCTTCCCCCTACAGTCACGTGGAGCCAGCAAATCTACGGGCCCAGGCATTTTACACAACTCATGGATTCCAGCAGGGGAGACAAGTCGATAACTTTTATGGAAAAGACAACCTTGCCATTGATTTTTTTTTTTTTTTTTTTCAAATCTTCAAAATTGTAAATTACATTAAATCATGAGCTGTTTTTTGTATTATTTTAAATACTGTTAATCTGTAAATAGTTGTAGAGAGCGAAAATGACAAATTGTATTTGGCCTACTGTATACTACCTGTGTGCATGTTTCAAATAAATTACTTTTTTTTCCTCCAAAGATGACATAATTTGCCCTAAGAAGTACCAAATCTAAAAACCAAAAAATCAATTAAAGAAAAATCGTGGAATTGTGGAAATGCAGGATTTAAATGATCAACAGTCATCAGTCAAAGATGATTGAGCATGTCATAGAGTTCTATTTAAATAACCGCCTTGTGGTCAGAAATGTACCCGAGACTGGGAGGTCGGGTTCTAACCCCGGTCAGGTCATACTAAAGACCAATGGGACCCATCCCACTTAGCATCAAGGGTTGAATTGGGGAGGTTGATCGCCACTAATGATTCCAGAGCGCGGTACGGTTCACTTTTTATATTTATACATTTTGTGTATCTTTAATGTAAACAATATGAATGTAAATAAATATTGCACATAAATGTTTTATGTACGATTGTATGTTATCTGCCCTGTGTATTTTTACTAGCCTAAATTGCAAACAGAAATGTTTGATCATGTTTACCGGTAATACCAAAAACAATTAAACCATGAATCAATCGTGTCAATGATTTGTCAAATAAAATGTCATCATAGTGACTGCCTTAACTGTAGGTGTTTATTCTTTTAGCATCCTTTTGTATGGCACTGTACCTTTTATGCCATCTGTTCAAAGTGCAGAATAAAATCAAAACTTTGACTACCGTACTTTATAAAACCATTTGTTGACAAATTGCAAAGTCCAAGACAGCACTCAGGTCCTGACAAAAGTAGTTCAAATATAGAATATAGGTTCCTGCATTATGGCAACCATCATGTTGAGGCTTGTGTTCATGATTGAGACATTTCTGGGGTCTAGACCTGATGACCTGGTGCCTCCTAGTGACTTTATCGTGCAACTACATGATAAACCTTGTTCTTATTGGACACAAGAACAAGGTTATCCTATCCCAGAACAAAGTGTATAAGCAAGAAAAAGGGAAGGCTATGGGTGCATGTTTTGCACCCAATTATGCCAACATATTTTTAAACCTAGATTGATACCATACTTTTGTTTTTTTCAGGGTGAGAACCAAGAGCTTCTAATTTTGAGTGAATAATTTGAATGAAAACCTTCACCTGGGAATACTGGTACTCTCCATTAACCTTTTGGACCTACGGATTTAAAAAGATCACCTACAAACCTCAGTCTCTAGAAAACCAACTGACCAAAAAACTATTTTATTAGGTGCAGTCAGTTTTCACACCCATGGCTTAATAAGAACATCCCTTATGGTCAGATACAGAGACTGATTCTGATCAGGATTTGGACATGCAGCAGCGTTTCAGACAGAGGTTATCAACTACAGACTCAAATCAGGCTCATGACAGAGCCATGTCACTTGAAAGAAGGAATCTGCTCACCCCCCAACCACAACAAACCCAGAAACCTTACTTTGTCACACGCTATAGCAAAGAAGCTCTTTAGTTAAAAACACATCAACAAAAGCTGGGACGTTTAAAGTGCCAATTCTCTACGGGAGGTATTCAGTGAGCCCAGGAATTCGTTTCAGAAGGGCCCAGACTATCAAAGAAGAATTGTCAGGAGTTACCTTCCTGCTTCCAAACCGGACACATGGCTTTCAGGCTTTGCTAGCTTAAGGGCAAACACTTTCACGTGTTAAGCAACAAAACCCTATCCCATCACCAGTTTTATAAACTGTGATACCACCCACATTATGTGTGGTTGCTTTTTATGCTAGTAGTTACACAAAGGAGACAAACAAAAGAGTAGCTGAGCATAGGTATGCTATCTGTACTGGTAATATGAATGATCCTATCGCTAAACACTACATTGCCTCGTACTGAATTAATTCTGAATTCATACTCTGGCTTAAGGGTACCAGTTACCCGGGGTCTCAATTAAGACTATGATGTCATCCTTCCTATAGTTATTGCCTTGGTTCTGAATTATAATAGACTGACCATGATGGTGTTTTCTTCTCATGTTTAGAATCATATTTGTATGATGCGCCAAGGGGGGCAGAGGGAAGACTGCAGGTCCTCTACTGTATAAGTAGACTACACCTATGATTAGTAGGCATGTAACCATGCATTTAACGTGAGAAGATTAAAATAGTCTAGCTGCAGACTTAAAAATCTGCCAAATCAAAAATCACACTTCAAACACACACTGGTGCTCGACAGCTCAGCTACAGAGCAGTTCACTTGAAATTAATCATGGGTTGTGTGTTAATGTGTTCACATTTGACTGCATCTTTCTGTGGGAAGCTGCAGCTTATTCCATAAGGCCAGTTGAATCTATCAACCTTATGAAACATTTGCACAGATCCGACTTTTAGACTATTGCTCATAATTCTGAATGTGTTTGGCATGAAACGAATAATGCAACATGTTGAGAAATCAATTGCATCCTAAAAATGAATTCCCTTATGCACACAAAAGCAGGGCTGTCCAGGCAGGGTGTGATGACTTGAGTAGCAAATTCCATCAAAGACAAAACAAAATATATATATATATATATATTTTTAAATAAAGTAAATACTATTTGCATTATTTGTAATGAAGCATGATTCTGATAGAAGGCCAGCTGTAACAATTTAGGATCAGCTGATTGGGCACTGGACTACACAGCCAATCCCATCTTAAAATGACCAGATTGCCAGTTGGATGAGGCCAATCAGACAAGTTTTCATTTACAGTCAGCTTGATAAGAGCAGGTTCCACCTGCTGCAAGTCATCTTTTCTGTACAGACCTCACCAAGTTTGTTCTTTTTGTTGCGTGAATCGTTTGGTTTGTGCAGACATTTGGGTTTTGTTTTAAGTTGACCATTTTAGTTTTGATTGTTATTCAGACAGGTGCCGTATGTTTGATACGGTTATTTAGGGGATTGTCATCAGTCATCACGGCGACGTAAAGGTGAAGCTACTTGACCAAAAAACATTTTTAGTGTGGCAACAGATGGCCAGGGCTGTCCATGCTTGGTGAGAGAGACG
Organism: Nannobrachium achirus; assembly: GCF_963921795.1. Taxonomy (NCBI): domain Eukaryota; kingdom Metazoa; phylum Chordata; class Actinopteri; order Myctophiformes; family Myctophidae; genus Nannobrachium; species Nannobrachium achirus. Next base: position 24,015,256 of record NC_137823.1, on the reverse strand, counting down.
TCACCTGAGTTATCTATAAGTAATTATCTATATTTCATATTTCCTGTTCTCCTCAGAAGTTATTGTTTGCCTGCTTATTGATGATACTAATCTTCAGCATCTACCTTGCTTGTACTTCAGTCTACAGGACAGAAGAAGAAAAGGCTCCAGAGTGTTGTATGCTGCCGTGCTGAGGGCAAAGACATATGTCCTTGCAATTGCCCGCAAAGAAAAGTACGATGGGGAAGGCATAGGTATGTGTTCTGTTCAGATCTAGCACTAGCTGTTCACCTGAAATTAATCCTGGGTATTATTTGAAAAACTGTCTGTACACTCTCATTCTAGGTCGAAAGATGAACCATGTGTTGGATTACGCTGGACAACACAATAAACACAAGAGGATCTACCTGTGAGTGATAATAGTACTTGCAACAAATGTGATGATTGTGTTGGTTTCACAGAAACAGAAATCACCCCTCCAAAAAACAACTAACTAATGAGTTAGTTCAGAACTTTAATCTTTTGCTGTAACTAATCTGAATCCATATCTTTCCCCTGCAGGCACGTGGAGACCACTAACACAAATGCAATAGGCTTCTATGAGCATTTTAACTTTCAACAGCACAGCACTGTTCAAGATTACTATGGCGACAACAGACCTGCATATATATATATGAACTCAAGAAAGAATCAAGAAAGAAAAAATAAGACTCGGATAATCCACCTGTTGGGTACTCCTTATATGTTTATGGCTAACTCAAGGCATGAGTGTCGAACAAACTTCAGATTGACTTGAATGAGAGCGAACAAACTTCAGATTGACTTGAATGAGACCTTATGGAGGCATGGAGCCTTAATGCCTACATTGCTTGTTCATCAAATGTGCCTCTGTATTTAGGGTCTTTTCTTTTTTTCAGCCACTGAACCCACAGCCTGGGTCAGACCATTGAATTGAATTAATTGGTGTTCAGTAAGTCGTCCCACTTTTATAGAACCCCCATCACCAGCTGAGATCCAACTCTGATTGGATGTGATGTTATGTCATCAACGATGTGACATTGTGTGTGTGGTCAACTGGGTGAGTGTGACTCAGTGCCATTTCTATGTCTAGCGGCCAGTAGATTGCGCTATTGTCTCTCCGATACAGAGAAAAGAGGATGAGGAGCCCACAATGAAAACAAGCCCTTTTTGTCATACCACTTTAGCCTACCATTTGCAAAAGTATTAAATCAATCAATCCATATAATCCGATAACCTAGTCTCATAAATATTACTACTGTGCTGCCGTGCTGAGGGCAAAGACATTTATGTCCTTGCAATCGCCCGCAAAAAAAAAGTATGATGGGGAAGGCATAGGTATGTGTTCTGTTCAGATCTAGCACTAGCTGTTCACGTCACCTGAAATTAATCCTGGGTTATATTTGAAAAACTGTCTGTACACTCTCATTCTAGGTTGAAAGATGAACCATGTGTTGGATTACGTTGGACAACACAATAAATACAAGAGGATCTACCTGTGAGTGATAATAGTACTAAAAAATCAACTAATGAGTTAGTTCAGAACTTTAATCTTTTGCTGTAACTAATCTGAATCCATATCTTTCCCCTGCAGGCATGTGGAGACCACTAACAAAAATGCAATAGGCTTCTATGAGCATTTTAACTTTCAACAGCACAGCACTGTTCAAGATTACTATGGCGACAACAGACCTGCATATATATATGAAATCAAGAAAGGAGGAAAAAGATAAGACAAGGGATGGCGAGCGCCTATACATCAGTGAGTGCACTTGCAACCCACCCTGATCACAGAAGGCAAAAGATCTGTATGGTGTTCAGTATACAATACTACCAGTTCAGTTGAGTTCACTACACATTAATCATTGGTTTTGTTTTAATAACTGTCTATAACTGTAAACTTTGAAGAGTTTTAACTATGTAACTGTTAAGTGAGACCGGTTTGCTCTTGTTCCTACAGCAAGATCGAGCTGAAGGATTTTTCCTTTTCCAGCGATGTGCTGCCATGCTGAGGGCAAAGACATTTATGTCCTTGCAATCGCCCGCAAAAAGAAATATGATGGGGAAGGCATAGGTATGGTGTTCTGTTCAGATCTAGCACTAGTGTTCACTTGAAATTAATCCTGGATTTCATTTGAAAAACTGTCTTTACACTCTCATTCTAGGTTGAAAGATGATGGATCATGTGTTCGATTATTTGAACATCATAAATACAAGAGGATCTACCTGTGAGTAATAATGGCACCCCTCAAAATCAACTAATGAATTAGTTCAGAACTTTAATCTTTTGCTGTAACTAATGCTGAATCCATATCGCTCCCCTGCAGGCACGTTGCCACCAATAACAAATGCCATTGGCTTTTATGAGCATTTCAACTTTCAACGGCACCCTGAACCTGAATCAAAGTTCTACAGAGGCGGCAGAGATGCTTTCATCTATTACATCAAGAAAAAAACGGTGTTGTCCACATACAAAGGAAAAAAATAGATAGGACTCTGATAATCCAAAATCAGAATGCCTGTTTTACACGTCTGTCTTTGTCCTTTTTATGCCCATGCAGTATTATGGTATATGGAGATTTCTGTAGCCATAATAGTCTCCATATACAGTATGTATATACTGACTGATGTATTTGTGCCTGATGCCATGACAATACATTAAGGTTAAACACCCTCCATATGTGGGTGTAGCATGGGGAACTACTTATATGGTTATGGCTAACTCACAGCATGAGTGTGATGTCATGTCAGACTCAGAGGCCCGTCTGCCCTTACTTAAGCCAAATGTAATATACTGTAGGATAAACAGTAGATGAGACATTTTAAAATACATTTTGTCGTATCCTGCTCACCAAACCCATTTTAAATGCCTTTTCTACCTGTACTGTGTGAACAAACTTCAATCAAGCAATTAAAATAGCCTTCCATAATTGTGTGAGATCTCTTTGTAGCTGTCCATCGCTACAGTATCTCGAGAAATGTCAAACTGATCTACATCAACTCGCTGAAGACCCAACAGGGGAGTGCATTGCCCGGCCTTATGTTGGTTATCCAGAACCACTGACATACCCATATGCAGGCACGTGGCCACCAATAACAAAAATGCTATTGGCTTTTATGAGCATTTTAAATTTCAACAGCACCCTGAACCTGTTCTACGGCAACGACAGACATGCTTTCATCTACGACATCAAGAAAGAAGGAAAAAGGATAAGACTCGGATAATCATAATGTAATGTATGTAATGGTCTTAATTTGGAAATTAATATATTTTTTAGAAATATCAGAAAAGTCAACAGCAAGACAAAATGTTCCGTCATCCATAATCTGAGAATGTATGCAGTGTGTATTTTTTAATAGTTAAAATCAACAGTGATAATAATAGACTAGAGCCTAAACGCACTACGCGGTTGACCAGTGCGTCGTGAGGAGATGTGCGCAACAGTCGAGATTCGGAGGAGCAGCGAAGATCAAAACTACATAAATAAATAAACATTAATCAATCAATAAACCGGTGAGTAGTAGGCGATACAATATCTATAATAAGTTAATAACTACCGAGATTTGTGGAAATGTAGAATTTAAATGATCATCCATCACCGTTGGTTAAAACCAATGTCGGTTAACAAGTTTCTCCGTTTAAACAAAATGGCTTTAAACTGAGAAATTCGATGTCTGTAAAAAATAAAGTTATGTAGCATCTCGATTATTAATTATTTATGCAGTTTTAATATATAAGGTTTAGTTTGGTGTACAGGTGACAATGAGACTGTTGTCACGTTGAGTTTTAAAACCGGATCTACCTGTAGGCCTAGAACTGATCTAACGTGTTAGGCCTCGATAGAAAATAACAAAATATATGATTAAAACCAGATTATTGTGTAGGCTATACTGTAGGCTATATTATGTAGGCCTACAATGATAAATGATGATCAACCGTCACCGTAGGTTGAAACCAACGAGTTGCTGCTGCCGTTAACAAGACAACCAATTTAAAACGACTTTAAACTGATACATTCGATATCTGTAATAAGGATTAAAGTTCTTTAGCATCTCGATTATTAAAAGCAGTTTTGATTTATAGGCCTACTGGAACGTTAAGTGTACAGGTCATCGTGACAATGAGACTGAGACCGTCGCCACCTCGACAGTGCAATCACAACCCACCCTGATGTCAGAAGGCAGAATGTCGGTATGGTGTTCAGTTCAGTATACAATACTATCAGTTCAGTTTCCCCCCTTCTGTGTTGCCTAGAACTGGAAGGAATGATTTGGGGGTTTGTATTGCAAAGTACACCGTGATCATGGTGTACTTCGCAATACAAACCCCAAAATCAATCCTCCAGTTCTAGGCAACATCACAGGAAAGGTACACGTTCATGAGTGGTGGTATTTTCAACGAATGGGATGATGATTGTGTTTGGTTTTGCATAAACACAAATTAAGCCCCAAACATCCATTAATTAAATAAAGTTATTTTATCACTTTTCAACTCATCCTGAATCTCACTTCCTTCCCCCTACAGTCACATGGACACGGGAAATGCTGCTGCCATGGGCTCACTTACTGCCAATTAAAAATGCCCTCGAGTGGCATTAGTGCCAGCCCTCTCCATAGACTTCCATGTAATTTGTAGTGCACAGATCATGCACACCCATGCACAGATCATGCACCATGTTTGTGCAGGCTGTTCACAGCTTTCAAACAAAAAAAAAAGATTGGAAATCCGTTCAGGCATTCTTGAGATAATAGCCATTATGTTTTCCTAAAATGTAAACAAAGATGGCTGCCATGTTTGATAGATGGGGTTGCTATGGGGGTTAAACATGCAATTTCGCGATTTCTATCATGCCTACTACATTTTTTGGGGTCCAAAAAAATTTTTTGAAAAAAAATTTTTTTTGAAAAGATTTTTTTTTTGTTTTTTTTCTAAGTAAAAGTCGCCCAAAGTCGCTTGGCAGGGAAGCCCATAGTGAGAAAGTTGCTCTAAAAGTCGCCTGGCACTGTATGAGTTAATGGCACCATGGTTTCCAGAGGGAAAGCCTAATAAATTACCTCCATGGCATGCATTCGAATATATTTATAGCGAATGAATCACTTCAATGTAAATAGCCCCAAACATCCATTAAATAAAATTATATAAAGTTATTTTATCAGTTTTCAAATCATCCTGAATCTCACTTCCTTCCCCCTACAGTCACGTGGACACGAGGAAATAATGCTGCCATGGGCTTTTACAGGCACCATGGTTTCCAGAGGGAGACCTAATACAAAACCTCCAAGCCTTGTAGGTATTGTAAAAGCATTTCCTCCCTTCACAATAAAATCTATTAGCACTTGCCAAGTTTCACATTTAATTGTCGCCAAGTTTCACATTGGCGGCACGATCGGTATGGTGTTCAGTTCAGTATACACTACTATCAGTTCAGTGGAGTTCACTTCATATTCCTTTCTCCAGTCATGGTTGGTGGTTTTTGCATTGCAGCAATAGACGGCAGTTGGGTGGACACTAACAGTCAGGTGTTACCCTATGAGGAGGCAGAATGCCCCTATGAGGAGGCAGAATGCCCCTACGAGGAGGCAGAATGCCCCTACGAGGAGGCAGAATGCCCCTATGAGGAGGCAGAATGCCCTCTTCATACAGTGAGGTCGACTTGAACACATGGAGGACCTAGAACAAGTTGGTTGGAGTGGTGATGGTTAAGGAGGAGGAAGAGAAGAGGGCAACAACATCATCTTTCTACGTGATAGCAATCGCCCGTAAAAGAAATGTACGATGGGGAAGGCATAGGCATGGTGTTCTGTTCGGATCTAGCATTAATGTTCACCTGAAATTAATCCTTGGTTTTATTTGAAAAACTGTCTGTACACTCTCATTCTAGGTCGAAAGATGATGGAACATGTGTTCGATTACGTTGAACAACATAGACAATACAAGAAGATCTACCTGTGAGTAATAATAGTACTTGCAACAAATGTGATGATTGTGTTGGTTTAACAGAAATAGAAATCACCACTCAAAAGATCAACTAATGAGTTAGTTCAGAACTTTAATCTTTTGCTGTAACTAATGCTGAATCCATATCGCTCCCCTGAAGGCACGTGGAGACCATTAACAAAAATGCCATTTGCTTCTATGAGCTTCTTTCAACGCCACCCTGAACCTGTTCCACATTTCTACGGCGACAACAGACCTGCTTTCATATACAAAATCAAGAAGGAAAAAAATAAGGTAAGGCGATAAGATAAGGAAGACAAGGGATGGCAAGCGCCTATACATCTGGAGCACCTGTTGAAAGGCCTCACTAAGCCGGAGAGGACAAGGACTCGAGGAGCGGCTAGGGGGACATCGACGCCAGATGGCATGATCGGGGATGATGCGAATGATGTCGACGCCTGGAACAAATTCAACCAGCCTAATGACAAAATTAAAGATCTGTTCTATTGTCAGCTCAAACGCACTACAACGTGTGAGAAGTGCGATAACAAGTTATCCAACTATGAGCACTGTCCACACCTGACACTGAAGATTCCACCCACACAGCACACGTCGTGCTCCATGCAGGATTGCCTGGATCTGTACTTCACTTCATATGAACAAAATAAAAATAAAATAAACAAAAATAAAAATAAAACAATTCACTTGCAACCAACCCCGAACACAGAAGGCAAAAGATCTGTATGGTGTTCAATTCAGTGTACAATACTTTAGTAGAGTTCACTTCAAATTAATCATGCGTTTGGTTTTAAAAACAGTCTGTATTCTCATTCTAGGATCAAAGCTGTTGAACCACGTGCTAGACATGTATCTGCAAAAAAATAAAAAAAGAAGTATAGTGCTGCTGGAGGAGAGAAGCGAACATGATGGCGAGAAGTTTATTTACATTGCCGCCATCGCCACCCACACCAACTTCAGGGGAAACCAGATCGGTATGTTGTTCAGTTCAGTATACAATACTATCAGTTCAGTGGAGTTCAATTCAATCATGCGTTTTGTTTTAAAAACGGTATTCTCATTCTAGGATCAATAATGATGAATCATGTGAAAGATATTCTCAGGCAAAAGAAAAAGACCCACAGCCAAATCAAACTGTGTAATAATAATAATAATAATAAACTACTTGTATAGTTTGGACTTTTCAACTAATCCTGAATCTCATTTCCTTCCCCCTACAGTCACATGGACACGGGAAATAACGGTACCATGCATTTTTACTAGAATAATGGTTTCCAGAGCGGAGACCAAATACCACACCTCAAAGCCCTCGAGTACCGAAAAAAAAAAGAAAAAAAAAGAAACAGGGCTTCTACCGAACGACGGCCAGATGCAAGGCTGCCTGGACCCCTGTATACAGGAATAAAATAAATAAGGTAAACAGGAGGGTGCCTGGTTTTACCTTTTATTACTGTAGAAATGTTTATTTTTTTCTTAAATGGTCATGAAAAAATGATAAGCTAAAAAGTTGTACTTTCGGTTCCTATTGTCAGTATGTGAGACCGGGTTGCTCTTGCTGAGGGATTCTTCCTTTGAGGATATATACGGGAGTGAGCTGGGGACTGGCCTTAAGTTTAAGGTGTATAGGAGGGCATCAGAAGCCATAGGGCTGGTGAGACTACTTTCTTTCAGATCACTACAAATGTGTTTGTAACAAATACAGGTTTTTCTACACATAGTGACATATTGCCTGGTGCCCTATAGGCAAGATTTTACACCCCTATTTAAGTATCTATTAGTATTTATCTATATTTCATATTTCCACACAGAGGTTATGGTTTGCATACTTATTGATGATACTAATCTTCACCGTCTACCTTGTTTGTACTTCAGTCTACAGGACTAAAAAGAAAAGTGTGGCTCCAGAGCTTGTTGGAGGGGTGTGCTGTGGTGTTGAGGGCAACAACGTCATCTACGTCATAGCAATCGCCCGCAAAAAGCAGTATGATGGGGAAGGCATAGGTATGGTGTGCTGTTCAGATCTAGCACTAGTGTTCACCTGAAATTAATCCTGGGTTTTATTTGAAAAACTGTCTGTACACTCATTCTAGGTCGAAAGATGATGGAACAGTCTACAGGATCAAAGAGGAAGGTGCGGCTCCAGTGATGGTTGGAGGGATGGTGCTGCATTATAGAAGACAACTGGGTCCATATAATATCCAGGACAACTGGATATTTTTGAAGGCAGTGGCCCGCACCACAGAGTATAATGGAGAATACAAATCGGTATGGTGTTCTGTTCAGATCTAGTATTATCAGTACTTCAGTGTTCACTTGAAATTAATCCTGGGTTTTATTTGAAAACGATCTGTATACTCTCATTCTTGGTCAAAAGATGATGAATCATCTGTTTGACTACGTTGAACATCATACTGTAAATGGCTTAAGTTAATCTAGAGGCGAGTGATCGTACTTTCAACTAATGTGCTGATTGTGTTTAGTTTCACAGAAACAGAAATCACCCCTAAAAGAAAATCAGTTAACTGGTTAGTTCAGCACTTTTATTCTTTGCAGTAACTAATGCTGACAAAGGCCACATAGGCCTTACGACAAGACAACTAGTATTTAAGACCATCACAATACAGCCCAAGGTGTTTTAACCATGTACGTTTTGCTCTTCACACAGTGATGTCCAGCTGAAGAGGCTGAGCATCAAGAGAGACAGAATGGACACAGACAAAGATTTCAACTGGTATCTTGGATACGGACCTCTGTCCATGCAAGGTGAGACAACTCCCATCAGTCACACATTCTTCCAGGTCTTATGGGCCTTAAAAAAGTCACACCTAGTGTGAAGTGAGCGGTGCTATTTTTGGGTTAATTTCATCAAGCCTCCCGCTGGCCAATCACAGCGAGTCCTGTGAAGCTTGGCCAATGGGAGCCTGGGCGTACAACACACTTTGTCAGAGTTCTACTGCCTTTTGATTGAAACCAATATTCAACTTCTTTGTTAATAACTTCAGCTTTCTACAAGAACAATGTGGCTTGGGTGGTGGAGGAAAAGAAAAAGACAAAGAATGGCAAGCACCTATTCATCAGCACAATCACAACCCACAATGTATAAGCATTTCCTTCCTTCACAATAAAATCTATTAGCACTTGCCAAGTTTCACATATAATTGCTGTCATCCACTGCCTTTTGATGAAACTAATCTTCAACTTCTCCACCGTTTATAACTCCAGCGGTCTAGCTGGTTGGGGAAGTGCTGGTGGACCAGAGAAAAGAACCTAATGGCGAGAGGTTCATTTACATTGCCGCCATTGCCACCCACCTCGACTTCAGGGGGAACCAGATCGGTATGGTGTTCAGTTCAGTATACACTACTATCAGTTCAGTGGAGTTCACTTCATATTAATCATGCGTTTGGTTTTAAAAACTGTATTCTCATTCTAGGATCAATAATGATGAATCATGTGAACGATATTCTAAGGCAGAAGAAAAAGACCCACAGCCAAATCAAACTGTGAGTAATAATAATAATAAACTATTTGTATAGACCTTTCAAATGGACAAAAGATAAGACTTCTATGGAAGCATGGACAACCGCCCGGATGCCTGGAAGTATACGCTTACTGTAGTCACCACCTTGGCCATTTTAAAGCATTGGCAGTGTTCGAATGTTGGGATAGTGAAAAATGCCCTCAGCCATGGCAAAGATGCTAACAGATTTGAAATAAAGAGAGAAACTGATGGAAAAAATAAAAAAAATAAAATAAAAATTAACTCTGCCCACTTTTGCCTTCATATAACTATCTGTTCACTTGCTATTCACTATACCTAACAGAGGCCACATAGGCCTTAAGACAAGACAACTGGTACTTAAGACCATCAAAATACAGCCCAAGGTGTTTTAACCATGTACATTTTGCTCTTCACACAGTGATGTCCAGCTGAAGAGGCTGAGCATCAAGAGAGACAGAATGGACCTCAATCAGCTATTTAGAGCTGCAAATGTCTTTGCCACAGACAAAGATTTCAACTGGTATCTTGGATACGGACCTCTGTCCATGCAAGGTGAGACTCCCCCCATCAGTCACACATTCTTCCAGGTCTTATGGGCCTTAAAAAAGTCACACCTAGTGTGAAGTGAGCGGTGCTATTTTTGGGTTAATTTCATCAAGCCTCCCACTGGCCAATCACAGCGCGTCCTGCGAAGCTTGGCCAATGGGAGCCTGGGTCTGCTGTCAGAAAACAACTGCACTGACCATCTATTAGTGATTAACTATATTTTCAGAGGTCCACTGCCTTTTGATGAAACTAAACTTCAACTAAGGGTCGATCCATACCGTTATAAGGAGCCTAACTAAGTTCGGTTCGGCAGTAGGCAAACCCAAATATGGTTTGCATCCCCCGGTTCGGGGGGGCGTCAACCGACTAAATTCGGCTCTACGGTGCTGACGAAATGTTGTGACCTCCCGACTTAATTTCGGTACTCAGCGGTGTCTTCTCATTCATTCAGCCCGGCTTCACGTTCATATTCTCGGCTGTGAATCCAAGGAAACAGCGGTCGTTTGGGAGGGAGACACGCCGACTTTCAAATGCTTGTGTGGCCATGTATTGGGCTTCGCAGAGCGGACACAAGTCAGCTGTCTCTCGCTGGAGACGAAGAGTGGTGGACTGGGAGGCGCGCGCAACACACACACACACACACACACACACACACACACACACACACACACACACACACACACACACACACACACACACACACACACACACACACACACACACACACACACACACACACACACACACACACACACACACACACACACACACACACACACACACACACACACACACACACACACACACAGCTGCGTGTATCTCTAACGCGTCGCCGACCGTTTTAAAGACAAAAGAGCTTAAACACAACTTTGCTAATTGCTATTTGCTAGTGTTCCGTGTTGATAGGTTTTCCACGACGAGTTGTGACTGTGTGATTACATGCATGCATGCTCACTGGACCTCCAGTCATTCAGCGTGCAGCGCGAGGGAAAGTCAAATTTGTATCCCCCCTGCAATGCTCATTCATCGGCCACAAACGTTGTCATGCCACGGACCTCCAATATTTACAAGTAACTTCGGCACTAGCCGTTAAGAAAGTATGGATGAACTCCCCCCAAACCTAAATAACTTCGGGTCGGGGCGTCCTCCCGAACCGAAATTAGTTAGGCTCCTTATAACGGTATGAAACGACCCTTATCCTCTGTTTATAACTTCAGCGATCTACAAAGAGCACCTGGTTCGGGCAGTGCTTGTGGATGAACAATGTGACCGCGAGGGCGAAGATTACGTATACATTGCCACCATTGCAACCCTCCCCGACTTCAGGGGAAACAAGATCGGTATGGTGTTCAGTTCAATATAAACTACTATCAGTTCAGTGGAGTTCACTTCATATTCCTTTCTCCAGACATGGTTGGTGGTTTTTGCATTGCAGCAATAGACAGCAGTTGGGTGGACACTAACAGTCAGGTGTTACCCCTATGAGAAGGCAGAATGCCCCTATGAGGGGGCAGAATGCCCCTATGAGGGGGCAGAATGCCCATACGGAGGCAGAATGTCCCTATGAGGCATAATGCCCTCTTCATACAGTGAGGTCGACTTGAAGATCATCAGCATAAAAGAACACATGGAGGACCTAGAACAAGTTGGTTGGAGTGGTGATGGTTAAGGAGGAGGAAGAGAAGAGAAGGAAGACAGGGATGGCGAGCGCCTATACATCAGTGCACTTGCAACCCACCCCGAACACAGAAGGCAAAAGAGTGCAAGCACATAACACATTTTACGGAATAACCCTTCTGTTCACTTGCCATTCAGTATACCTAACGAAGGCCACAAAGGCGGCCAAGGCCCAATTGTTATGTTGTTGTATGACCGCTCTGGTTTAAAATTAATTTTGGTGATGTACAGAGTGGTGTTTGTTGCATGTACTTGTGTTTTCACAGTACTCTTAATTAAGAGTTCGAAACGCTGCACCCCGGAAAGTCGGAAGTCGGAACTCTGACAAAATGTTTGGTGGTCAGAGACAGTATGGACAGGCCTTTAAGTTAAGACATAAGATCTGCTACTTGAGACAATCAAAATACAGCCCCAGGTGTTTTAACCATGTACGTTTTGCTCTTCATACAGTAAGGTTGACCTGAAGGTCATTGCAATAAACGAAACCATAGGACCAATAAACAGGCTATTAACACATTGATTGCCTAAATAGCCACAAAGACGTCTGGAAACGTCCAATAAATAAAAATATTACTATATTATCGCCAGATTAGCAAAAACACTACATTACCCATAAGCCTCAGCGGCACTCGCTGATGACGCGCGCTAGTGACGCGCATGCCGTGCGCAGAGCTCTGGGAAACAGAGCGTCATTCTGGCTCCATGTTATGTGGACGGGGGCTGCTAGCGCTGCTAGCGCCGAGACATTGAAATGGACCATACAAGACGACGTTAACATGATGCCGGGACATCACCGTGGCCGATCTATGCACGCACGACACGGAGTGCTTTACAGAGCAGAAATGAAGCACAAGTGCTTAAATGGGAGAACCACCCATTATCAATATTTAACTATGATTAATATTTTAGACTATGATTAAGTTATTAGAGGAGTTGTGTGGAAATAAAAAAGTTCCCCCCTTCTGTGTTGCCTAGAACTGGAGGATTGATTTTGGGGTTTGTATTGCAAAGTACACCGTGATCATGATGTCATCATGGTGTAATTTGCAATACAAACCCCCAAATCAATCCTCCAGTTTTAGGCAACATCATAGAAAAGGTACACATTCATGAGTGGCGGTATTTTCTTTTTTTTTCTTTTTTATCCCACGGTTTTGCAACCCATTTTTCTCACCCGGTGACTACCTAACCTGTAGTCCTGGTTTCCACTCTCCCCCTGCCACGCCAGGGGACATTGGGGACTACCCGGCTGGCTAGGGGGAAGGGGTGTATAGAAACCAGGACTACTGCATGTTTTTGTGTGAGGGCCTATGCCCAAGGAGACACGGGGAGAACATGCAAACTCACCACAGAAAGGCCCCATCGCCAACCCCACCTAGGGTGTGGGCGCTGATGACGCGGGAGGAGGAACACGCCCACAGCTTCCCCCGGCGGGAATCGAACCCAGGACCTTCGAGCTGTGAGGCGAAGTGCTAACCACTGCACCACCGTGCCCCTCGAGTGGCGGTATTTTCAACTAATGGGATGATGATTGTGTTGGGTTTTGCATAAACACAAATTAAGCCCCACACATCCATTAATTAAATAAAGTTATTTTATCACTTTTCAACTCATCCTGAATCTCATTTCCTACCCCCTAGAGTCACATGGACACAGGAAATGCTGCTGCCATACCTCTAAGCCTTCGAGTATAGTTATATCGAATAGAAAAGATGAATCACTGAGGACCATCAGCGGTGAAGGATCGGTGTTCAGTTCAGTATACAATACTATCAGTTCAGTTCTTTTTTGACCGAACATTTTGAGAACCGGACAAAGCCAGATGTTGGAGCGTAGCTCCCTCCAGAAGCTCTGCTCAAAAATGTAAACGCATTTTCTCCCTTCACAATAAAATCTATTTGCACTTGCCAAGTTTGTATAAGGCAATGTATAAGGCAAATTATGTCTTCATCGGAAAAAAAGTTAACTGTCATCCACTGCCTTTTGATGAAACGAATCTTCAACTTCTACTTTGTTTATAACTTCAGCATTCTACAATGACCAGCTGCTTGGGGCAGTGGGGCATTTTTTTTAGAAATATCATTAAAGTCAACATAAAAGTCAAAATGTTCCGTCATCCATAATCTGAGAATTTATGCAGTGTGTATTTTTTATTAGACAAAATCAACACTGATTAATAGTCTATTGCGTAAATGCACTACGCGGTTGACCAGTGTGCCGGTGAGGTGTTCGGAGAGTGGCAGTTGAACATTCAGCGAAGAGCAGCAAAGAACAGCACTACTCTATCAAACATAAATCAACAAACAACCTACAAATAGCCAAATCAACAAACAATCACAATAAATAATCAATAAAAATATTACAAATGGCTGGCTGTATAAGGAATAACCGGTGAGTAGTAGGCAATACTATAAATATATTAACTACCGAGATTTGTGAAAATGCAGGATTTAAATGATCATCCATCACCGTTGGTTGAAACCAACATCGGTAAACAAGTTTCTCCGTTTAAACAAAATGGCTGTAAACTGAGAAATTCGATGTCTGTAAAGAATAAAGTAATGTAGCATCTCGACTATTAAATGCAGTTTTAATTAATAAGGTTTAGTTTGGTGTACAGGTGACAATGAGACCGTTGTCACCTTGAGTTTGAAAACCTGTAGGCCTAGGAAAAAGGAAATATGATTAAAACCAGATTATTAACCTGGAGGCACTCCCAACAGATCAGCCAATACCTTAGACACGCTCATTGGTTTGCTCAATATATGTTTGATCAAATATAAGGAATATACATTGTGTAGGGACAGGATCTGTAAATGTTCCGCCGACATAATACCTGTCTAAAACTTGATGAGGATATGTGTGTATCGAACAGTTCAACCCACTGATGACTTTACTGTGAATTTTTCTTTCTTTTTGTTTTTGTTTTTTCTATTCACCTTAAATGTTCTGTGGACTGATAGGACAATGACGACAACGGGGGGAGGGATGGGTTGGGGAGAAAAAAGAAAAAAGAAATGTCTCGGTTATACTGTAATGATGTAAACCCATTGTGTATTTGACATTGACAATAAAGATATTCTTAAAAAAAAAAAAACAGATTATTGTGTAGGCTATACTGTAGGCTATATTATGTAGGCCTACAATGATAAATGATCAACCGTCACCGTAGGTTGAAACCAACGAGTTGGCGCTGCCGCTAACAAGACAACCAACGACTTTAAACTGATACATTCGATATCTGTAATAAGGAATAAAGTTCTTTAGCATCTTGATTATTAAAGGCAGTTTTGATTTATACGGGAACGTTAAGTGTACAGGCGACAATGAGAGTGAGACCGTCGACAGACTTGCCAACTCAACGTTTGAAAACCCGATCAACAACTGATTTAACGTTTTAGACCTCGATGGAAAATAATGTAAAAAGACGATTTAAAACAATAGTATTGTATGTATATGTACTAGGCCTACTGATGCTTAGCTCTGGTCTAGAGAGAGTGTCAGAGAGTTCACTCACTGACGCAGACACACGCACGCACACACTTTATGAACATCCCTCATGGTCAGGTACAGAGACTGAGGCGCACGTGATTCTGATCAGGATTTCCAAACTCAATGGACATGCAGCAGTGTTTCAGACAGAGGGAATCTACTACAGACTCAAATCAGGCTCATGACAGAGCCGTGTCACTTGAAAGAAGGAATCTGCTCACCCCCCAACCACAACAACCCCTGAAACCTTACTTTGTCACATGCTATAGCAAAGAAGCGACAACAAAAACTGGGACATTTAAAGTGCCAATTCTCTACGGGAGGTATTCAGTGAGCCCCCAGGAATTTGTTTCAGAAGGGCTCGACTATCAAAGACAACATAGTCAGGAGTTACCTTCCTGCTTCCAAACCTGGCACATGGCTTTCAGGCTTTGCTAGCTTAAGGGCAAACACTTTCACGTGTTTTTAGCCACACAACCCTATCCCATCGCCAGTTTTATAAACTGCGATACCACCCACGTTGTGTATGGATTTGAATGCACTTGTGGTTGCTTTTATATTGCTAGTAGTTACACTAAGGAGACTGGGCGACAGAGTAGCTGAGCATAGGTATGCCATCTGTACTGGTAATATGAATTATTATCGCCAAGCACTACATTGACTCTTATTGAAGTCATCAGCTCAGATGCCAGGGGTGGGGACAGAAATCTGTATTCATTCTGAATTCATACCCTGGCTTAAGGCACCAGTTACCTGGGGTCTCAATTCAGACTATGACCTCATCCTTATCATTGGCTTGGTTCTGAATTAGGCCATGGCAACACAGAGCTGGATATTTCTGAAGCTAGACATTTTTTTGTGCTGTTGGGGCTTGCAGCCACACGAAGCTGGATATTTCGTCTGCAAAGCTGGATATTTTTTAAACCGGATAAATAAGTGGAGGGATTGAAAAATATCCGATTCACTGGATCCGTGTAGACAGGGAACCCGGATATCTCTGAAGACTTTACTGTGTGTGTGCTTGTTAGACCTAGATATCTTTGTAGTGTGGACCTAGATATTTTTCTATGAGGATATCTGAAAAACCGGGATATATGAAATATCCAGCTCCATGTAGACCTAGATATTTTTCTATGTGGATATCTGAAAAACCGGGATATATGAAAAATCCAGCTCTGTGTAGCCATGGCCTTATTATAGACCATGGTGTTTTCATCTCATGTTTAGAATAATATTTGTAGGATTCCCCCAGGGGGGCAGAGGGAAGACTGCAGGTCTTCACTGGGACACACCTGTGTAAGACTACACCTATAATTAGTAGACATTAACAATTTATCATGAGGTGATTAAAATAGAGTCTAGCTGCATACCGGTACTTAAAAATCTGCTAAATCAAAAATTAAACTTCAAACAGCAGAGGGCAGAGTGCTGACAGAACAGTCACTAAAAACCCAGAGTTTGACACCGTCAGTGGTCTGATAAAATTGTTCTATTAGATCAGGGGTCTTCAAAGGGGGGGCCCGGGACCCCTAGGTGGTCCTCAGAGTTACTACAGGGGGTCCTCCAAATCTTTGTTTGACTTTTTTATATTAACCACTTGAACCCTAACGTCCATATTCTGAGAACTTTAGCCAAAAATAGCAGATCTGCGTTGTGAGCTTGTAGATCGGCTATTTTCGGCTACGAGGTTTGGTGTAGAGGAGAAAAAGAGCAGACTAAGTACCAAGTGAAAGTTTGAGTATTGACGGTTCAAGTGGTTAAATATCTGAAACTCAAATTCAAAGACATGAATCCAAAATACACTGATGATCGTGTTGTCAAACAATGAAACTATATGGAATCTATGAGATTGTTGTGGGGGTCCCTGCTTCATCTCTCTCTCTCAACTAGGGGGTCCTTGGGCTGAAAACATTGAAGACCCCTGTATTAGATTATTCTTCACTGAAATCTCCATGTCTGCAGCCGTACTGAGGGGCTCCAGAGAAGCAGTTTTCATTAGAAGCCTATCAGTTAATGAATGTGTTGTGTGTGTTCCTGTAAGCTGAGAATGCAGCATAAAAAAATAAAATCAAAAAAATAAAATAAAGACGGGAATCATCACGGTGCTCGGCAGTGGTGCATTGGTGATTCAATGTTTGGGGGGGGGGGGGTCGCCTATCTAGAGACGTCCCGCACAAGTCGCTCAACACCTACTATACAGGTCTTTCTTTGTTAAAACAACATGTGACACTAAAGCGTTGGTGAGGATCAGTGTATGTCCAGTGTATGTCCGTTTGCGCGACCCAAGACTAATTCAACACTGGTGCTCGGTATCTATAGAGCTCAGTAGTTCAGAGCAGTTCACTTGAAATTAATCATGGGTTTTGCGTTAAACTGTCTAGGTTCAAGAAAACGTAATTGAGTACTGGGAGAAGGATCACACCTTTCACAACATTTAGCATAGTATTCTCAATAGGGATGTCCGATATTGGTTAACACAAATAAATCAAATAAAATGTTATAACATAAAATAAATAAAAATGTGTTATTAACTGATATTTCCAGATACATTTTTACACCAATATCGTCCGATGGCCGATATCAGACATCCCTCAGACATCCCTAATTCTCAACAAAAGTGATAACTGTGTTGCCCCCCCCCCCCCCCCCCCCCAAACACACACACACACACACACACACACACACACACACACACACACACACACACACACACACACACACACACACACACACACACACACACACACACACAAAGAAAACTCAAGCTGCAGCTAATCCTGAATCCCATTCCTCTCCCCTGCATTCACATGCATATCCACAGGAATCCCTCTTTTCCAGGTGTTTTGCCCTGGTGGGAATGGTTATGAGCCTAAAACTAACCCCAACCTCAAAAACTATGCTTAACCCTACAGAAATTATGCCTAAACCCAACCTCAAAACCACGCCCACTGCCCACCTGGTAAAGAGGGATTCTCATATGCCCACATCAGCCGTGTGGCTGTTTTTGTTGCTTTAGTCTGTGTTGATTGCAAGTGATCAGGAGTGTAATTCTTCTGCCTTCTCCTTCATTTGCACATTACTTGACTAAAGATACACGTGCACATTGTGCGCACAAGTTTTCGCCAGCTCTCGCATAAACGGGAGGCCGTGTTGGTGGCGGAGCGGTCTGGGAAGCAAGGACGGGGAGGTAGGGAGCGGGGCAAGCCTCGCATGAAAAACAGGCAAGCATATCAGCCATTACCACCATCATGAAGATGTTGAGAAGTTGACTTCTTCCTGAGCAGGAACAATCTTCAACATTTCCACTTCCTCCTGTGTTTCTGTCTTCAGTGACTGGTCATCTGCTCTCTGGAACAAAACATGACATTATTTAACAATTTAAAAGAACTTCCGCTATTTCTCTGACTTCCACTATTAGACATCGCCTTGATTCAACATCATCATTGATCTCTTCTTAAAACTCAACTTTTCGCCTTAGCCTTTACCGACAGTTGAGTCTAAACCTAAATTTGTCTGTTTTTGTTTGAGAGTCTTTATCTATAGAGGGAATGCAAGCGACATAATCATCATACCCGAAAGTTATGGAGTAATGCTTGTGCTGAGTGGGAAAAAACTACTTTCAGGCTTTGACAGCCCAAACATCCAAACAGAAAAGTCCTATCTGATTGCATTTAAAGACAATAACAATGTTAAACACACTTTGCCACTTGATTTGCCATATCACTGTATGCATGTGCATACACTCTAGGTAGGTGTGCTTCCTGTGTACATCCTCTATGAATGCTTGCTATGCTCTGCTTTCACATTAGTCTCAATACTTTGTACCCATTGCTTTGTTTTGCTTGCTCTTTGTATTGCTCCTAGCCTAGGATCGCTTCACAGGGTTTCCTGCAGGAAAAAGTCTTGACCAGGGGGGAAGCATAGGCTCGCGCACTTGCGCGCGAGCCGGAAAATTTTGCTTAATTAATTAATTAATTTGCTTAATTAAAATGCATTTCTTGATACATTTTTATTATATTAATTCTTATGTTTGCCCTCAAAATATTAAGTGACGTTAAATAAGAGAGAAGTTGCTTATAACAAACAAATCAAAACATATTTGATTTTTGATTAAATCAGTTATCATTTTTGCCCTCAAAATATTAATGAGTTGGTGTGAAAAAGGAAAATGCAACTACATTATGCTATCATTATTCACATTTATTCAACATTGTGTAGCAAAACCAGTTTAGCTACTTTGACCCTGTACATCTGCTATTTGAAAATAGCTGATCTACAAGCTCACAGCATTAGACAGCTAAACCAAACGTTGGCGAGCTTGTTTATAGGCTACTTTACATTTAAGTACCAATCGTTCTTATTTTGTTTTGAAGTCCACCGACTGGCTCTTATTTTGAAGCCTATGTATTGACCGGGGTAACAGGTTTACGTTGGTCTGACATGACGAACAATAACATAGCTACCTAGCTTGCTAGTGCTACTGTGTGCTGGTGATGACCAGTGATCAGACGCTATACTATCGTCTTAGGGTTGGGTAACGTGGTATTGGCGCTGCTATGTTTAATCTTACACATTAAACCAACATAAATAGTAAAGCTTTTCACACGGAAGGCTTTATTGAGCACCCGCACAAAGTCCTGTGAAACTAACTCACGGAGTGGTGCGTGATTCTCATGCAGTAGCCTACACAAGTTCACAACACGTAACACATCCCTCCCGTGCTGGAGTTAAATACTTTTGCAAGTTTTTCTACGTGAGTCGCGGGTAACAGCCAGGATATCCACCGCGGAGGTAAACTAAACAAAGGCTCAGCCCTGAGCCGCTCAGGGCAGGGCGGCAGGCTGCATTGTGCCAGCCACTCTCTCCTCCTCCTCTCCACCCCGGGAGGAGAAACATGCTCGCGGGTGGCGCCGCAGCGCAGCGTCGTGTAGGCGAAATGTGAAGTCCATCTACTGTATTAGTCCCAAATCGCAAAATGTACTATAGTGGTTTTAAAAGAAATCTAAATCTCGTCCTTGCACCGTTAAAGCCCCGGTGAACATTTGTGATGGTGGGCTGCTCTGGACGTGTGTATGTGATGAAAACAAGCAGGCACTGGTGACGTTTAGGGCTTTTCGCTATGCGTCTTGGCCGGGCGCTAAAGATTTCAGACCAGGCGCAGCGCCTGGCTTGTAAAGTGCTGCCGGAAACGCTGCTTCACTTTTCGGGGTTTGATCCGGTCGAGAGCGGAAACCACTCTACGTCCCTGTGCTCAAGGACAAACTTTTAGGGCCGAATTAATAAACCCCTTGATGTAGCGTGGTTTTGCTTTTGGAAAATTTGTTTGGTATATGCATATTTTAGTCCGACTCGTAGCGACTGGCAAGACTACACTAGGCTACCCGAGCATTTTAATAGGGATTGGGGAAACCAAAGGCGGGGATCCAAAACAAAGCGACGCCGCTTCTTCTGCTTGTGGTTTCTGCCTAGACCGGATCAAGCGGCCCGTTGTAAACAAATATCAGGCTTTCCCCCCAGAGAAAGCCTGGTGACGCAAGGTTAATTGCTCCATTTGCTCTATTTGCTTGTATTGCCTTGCTCTGTGGTTTTTGAGCGGTGCAAACCGCTCCCATGTTTCACTTTGTGTTAAGCACAGACCAATCAAAAGCTGTTCTGATCATGATGTCATGTGTTAAGCAAACATAACAATCGAACACACACCCATCTCAGTGACTGTAGTTGGTCTCCTCTGTTGCTGAGACACCTCGAGACACCATGTAGAGCACACCTGAGGTTGTAGAAGTGATATTGTTGATTATTGTTTTGTTAGACATCATATAAACCTGACACAAAAAGTTCGGAAATCTAACTTTGGTCGATTATATCTCCCCTTTAATAAACCCAAATGGTATTGAGTTTTATATCATTTTTATCGTTGATTTGTCACCTTTACAACAAGGTACAGCTTGTAAGCATCGGGCATTCGAGGCATGAGCTACACAGCCAAACGTGTGGGTAGCGCCGACCCAAAATTTGCCAACATTCGGTCCATTATATCCCCCCTTTAATTGTGCCAAATGGTGTTATGAAGGTTGATGATATCCTACATGTACATGTTATTTACTAATCCTATAAATATAACTGCCTGACAGCTGTGCCGGGCGTCCCATGACCCCTTTTATTTTATTTTACTGTATTTTTATTTATGTACCTTATTTTTGATCTAATTTTTTGTCTATCCTGCTTATTGTCTTATTGTTTTGTATTATTGAAAAAAATTAAAAATCATTGAGAAATAAAGAGTTTAAAAAAAAAATTGTGCCAAATGGTATTGTGTTTGATATCATTGTTATTGTTGATTTGTCACCTTTACAATGAGGTACAGCTTGTAAGGATCTGGCATTCGTGGAATGAGCAACACAGCCAAACGTGTGGGTAGCGCCCCTCCAAAAATGGTCAAAATGGCCTGGCAGGCCTGCAATACTGTTCTTTTGGTGTTCACCTTTGTTACTTGGGGCATTAAATGATTGCACTCTCCCACAGTAATAAGGAAAAGAAAAAACAACACATATTGGCAATTTTTACACTTTGTTAATGTTAAGCTCAGTGTCAGGGAAGCCCAAAACGAGAGTAAATGCCAGCAGAACAGTATATTGCAAGCCATTTTGGAAAGATTCTGGTCGGCGCTACCCACACGTTTGGCTGTGTAGCTCATGCCTCGAATGCCCGATGCTTACAAGCTGTACTTCGTTGTAAAGGGGCCAAATCAACAATAAAAATGTAATAAAAATACAATACCATTTGGGTTTATTAAAGGGAAGATGTAATCGAC
Source organism: Nannobrachium achirus (assembly GCF_963921795.1). Taxonomy (NCBI): domain Eukaryota; kingdom Metazoa; phylum Chordata; class Actinopteri; order Myctophiformes; family Myctophidae; genus Nannobrachium; species Nannobrachium achirus. Next base: position 23,993,275 of record NC_137823.1, on the reverse strand, counting down.
CAAAGTTAGATTTCCGAACTTTTTGTGGCGAGTTTAGAATTGATTATATATCACATGAATATAATTCATTAAATATTCTCAAACCTGCCTTAACTGTAACAAAATAGATGTATTTTACTTATTGTCTTATTAACTAATTCAATGTAGAATATGGCAATAATAGCCAATGGACAAGCTCACAAAGCATTGAGTTGCGACATGTTGTGATCTTTGAAATAGATAGATTTGCTGAATGTTCACCTATTATGACATGCCCAGAATAGGGATGCTAGGTATGTGATTGCTGGAGATTCCTGTATAGAAATAGTATAACTAGCTGTGAAATACAAAAGTGTTTCCTTGCTGTGCAGTAAGAGAGACCCCTGTCATAATAAAAAGGACACACACCCATCTCTGACTGTAGTTGGTCTCCTCCTCGTAGATCACACCTGGAATGGAGACACCTTGTAGATCACACCTGGAATGGAGAAACCTTGTAGATCACACCTGAGGTTGTAGAAGTCATCAATTCAACTTTTTGTTTATTGTTGTGTAGTACATCACATGAATACAAGTCATTATATATTCTAAAATATGCATTTATGGTCTTGGCCACGAAGGCATTGATCTTGTTAATGATGCATCACCAGTTTATCCATTTCTTCAAAAGAACAAAAATCTAAACCATTACAGTAAGCAATACTACATACAGGTTTTATGTTTATTCATAATGCATAGATGTATTTTGTCTTGAATACCTTTTTATTTGGAGGTGGTTTGGTTTTCTCCATCACCGGGAACAGCAGGGGCTTCCCATTGACAAACTGCTGAAATTTGACAATTAAAAAGATTCTGTAAACTATATCTTTGATTTTGTTAAAGGTGCCTCGAGGAGAAGACCAAACAATGGTCCAACGAACCCAGAAGAAAGAAGGAAAAAAAAGTACAGTCTTCAAATGCAATAAAAGGGCTTTAAATAGGAAAATCTAAACGTTGGTCATTGAATTGTTTTTAATTCATGAACAATTTAGCATTTTGGGGAATGAGTTTTGAAAATATTTGAAATATTAAAAACTAAATGTAGGAAACAAAAAAGAAGGGACCCAACAAAGGGTCCCGACCCAGTGTTAGACCTTCACCAGGCTACAGATAGCCTGATGAACGTTTAACAGACTGAAACGTTGTGTGTTACCATAAAGGAGCCCTTTCTTTGCATTTGAAGACAGGGAGCGAGAGTTCTCTTATTCAGGTAATTTCTATACCAAAGGTTGTGGACTATATAACAAGATGACTTGAACATGCAATCAGAGACAGGCTTATGGAAATATATCATCTCTATCGCCTCACCGGTCATTGCTGCAGTCACAGAAGATGGTCCGTTTTCTCCCTCTCCGTCTTGGCCATTGCTACGACTGGCTACAGGCTGTGGTGCCATTTTTACCACCTTGTGCCAGGTTGTGACAGACTGGGCTGGTACACTATTGATGTGTAGGTCTTTCTACAGCTTCCAGAGGTCCAGGGTATGAAGATGACCACAAACATGTGTGGAGCTGGTATTACTGAGACACAAATGGGACAAGTGTGGGCTAATCAATCACAACTGTCAATTAACTTAAAAATATATAAGTATTGTGCAACAATGCATGTTAGACTAAGCCAACCTTTAGTTGGCTGAGTTAAAGGGAACTCAACACAATAAGGTTTCTCAAGTCAGGCTGTCAAATGAATGACAAGAGTATAAAATCATAGTACAATTGTACTGATCTTTATCACAAAACTGGTTAGAAGAGCATATTAACTGATATTTCCAGATACATTTTTACACCAATATCGTCCGATGGCCGATATCAGACATCCCTCAGACATCCCTAATTCTCAACAAAAGTGATAACTGTGTTGCCCCCCCCCCCCCCCCACACACACACACACACACACACACACACACACACACACACACACACACACACACACACACACACACACACACACACAGAAAACTCAAGCTGCAGCTAATCCTGAATCCCATTCCTCTCCCCTGCATTCACATGCATATCCACAGGAATCCCTCTTTTCCAGGTGTTTTGCCCTGGTGGGAATGGTTATGAGCCTAAAACTAACCCCAACCTCAAAAACTATGCTTAACCCTACAGAAATTATGCCTAAACCCAACCTCAAAACCACGCCCACTGCCCACCTGGTAAAGAGGGATTCTCATATGCCCACATCAGCCGTGTGGCTGTTTTTGTTGCTTTAGTCTGTGTTGATTGCAAGTGATCAGGAGTGTAATTTTTCTGCCTTCTCCTTCATTTGCACATTACTTGACTAAAGATACACGTGCACATTGTGCGCACAAGTTTTCGCCAGCTCTCGCATAAACGGGAGGCCGTGTTGGTGGCGGAGCGGTCTGGGAAGCAAGGACGGGGAGGTAGGGAGCGGGGCAAGCCTCGCATGAAAAACAGGCAAGCATATCAGCCATTACCACCATCATGAAGATGTTGAGAAGTTGACTTCTTCCTGAGCAGGAACAATCTTCAACATTTCCACTTCCTCCTGTGTTTCTGTCTTCAGTGACTGGTCATCTGCTCTCTGGAACAAAACATGACATTATTTAACAATTTAAAAGAACTTCCGCTATTTCTCTGACTTCCACTATTAGACATCGCCTTGATTCAACATCATCATTGATCTCTTCTTAAAACTCAACTTTTCGCCTTAGCCTTTACCGACAGTTGAGTCTAAACCTAAATTTGTCTGTTTTTGTTTGAGAGTCTTTATCTATAGAGGGAATGCAAGCGACATAATCATCATACCCGAAAGTTATGGAGTAATGCTTGTGCTGAGTGGGAAAAAACTACTTTCAGGCTTTGACAGCCCAAACATCCAAACAGAAAAGTCCTATCTGATTGCATTTAAAGACAATAACAATGTTAAACACACTTTGCCACTTGATTTGCCATATCACTGTATGCATGTGCATACACTCTAGGTAGGTGTGCTTCCTGTGTACATCCTCTATGAATGCTTGCTATGCTCTGCTTTCACATTAGTCTCAATACTTTGTACCCATTGCTTTGTTTTGCTTGCTCTTTGTATTGCTCCTAGCCTAGGATCGCTTCACAGGGTTTCCTGCAGGAAAAAGTCTTGACCAGGGGGGAAGCATAGGCTCGCGCACTTGCGCGCGAGCCGGAAAATTTTGCTTAATTAATTAATTAATTTGCTTAATTAAAATGCATTTCTTGATACATTTTTATTATATTAATTCTTATGTTTGCCCTCAAAATATTAAGTGACGTTAAATAAGAGAGAAGTTGCTTATAACAAACAAATCAAAACATATTTGATTTTTGATTAAATCAGTTATCATTTTTGCCCTCAAAATATTAATGAGTTGGTGTGAAAAAGGAAAATGCAACTACATTATGCTATCATTATTCACATTTATTCAACATTGTGTAGCAAAACCAGTTTAGCTACTTTGACCCTGTACATCTGCTATTTGAAAATAGCTGATCTACAAGCTCACAGCATTACACAGCTAAACCAAACGTTGGCGAGCTTGTTTATAGGCTACTTTACATTTAAGTACCAATCGTTCTTATTTTGTTTTGAAGTCCACCGACTGGCTCTTATTTTGAAGCCTATGTATTGACCGGGGTAACAGGTTTACGTTGGTCTGACATGACGAACAATAACATAGCTACCTAGCTTGCTAGTGCTACTGTGTGCTGGTGATGACCAGTGATCAGACGCTATACTATCGTCTTAGGGTTGGGTAACGTGGTATTGGCGCTGCTATGTTTAATCTTACACATTAAACCAACATAAATAGTAAAGCTTTTCACACGGAAGGCTTTATTGAGCACCCGCACAAAGTCCTGTGAAACTAACTCACGGAGTGGTGCGTGATTCTCATGCAGTAGCCTACACAAGTTCACAACACGTAACACATCCCTCCCGTGCTGGAGTTAAATACTTTTGCAAGTTTTTCTACGTGAGTCGCGGGTAACAGCCAGGATATCCACCGCGGAGGTAAACTAAACAAAGGCTCAGCCCTGAGCCGCTCAGGGCAGGGCGGCAGGCTGCATTGTGCCAGCCACTCTCTCCTCCTCCTCTCCACCCCGGGAGGAGAAACATGCTCGCGGGTGGCGCCGCAGCGCAGCGTCGTGTAGGCGAAATGTGAAGTCCATCTACTGTATTAGTCCCAAATCGCAAAATGTACTATAGTGGTTTTAAAAGAAATCTAAATCTCGTCCTTGCACCGTTAAAGCCCCGGTGAACATTTGTGATGGTGGGCTGCTCTGGACGTGTGTATGTGATGAAAACAAGCAGGCACTGGTGACGTTTAGGGCTTTTCGCTATGCGTCTTGGCCGGGCGCTAAAGATTTCAGACCAGGCGCAGCGCCTGGCTTGTAAAGTGCTGCCGGAAACGCTGCTTCACTTTTCGGGGTTTGATCCGGTCGAGAGCGGAAACCACTCTACGTCCCTGTGCTCAAGGACAAACTTTTAGGGCCGAATTAATAAACCCCTTGATGTAGCGTGGTTTTGCTTTTGGAAAATTTGTTTGGTATATGCATATTTTAGTCCGACTCGTAGCGACTGGCAAGACTACACTAGGCTACCCGAGCATTTTAATAGGGATTGGGGAAACCAAAGGCGGGGATCCAAAACAAAGCGACGCCGCTTCTTCTGCTTGTGGTTTCTGCCTAGACCGGATCAAGCGGCCCGTTGTAAACAAATATCAGGCTTTCCCCCCAGAGAAAGCCTGGTGACGCAAGGTTAATTGCTCCATTTGCTCTATTTGCTTGTATTGCCTTGCTCTGTGGTTTTTGAGCGGTGCAAACCGCTCCCATGTTTCACTTTGTGTTAAGCACAGACCAATCAAAAGCTGTTCTGATCATGATGTCATGTGTTAAGCAAACATAACAATCGAACACACACCCATCTCAGTGACTGTAGTTGGTCTCCTCTGTTGCTGAGACACCTCGAGACACCATGTAGAGCACACCTGAGGTTGTAGAAGTGATATTGTTGATTATTGTTTTGTTAGACATCATATAAACCTGACACAAAAAGTTCGGAAATCTAACTTTGGTCGATTATATCTCCCCTTTAATAAACCCAAATGGTATTGAGTTTTATATCATTTTTATCGTTGATTTGTCACCTTTACAACAAGGTACAGCTTGTAAGCATCGGGCATTCGAGGCATGAGCTACACAGCCAAACGTGTGGGTAGCGCCGACCCAAAATTTGCCAACATTCGGTCCATTATATCCCCCCTTTAATTGTGCCAAATGGTGTTATGAAGGTTGATGATATCCTACATGTACATGTTATTTACTAATCCTATAAATATAACTGCCTGACAGCTGTGCCGGGCGTCCCATGACCCCTTTTATTTTATTTTACTGTATTTTTATTTATGTACCTTATTTTTGATCTAATTTTTTGTCTATCCTGCTTATTGTCTTATTGTTTTGTATTATTGAAAAAAATTAAAAATCATTGAGAAATAAAGAGTTTAAAAAAAAAATTGTGCCAAATGGTATTGTGTTTGATATCATTGTTATTGTTGATTTGTCACCTTTACAATGAGGTACAGCTTGTAAGGATCTGGCATTCGTGGAATGAGCAACACAGCCAAACGTGTGGGTAGCGCCCCTCCAAAAATGGTCAAAATGGCCTGGCAGGCCTGCAATACTGTTCTTTTGGTGTTCACCTTTGTTACTTGGGGCATTAAATGATTGCACTCTCCCACAGTAATAAGGAAAAGAAAAAACAACACATATTGGCAATTTTTACACTTTGTTAATGTTAAGCTCAGTGTCAGGGAAGCCCAAAACGAGAGTAAATGCCAGCAGAACAGTATATTGCAAGCCATTTTGGAAAGATTCTGGTCGGCGCTACCCACACGTTTGGCTGTGTAGCTCATGCCTCGAATGCCCGATGCTTACAAGCTGTACTTCGTTGTAAAGGGGCCAAATCAACAATAAAAATGTAATAAAAATACAATACCATTTGGGTTTATTAAAGGGAAGATGTAATCGACCAAAGTTAGATTTCCGAACTTTTTGTGGCGAGTTTAGAATTGATTATATATCACATGAATATAATTCATTAAATATTCTCAAACCTGCCTTAACTGTAACAAAATAGATGTATTTTACTTATTGTCTTATTAACTAATTCAATGTAGAATATGGCAATAATAGCCAATGGACAAGCTCACAAAGCATTGAGTTGCGACATGTTGTGATCTTTGAAATAGATAGATTTGCTGAATGTTCACCTATTATGACATGCCCAGAATAGGGATGCTAGGTATGTGATTGCTGGAGATTCCTGTATAGAAATAGTATAACTAGCTGTGAAATACAAAAGTGTTTCCTTGCTGTGCAGTAAGAGAGACCCCTGTCATAATAAAAAGGACACACACCCATCTCTGACTGTAGTTGGTCTCCTCCTCGTAGATCACACCTGGAATGGAGACACCTTGTAGATCACACCTGGAATGGAGAAACCTTGTAGATCACACCTGAGGTTGTAGAAGTCATCAATTCAACTTTTTGTTTATTGTTGTGTAGTACATCACATGAATACAAGTCATTATATATTCTAAAATATGCATTTATGGTCTTGGCCACGAAGGCATTGATCTTGTTAATGATGCATCACCAGTTTATCCATTTCTTCAAAAGAACAAAAATCTAAACCATTACAGTAAGCAATACTACATACAGGTTTTATGTTTATTCATAATGCATAGATGTATTTTGTCTTGAATACCTTTTTATTTGGAGGTGGTTTGGTTTTCTCCATCACCGGGAACAGCAGGGGCTTCCCATTGACAAACTGCTGAAATTTGACAATTAAAAAGATTCTGTAAACTATATCTTTGATTTTGTTAAAGGTGCCTCGAGGAGAAGACCAAACAATGGTCCAACGAACCCAGAAGAAAGAAGGAAAAAAAAGTACAGTCTTCAAATGCAATAAAAGGGCTTTAAATAGGAAAATCTAAACGTTGGTCATTGAATTGTTTTTAATTCATGAACAATTTAGCATTTTGGGGAATGAGTTTTGAAAATATTTGAAATATTAAAAACTAAATGTAGGAAACAAAAAAGAAGGGACCCAACAAAGGGTCCCGACCCAGTGTTAGACCTTCACCAGGCTACAGATAGCCTGATGAACGTTTAACAGACTGAAACGTTGTGTGTTACCATAAAGGAGCCCTTTCTTTGCATTTGAAGACAGGGAGCGAGAGTTCTCTTATTCAGGTAATTTCTATACCAAAGGTTGTGGACTATATAACAAGATGACTTGAACATGCAATCAGAGACAGGCTTATGGAAATATATCATCTCTATCGCCTCACCGGTCATTGCTGCAGTCACAGAAGATGGTCCGTTTTCTCCCTCTCCGTCTTGGCCATTGCTACGACTGGCTACAGGCTGTGGTGCCATTTTTACCACCTTGTGCCAGGTTGTGACAGACTGGGCTGGTACACTATTGATGTGTAGGTCTTTCTACAGCTTCCAGAGGTCCAGGGTATGAAGATGACCACAAACATGTGTGGAGCTGGTATTACTGAGACACAAATGGGACAAGTGTGGGCTAATCAATCACAACTGTCAATTAACTTAAAAATATATAAGTATTGTGCAACAATGCATGTTAGACTAAGCCAACCTTTAGTTGGCTGAGTTAAAGGGAACTCAACACAATAAGGTTTCTCAAGTCAGGCTGTCAAATGAATGACAAGAGTATAAAATCATAGTACAATTGTACTGATCTTTATCACAAAACTGGTTAGAAGAGCATATTAACTGATATTTCCAGATACATTTTTACACCAATATCGTCCGATGGCCGATATCAGACATCCCTCAGACATCCCTAATTCTCAACAAAAGTGATAACTGTGTTGCCCCCCCCCCCCCCCAACACACACACACACACACACACACACACACACACACACACACACACACACACACACACACACACACACACACACACACACACACACACACACACACACACACACACACACACAGAAAACTCAAGCTGCAGCTAATCCTGAATCCCATTCCTCTCCCCTGCATTCACATGCATATCCACAGGAATCCCTCTTTTCCAGGTGTTTTGCCCTGGTGGGAATGGTTATGAGCCTAAAACTAACCCCAACCTCAAAAACTATGCTTAACCCTACAGAAATTATGCCTAAACCCAACCTCAAAACCACGCCCACTGCCCACCTGGTAAAGAGGGATTCTCATATGCCCACATCAGCCGTGTGGCTGTTTTTGTTGCTTTAGTCTGTGTTGATTGCAAGTGATCAGGAGTGTAATTCTTCTGCCTTCTCCTTCATTTGCACATTACTTGACTAAAGATACACGTGCACATTGTGCGCACAAGTTTTCGCCAGCTCTCGCATAAACGGGAGGCCGTGTTGGTGGCGGAGCGGTCTGGGAAGCAAGGACGGGGAGGTAGGGAGCGGGGCAAGCCTCGCATGAAAAACAGGCAAGCATATCAGCCATTACCACCATCATGAAGATGTTGAGAAGTTGACTTCTTCCTGAGCAGGAACAATCTTCAACATTTCCACTTCCTCCTGTGTTTCTGTCTTCAGTGACTGGTCATCTGCTCTCTGGAACAAAACATGACATTATTTAACAATTTAAAAGAACTTCCGCTATTTCTCTGACTTCCACTATTAGACATCGCCTTGATTCAACATCATCATTGATCTCTTCTTAAAACTCAACTTTTCGCCTTAGCCTTTACCGACAGTTGAGTCTAAACCTAAATTTGTCTGTTTTTGTTTGAGAGTCTTTATCTATAGAGGGAATGCAAGCGACATAATCATCATACCCGAAAGTTATGGAGTAATGCTTGTGCTGAGTGGGAAAAAACTACTTTCAGGCTTTGACAGCCCAAACATCCAAACAGAAAAGTCCTATCTGATTGCATTTAAAGACAATAACAATGTTAAACACACTTTGCCACTTGATTTGCCATATCACTGTATGCATGTGCATACACTCTAGGTAGGTGTGCTTCCTGTGTACATCCTCTATGAATGCTTGCTATGCTCTGCTTTCACATTAGTCTCAATACTTTGTACCCATTGCTTTGTTTTGCTTGCTCTTTGTATTGCTCCTAGCCTAGGATCGCTTCACAGGGTTTCCTGCAGGAAAAAGTCTTGACCAGGGGGGAAGCATAGGCTCGCGCACTTGCGCGCGAGCCGGAAAATTTTGCTTAATTAATTAATTAATTTGCTTAATTAAAATGCATTTCTTGATACATTTTTATTATATTAATTCTTATGTTTGCCCTCAAAATATTAAGTGACGTTAAATAAGAGAGAAGTTGCTTATAACAAACAAATCAAAACATATTTGATTTTTGATTAAATCAGTTATCATTTTTGCCCTCAAAATATTAATGAGTTGGTGTGAAAAAGGAAAATGCAACTACATTATGCTATCATTATTCACATTTATTCAACATTGTGTAGCAAAACCAGTTTAGCTACTTTGACCCTGTACATCTGCTATTTGAAAATAGCTGATCTACAAGCTCACAGCATTACACAGCTAAACCAAACGTTGGCGAGCTTGTTTATAGGCTACTTTACATTTAAGTACCAATCGTTCTTATTTTGTTTTGAAGTCCACCGACTGGCTCTTATTTTGAAGCCTATGTATTGACCGGGGTAACAGGTTTACGTTGGTCTGACATGACGAACAATAACATAGCTACCTAGCTTGCTAGTGCTACTGTGTGCTGGTGATGACCAGTGATCAGACGCTATACTATCGTCTTAGGGTTGGGTAACGTGGTATTGGCGCTGCTATGTTTAATCTTACACATTAAACCAACATAAATAGTAAAGCTTTTCACACGGAAGGCTTTATTGAGCACCCGCACAAAGTCCTGTGAAACTAACTCACGGAGTGGTGCGTGATTCTCATGCAGTAGCCTACACAAGTTCACAACACGTAACACATCCCTCCCGTGCTGGAGTTAAATACTTTTGCAAGTTTTTCTACGTGAGTCGCGGGTAACAGCCAGGATATCCACCGCGGAGGTAAACTAAACAAAGGCTCAGCCCTGAGCCGCTCAGGGCAGGGCGGCAGGCTGCATTGTGCCAGCCACTCTCTCCTCCTCCTCTCCACCCCGGGAGGAGAAACATGCTCGCGGGTGGCGCCGCAGCGCAGCGTCGTGTAGGCGAAATGTGAAGTCCATCTACTGTATTAGTCCCAAATCGCAAAATGTACTATAGTGGTTTTAAAAGAAATCTAAATCTCGTCCTTGCACCGTTAAAGCCCCGGTGAACATTTGTGATGGTGGGCTGCTCTGGACGTGTGTATGTGATGAAAACAAGCAGGCACTGGTGACGTTTAGGGCTTTTCGCTATGCGTCTTGGCCGGGCGCTAAAGATTTCAGACCAGGCGCAGCGCCTGGCTTGTAAAGTGCTGCCGGAAACGCTGCTTCACTTTTCGGGGTTTGATCCGGTCGAGTCCCTGTGCTCAAGGACAAACTTTCCCTGTGCTCAAGGACAAACTTTTAGGGCCGAATTAATAAACCCCTTGATGTAGCGTGGTTTTGCTTTTGGAAAATTTGTTTGGTATATGCATATTTTAGTCTGACTCGTAGCGACTGGCAAGACTACACTAGGCTACCCGAGCATTTTAATAGGGATTGGGGAAACCAAAGGCGGGGATCCAAAACAAAGCGACGCCGCTTCTTCTGCTTGTGGTTTCTGCCTAGACCGGATCAAGCGGCCCGTTGTAAACAAATATCAGGCTTTCCCCCCAGAGAAAGCCTGGTGACGCAAGGTTAATTGCTCCATTTGCTCTATTTGCTTGTATTGCCTTGCTCTGTGGTTTTTGAGCGGTGCAAACCGCTCCCATGTTTCACTTTGTGTTAAGCACAGACCAATCAAAAGCTGTTCTGATCATGATGTCATGTGTTAAGCAAACATAACAATCGAACACACACCCATCTCAGTGACTGTAGTTGGTCTCCTCTGTTGCTGAGACACCTCGAGACACCATGTAGAGCACACCTGAGGTTGTAGAAGTGATATTGTTGATTATTGTTTTGTTAGACATCATATAAACCTGACACAAAAAGTTCGGAAATCTAACTTTGGTCGATTATATCTCCCCTTTAATAAACCCAAATGGTATTGAGTTTTATATCATTTTTATCGTTGATTTGTCACCTTTACAACAAGGTACAGCTTGTAAGCATCGGGCATTCGAGGCATGAGCTACACAGCCAAACGTGTGGGTAGCGCCGACCCAAAATTTGCCAACATTCGGTCCATTATATCCCCCCTTTAATTGTGCCAAATGGTGTTATGAAATGGTGTTGATGATATCCTACATGTACATGTTATTTACTAATCCTATAAATATAACTGCCTGACAGCTGTGCCGGGCGTCCCATGACCCCTTTTATTTTATTTTACTGTATTTTTATTTATGTACCTTATTTTTGATCTAATTTTTTGTCTATCCTGCTTATTGTCTTATTGTTTTGTATTATTGAAAAAAATTAAAAATCATTGAGAAATAAAGAGTTTAAAAAAAAAAATTGTGCCAAATGGTATTGTGTTTGATATCATTGTTATTGTTGATTTGTCACCTTTACAATGAGGTACAGCTTGTAAGGATCTGGCATTCGTGGAATGAGCAACACAGCCAAACGTGTGGGTAGCGCCCCTCCAAAAATGGTCAAAATGGCCTGGCAGGCCTGCAATACTGTTCTTTTGGTGTTCACCTTTGTTACTTGGGGCATTAAATGATTGCACTCTCCCACAGTAATAAGGAAAAGAAAAAACAACACATATTGGCAATTTTTACACTTTGTTAATGTTAAGCTCAGTGTCAGGGAAGCCCAAAACGAGAGTAAATGCCAGCAGAACAGTATATTGCAAGCCATTTTGGAAAGATTCTGGTCGGCGCTACCCACACGTTTGGCTGTGTAGCTCATGCCTCGAATGCCCGATGCTTACAAGCTGTACTTCGTTGTAAAGGGGCCAAATCAACAATAAAAATGTAATAAAAATACAATACCATTTGGGTTTATTAAAGGGAAGATGTAATCGACCAAAGTTAGATTTCCGAACTTTTTGTGGCGAGTTTAGAATTGATTATATATCACATGAATATAATTCATTAAATATTCTCAAACCTGCCTTAACTGTAACAAAATAGATGTATTTTACTTATTGTCTTATTAACTAATTCAATGTAGAATATGGCAATAATAGCCAATGGACAAGCTCACAAAGCATTGAGTTGCGACATGTTGTGATCTTTGAAATAGATAGATTTGCTGAATGTTCACCTATTATGACATGCCCAGAATAGGGATGCTAGGTATGTGATTGCTGGAGATTCCTGTATAGAAATAGTATAACTAGCTGTGAAATACAAAAGTGTTTCCTTGCTGTGCAGTAAGAGAGACCCCTGTCATAATAAAAAGGACACACACCCATCTCTGACTGTAGTTGGTCTCCTCCTCGTAGATCACACCTGGAATGGAGACACCTTGTAGATCACACCTGGAATGGAAAAACCTTGTAGATCACACCTGAGGTTGTAGAAGTCATCAATTCAACTTTTTGTTTATTGTTGTGTAGTACATCACATGAATACAAGTCATTATATATTCTAAAATATGCATTTATGGTCTTGGCCACGAAGGCATTGATCTTGTTAATGATGCATCACCAGTTTATCCATTTCTTCAAAAGAACAAAAATCTAAACCATTACAGTAAGCAATACTACATACAGGTTTTATGTTTATTCATAATGCATAGATGTATTTTGTCTTGAATACCTTTTTATTTGGAGGTGGTTTGGTTTTCTCCATCACCGGGAACAGCAGGGGCTTCCCATTGACAAACTGCTGAAATTTGACAATTAAAAAGATTCTGTAAACTATATCTTTGATTTTGTTAAAGGTGCCTCGAGGAGAAGACCAAACAATGGTCCAACGAACCCAGAAGAAAGAAGGAAAAAAAAGTACAGTCTTCAAATGCAATAAAAGGGCTTTAAATAGGAAAATCTAAACGTTGGTCATTGAATTGTTTTTAATTCATGAACAATTTAGCATTTTGGGGAATGAGTTTTGAAAATATTTGAAATATTAAAAACTAAATGTAGGAAACAAAAAAGAAGGGACCCAACAAAGGGTCCCGACCCAGTGTTAGACCTTCACCAGGCTACAGATAGCCTGATGAACGTTTAACAGACTGAAACGTTGTGTGTTACCATAAAGGAGCCCTTTCTTTGGATTTGAAGACAGGGAGCGAGAGTTCTCTTATTCAGGTAATTTCTATACCAAAGGTTGTGGACTATATAACAAGATGACTTGAACATGCAATCAGAGACAGGCTTATGGAAATATATCATCTCTATCGCCTCACCGGTCATTGCTGCAGTCACAGAAGATGGTCCGTTTTCTCCCTCTCCGTCTTGGCCATTGCTACGACTGGCTACAGGCTGTGGTGCCATTTTTACCACCTTGTGCCAGGTTGTGACAGACTGGGCTGGTACACTGTTGATGTGTAGGTCTTTCTACAGCTTCCAGAGGTCCAGGGTATGAAGATGACCACAAACATGTGTGGAGCTGGTATTACTGAGACACAAATGGGACAAGTGTGGGCTAATCAATCACAACTGTCAATTAACTTAAAAATATATAAGTGTGCAACAATGCATGTTAGACTAAGCCAACCTTTAGTTGGCTGAGTTAAAGGGAACTCAACACAATAAGGTTTCTCAAGTCAGGCTGTCAAATGAATGACAAGAGTATAAAATCATAGTACAATTGTACTGATCTTTATCACAAAACTGGTTAGAAGAGCATAAATATAGCAGGGCAAAATATACTGATTAGGTTAGGGGACCTGACAATACAGTGAACCTGTTCTTATAGAACAGTGGTTACAGGTCGACATTCCCATGCAAAGCTAGATCATTTTGAATGGAGGCTGTTTTAAAGGTATACAATTCGGGTGAATGAGAGCGAACACACACACACACACACACACACACACACACACACACACACACACACACACACACACACACACACACACACACACACACACACACACACACACACACACACACACACACACACACACACACACGTAAGTTTATCAACAGCTGCAGAAGAGCCTAGAGTCAAAGCCAATGCTTTTGGTTAGTCAACAGTGTCAACAATGATAATCTGTCAAGGTACACCATGGCAGGTTGAGAACCACCTTTTCAGGCTGTGACCCCCAAAATAAATCATATTTTAAATGGTGTAATATAGAACAGTAGGCTACTTAACCCTTGTTGGCTCAATGACTATCCTTTCAGTGATCATAAATCGAACAACACACACACACACACACACACACACACACACACACACACACACACACACACACACACACACACACATATATATATATATATATATATATGTGTGTGTGTGTTTGTTTGTTGTTTGTTTGTGTTTGTTCGATAAAGGTAAGGGGGCAGGCAGAGTGGCAGACGCAATGCCTCTGCAATCTGTAGAGTTAAATATCACTGTCAACCATAATAGGCCTAATAGATTTATTCTAATAGACTAATATTATAAATGAATAATATTATATTATTATTATTAATATGTTGCCATGGCGTGGGCATACCTGCTAATGGTCCAAGCAGCTCCCAGCCTGGCAGCCAAACAAACCCTGCATAAACAAACATAGAATCCCCTAATAGGCCTCTTTGATTCTCTGTAGCCTACAAAGCAGTACCATGCAAGTTAAGAAGAACTATAAATAAATAAGAACAATAGTCTAAATCAATAAACGGCACGAAATGTGATGGTAGTATTTTGAGGTTCCTACTTGGTCAAGCCGTCTAAGTGTAACAGGACAGATGTTTCCAACTGGTGTTACACATTTGTTTTATTTTTGTTGTTTTCTCTGTAAAACAGAAAATACTGTGCTCAGTATCACACACACACACACACACACACACACACACACACACACACACACACACACACACACACACACACACACACACACACACACACACACACACACACACACACACACGACAGGGATGCATGTGCTGGAATGAATGAACTGAAGTCTCACAGACTAAATCACAATAACCTCAAAATTACAATATCCAAATAGGCTATATCAAAATCCAAAATATACAGTAACCATTATTCAATATCCCATATGCAATAATCAAGTCACAGTATCAAAACATTCACTTCCCTGTATAGTATAAATCCAACATTCATAACATGTCACCTTACATTACATGATATCACCATATCCCATATCATCAACACCACGGAACATCCCAGTACCATCTTACTCCAGCCCAGCTTAGCACACCTCACTCAAGGCTCTAACATGGCTTCTGCCCCTGCTGCTGCAGCTACTAGTAGCAGTCCCCATGCTAGTTGCTAATGGACCCACTCACTCTTGCTATCTCACACTCCATAGTTCCCCAGCAAGGTTACACACACAGTTAATACTCTCCCCAAACATATATCTTCCCCAAAACGTCATTTATACAGTATGTGCATTCCCAGTATCATCATCTCACCTGTAAAACAGAAAATACTCTGCTCAGTATCACACACACACACACACACACACACACACACACACACACACACACACACACACACACACACACACACACACACACACACACACACACACACACACACACACACACACACACACACACACACACAACATGACAGGGGTGCATGTGCTGGAACTGTAAAAAAAAAAAAAAAAAAATAGGAATGAATGCAATAGCAAATCACGCGAGACTTCAGACACCTTTCTCCCTTCACCTGGCACAAGCACTCTGTCCCCAGTATGGTCCCCAGGTGATACTCTGCCATCTACTGGTGAATACTGGTACTCACACTGTCACACTGCTGCAATAATGAATTCCACACCAAAAAAATAACCCTTTCCCCCACAGCAAAACATAGAAAAACTTCTCACCCACTACCTGTATATAAAATCACTTTTTAAATTGTCAGCAACTATTTGGTTGCGCCACATAAACGCATAGGAACGCAATTTATGGCGCC